>NC_069388.1:100432977-100740477 GCF_027475565.1 Acinonyx jubatus | reverse complement strand
TAGAGAGTTTTATACAGTTGGAGTCTTGAAGAGTTCACAAGTTTAGGACGAGACTGTAAGAATGTAAAGGCTTATTACATTTTACAATTTTTGGGTCTAGTATGCTTATTTAAGCAAATGATGTAGGCTTTCCCCAAATGATGCAAAAGCCCTTTTTGTATTGGTTAGCAAGTCTTTGAGGCTTATTGGACATTGCAGGGCAGTTTATTTATGGAAAGAATATATTTAGAGACTCTCCGAATTGAAGTATGAAGAAACTTGTTGAATTCAGACTTTGCGTGATCGCCATGCATTAACTGTGGGAAGAGGAAGAAACTGGCTTCCTTAAGGCAATTTAAGTTGGTTGATCTTAAAAAGATGGAGTCTGTCAGTTATCCTTTTTTTTCCAGGATATCTCCAGGTCACTGGCTATGAGGTCTAATATCTGTCTCCCTCTGAAATGATATTTGGAAAACCTAAAACTTAAAATAACTTATTAAAGTAGTTCAATATATTTTTTTAAGTTTATTTATTTGGGGGGTGGGGACAGAATCCCAAGCAGGCTCTGTGCTGCAACTCACGAACTGCAGGATCATGACCCGAGGCTGAGATTGAGTCGGATGCTTAACCAGCTGAGCCACCCAGGCACCCCAAGTGGTTCAGTATTATTAAAGTAGTTCATTAAAGTAGTTGATTAAATTCCAGTAGCTCAGAAGAGAAAAAGGAAGTGTTCTCCTATTTTACCCCAATTAGCACAGACTTGATTGGATTTTTATATTGTTTTTATCTTCTTATTAGTAATCTTCTTAATACAAACCATCTTTGATGGAATCACTCTCATCCAGCAGTCTGGGGCTCCTTATCTACATAAAGAAGGTCATGTGTCTGTTACCAAAATGCCATTGGCCTTTACTAATCAGTTTCCTTGATCCCTTTCTCTGCTAGGTGGGTTCTGTTGTATCTGTTGGCTGGCTCCGATCCAAAAAGGCTGTTGATTGGCGACTCTTCCGCAACATTTTTATGGCCTGGTTTGTTACAGTCCCCATTTCTGGCGTTATCAGTGCTGCTATTATGGCAGTCTTCAAATATGTCATCCTCTGAGCGTGAAGCTGTTTGCGATTAAAATTCCTGTCAATGTTTGGGGCCACCTTACACATTCCTGCTCCTTTGAAGAATGATCACAGTGTTACAGAAGACCGACAAGAGTCTTTTTAAAGTTTGGGAGCTGTGGGAGGGAAGTGTTACTTGTGCTATAATTGCTTTTGTGCTAAATATGACTTGTCTCAAAATTAGCTATGTAAAATAGCCAGGTTTCCACTGGTTCCTATTAAGGTCCCTTTTCCTTCTGGGCTGTGAATTCCTGTACATAATTCTCTACTTTTTGTATCAGGCTTCAATTCCATTATGTTTTAATGTTGTCTCTGAAGATAACTTGTGATTTTTTTTTTTTTTTTTTTTTTTTTAAACCATTCAGAGCCATTTGACACAGTGTGCTCTGCTTTGGTGGTTTCACCAGCTTCTGCCCTAACATGCACAGGGACTTAACAACAGAAACATAACTGAAGCTTCCCTTGTAGTCTCTTAGAGAAATAGAGCCGTTTGTACTCTGCCCTCCTGTCCGGTACTGGCAGGTTCCATTGGCATATGTGGGAACTTCTTATAGGGACGAGGTTCTTTGGACACGGTGAAGATTTAAGTTAGTAGTAACTTCTTTGCAAGCAATTCATTGACTATTATTGCTAAAAAGAAGTAGGAAGAAAAAGCCTTCTGGCAGTTGTGGTTATTTAAGATTTCTGGCAGTGTGGGATGGATGAATGAAGTGGAATATGAACTTTGGGCAAGTAAAATGGGACAGCCTTCCATGTTCATCTGTCTACCTCTTAACTGAATAAAAAAGCCTACAGTTTTTAGAAAATTTTGTTCTCATGGTTTTTGTTCATATTTGAAGCATCTGGGCTCCAAATCAGTTAGCCCTATGCCATTCTTAGCAGAGTGTGGATATCTTAAATGAGAACTACCGACCAACTTAAACTTCCCCACTCCTCCCTGTTAAGTTTCTTGGGATCCCAGAATATACATGACATAACTCCATAGGCACTGTTTAACTATTTGACATTTTTCCTTTTTTTTCCTCCTTTTTTTTTTTAAAGGTTATTTATTTGTTTTGGGGGGGGGGGGCGTTTGCAAGCGCATGTGGGGGGAGGGGCAGAAAGAATCCTAAGCAGGCTCTGGGCTGTCAGCACACAGCCTGACACGAGGCTCAAACTCCTAAACTGAGATCATGACCTGAGCCAAAATCAAGAGTGGGTCACTTAACCTACTGAGCCACCCAGGTGCCCCATTTTTCCTTTCAATAGCACAACCTAGACACTTCGATGTTAGCATGTATAAATCTACTCATTGTTTTCCTGTTTGGATGGACTATTTCACCAAATACTTATTCCTAGCTTTTCTATTATGAAGGATGCTAAGACAGATGGGGGGTGTGGTGTGTAGCTCAGCTTATTTAAAAATTCTCTCTGTTCTTGAGTTTTGACTCTTTCTTTTACCCTTGGTCAGAACAGTTAGTGAAAAGTGCATTGCTTTGCAAACTAGGTAGATAGTTACTGTCCTGAGAGTTAAGTTTTAGGAGGATGCTTTTGAGAAGCTACACTGTACTAGATGAAGTTATGCCTGCTTGACCTATGCCTGAAAGAGATTAGATCACTGGTTGGATACATGCCATCGAATGGCTCAGTCAGTGTTCACCATTTAAGGTCGGGAACTGTGCTCAGCTTTTTATATACATTTAATCCTCAAGATTTCTTCAAACAGGTCTTAATATTCTTTCACAGATGATAGAATCTGTTCGGGGAACCGTATCTTTCCCAATATTACATGTTAGTAGAGAGTGAACATCAGTTTAGCCTTTGGGACTGGCTGAAAGTAGTCTTGAAACTTTTTGAGGAAGGAGGGAGGAGGCTATGTATGGTAAAGGGGAACCTAGCATTAATCTCTGAACTGAAGGTTTTGGAGGGGACCCTCTTGTGTTTTGGTACTGGCTTCCTCTCCTGGTGCTATATGACCTTACACAAGCCCAGATCCTATCTTCCCTGTGATAAAATGGGGAATAGTAACCTTCCTCAGCATTTCCCCTTGGCTCAGGAGAGAACAGCGGAAAAAATACTTGAATCAAAAATGTGCTTCTCTAGGAAGAGCAGCCAGGTCTGGGGAAGAGGAACCCCAAAAGCTAGGAAGAAACCAGAGGGAGTTTGTATTTCCATGTATAGTGATGTCTGATATGGGCCAGGGATATGTGGTTGACAGAACCTTGGCCTGTGTTTTCTTGAGAATAGATGTTGGCTTTTTTTTTTTTTTTTTTTTTTAAGAGAGAGCTAGTGGGGAAGGAGCAGAGGGGAAGAGAGATTCTCAAGCAGGCTGCATGCCCGTGACCTGAGCTGAAATGAAGAGTCAGAATGCCCAACTGACTGAGCTGTCCAGTCACCTGATGTTCCCTTTTTTTTTTTTTTTAAGTTAGTTTATTTTCAAAGGGAGCAGGAGGAGCAAAGAGAAAGGGAGAGAGAATCCCAAGCAGGCTCCTCCACAGCACAGAGCGTGGGGCTCGAATTCATGAACTGCAAGATCATGACCTGAGCCAAAACCGAGAGTTGGATGCTTAACCTGACTGAGCCACCCAGGTGCCCCCAATGTTGCCTTTTTTTTTTTTAATGTTTATTTTTGAGAGGGGGACAGAGGATCCCAAGTGGGCTTTGCGCAGAGAGCACGATGTGGGCCTAGAGCTCAACCATGAGATCACGACCTGAGCTGAAGTCGGACGCTTAACTGACTGAACCACCCAGGTGCTCCATTGCCTTTTTTGAAAAAAAGAAAAGTTTTTAGGGGCGCCTGGCTGGCTCAGTAGAGCATGCAACTTTTAAAAAAAAATTTTTTTAACGTTTTATTTATTTTTGAGACAGAGAGAGACAGAGCATGAACAGGGGAGGGTCAGCGAGAGGGAGACACAGAATCTGAAGCAGGCTCCAGGCTCTGAGCTGTCAGCACAGAGCCCAACGCGGGGCTTGAACTCACGGACCTCGAGATCACGACCTGAGCCGAAGTCGGCCGCTTAACCGACTGAGCCACCCAGGCGCCCCGAGCATACAACTCTTGATCTCGGTGTTGTAAGTTTGAGCCCCACACTGCATGTAGAGATTACTTAAAAAAATAAGATCTTAAAAGATTTTTAATTTTTTTCCAACTTTGTTTTTCAGTTTTATTTATTTTTGAGAGTAAGAGACCAGAGTGAGTGGGAAAGGGGCAGAGGGAGAGGGAGACACAGAATCCAAAGCAGGCTCCAGGCTCTGAGCTGTCAGCACGGAGCCTGATGGGGGCTCGAACCCACAAGCTGTGAGATCATGATCTGAGCTGAAGTCGGACTCTTAACTGAGCGACCCAGGTGCCCCGAAATCTTAAAGTTTTTAAAATCAAGGCTGTATGTGTGCGTATTGAGTCCCGTGATTCAGCAAGGCTAGTAACAGAAATGGGATTCCAACCACCATCTCTCCCTTTCCTCATGCTACTCCACTCTGTTCTTTTGTTGGAGTATTTGTGTGTAGCTGAATAATATACATTTGTGTAACCACTTGGCCCTTCCAGCTTTCAGTTTTTGACTTCCCATAGTGGAAAATGATTTGTAGTTCTACTTGTCTTCAACTTTCACCATACACAGACCTTAACCTCCCACCTTAACTGTATAATTGGGTCTTAATTTTGGTAAGAATAATATTCAGAGTATTTAAAAGTCGAGTCTTATAGTTAATATATTGTAATCACTTTTCCTGTACAAGTTTTTGTTTTTCTGTGGAGTGGTCTTTTCTAGGTTCTTGTCACTAATCCATTTAGTACTACTTGTCTGATTTCCTCCTAGGACTTACTGGAAGCACTGGGAATGTTACTAATTTATTAGGGAAGCCTCTCTCAAAGCTTATCTGCTCCAATCTAGACAAGTTTCATATCTGCATCCTAAAATTTCCCTCTTCGTTCTGGGAGCTTTACTGCCGTTGTTAGGTTTACTATTTTCTGTAGTCCTGTGTTCGTTTTTCATGCTTTCTGCGCTTGTTCTTATGGAGAACACCCTGTAGCAACTTCCTGGAAAGAGTGTTGGGGAGGATTTTGGGGGGACTTTGCGTGGCTGGAATGTGTTTTTTCTTTTATTATATCTTCACATTTAGTTGATAATTTGCATATAAAACTAGGATTGAAATAATTTCCATTAAGAATATTGAAGGCATTGCTTTCAGTGCTGCTGTGGAAAAAGTCTGAAGCCTTTCTGATGTGTGTGTGACCCATCTTTCTGGAAGTTTGTTAGGATATTTAGTTCTTAGTGTTAGAAACCTGACAGTGAAGAGTTGGTTTGCTTTTCAGTGAACTGAGTACTTAACTCTGAAGTCCAGAAAATTACAGTTTTAAGTTCTAGGAATTTCCTGAATTACCTTGATATCCTTCTTGCAGTTTTTGTTTTGAGCTTTTTAAGCTACGCAACTAGTCCTAATTTCTGAGTGTTTTGCTCAGTACATTTTTGTTTCTCTGACCTTGTCCTTTTTTGGGGGGAGATGACCTCAACTTTGTTGTCTGATCCTATTAAAATTTCTGCTTTTTAATTTCCAGAATCTTAAAAGCATCCTACTAGTGGATGCAATCAGTATCTCGGAGGATATTAATGATAATTAAAATATTTTTCTACCTATTTTTCACTCTGGCTTTTCACTCTAGTCTCTTAATGCCAAGTGGCTTTTCTCTGCAACCTGGTGATTTCTGGTCATCTCCTATTTGTAAGAGTGAAATACTAAGATGCTGGTGGGAAGCTCTGGGTGTGTAGGTGGCCCTTGTGAGACTGTGTGGCCTTTGTCTTGGGCAGTGGTTCTTCCACCCCCCCCGGAATATATGGCAATATTTAGAGACTTTCTTTGTTGTCAAAGTAGGGGGTTGCTCCTGGCCAGGGATATTGCTATAAACATTCTACAGTCACAGGGGTGTCCCCGGACAGCAAAGAATTACCTGGCCTAAAATGTCAAAAGTCTGAGGTTGAGAAGCCCTGGTCTAGGCTGGTCTAGTTAGACAGTTTCCTTGGGAGAATCCCAGAGGAGAATCAGAAAGGTAAAGGCCTGACTGCTCAAAGTTCTGACTCTTCCTTGGGGTAAGAGTTCACTATGTATTTTAATCCTGTGTCCAGTACAGGCAGTCCTTGCTTTGTGTGGCTTAATTATGTACGAATTGGTTACCACAGTTTAGGTAAATAACACCAGTCCCCCTACAACATGGTTCAAGTTTCAGTTGCCATGGTATATTCACTGTGAGTGATTGCATAAAGTTACAAACTTGAACGCTTGTTCTTCAGTCCACAAATCACATTTACAAAAGAAAGATGTGCAGCTCCATGAATGGCTTACCGGATCACTTCTTTCAAAGTCTGTTGGTGATTGGTTGTTCATCTGTTAGTTTACTCACTGAGGACAAGATTCCCCCCAGTGGCAGAGACCCTAAGCTTTCAGCACTCCTGTTTGGTTATGCTCCAGATTCTCTTGGGGGTTTGAATGAAAATGTGAAAATTTTTTCTTTCTTTTTTTTAACCATCACACACAACGTTCATTAATCAGCCAGTGGACAGGTTTATTTCAACTTTTTTTTTTTTTTTTAAGTTTATTTTGAGAGAGAAAGAGTACCTGTGTGAGCAGGGCAGGGGCAGAGAAGCCCAAGGAGGCTCCACAATCAGCACAGAGCTGGACATGGGGCTCAATCTCATGACTCTGAGATCATGACCTGAGTTGAAACTAAGAGTTGGACCCAAGCTCAAAGGACTGAGCTACTCAGGCACCCCAGATGGGGGAGGTTGTCGGGAGGATTTCAGCAAATGGAATACATGAATGGGGGAGGGGCAGAGGAAGAGAGAGAGAGAGAATCTTAAGGCTCCGGGCCCAGTGCAGAGCCTGACACGGGTAGGGACTCCATCTCAAGATCAACCATGAGATCATGACCTGAGCTGAAATCAAGAGTCAGATGCTCAACAACTGAGCCACCCAGGTGCCCCTTTACTGGAGTGTTTTAAAATAAATCCCAAACATAGCATCTTACCTGTGAAATACTCGGGGACATGCCTAAAAGATAGTGTTTTGTTGTTTTTAAATGTTATCATATTGTGCCCTAACAGCTTCTTAGACTCCTAGTCTTTCTGTTTTTAACCTCTCTTCCATGGTCTCTTCTGGAGGTACCATTTCCTCAAATTTCCTAGCTTTTTAGTGGCCGTCTTAGCTTCAGCCTTTTCAGGTCTGCCCTTTGCTGCCTTTGCTGCCTAGCTGCCGAGTTCTGTGGTTTTGTATCCACGGCTGTTGTGTGTCCCAACAGTAGTCCCTTACTACCACTTTGGTGGTGTTTCAGAGGGAATGAAGGTTAATATTTCAGTCTGTGTTTACTTAGGAATTCTTGACTCATTGATACTTTAATTCTTTTTTTTTTTTAAGTTTATTTATTTTAGAGGGAGAGAGCATGGGAGGGGCACAGAGAGAGAGAGAGAGAGAGAGTGAGAGGGGGGAATGAGAATGAATCCCAAGCAGGCTCCGCTGTCAGCCTGGAGTCTTATGTGGAGTTTGAATTCATGAACCATGAGATCATGACCTGAGCCGGAATCAAGAGTCGGACGCTCAACCAACTGAGCCACCCAGGTGCCCCAATACTTTTTTTAAAGTGGAAAATTTATTGGAATGTTTAAGTTGAAAAGAATTCTGAACAATTAAGCATAGAAGGTAGAGAATGAAGTTCACTTGCTTTCCCCTTTCTCAGTCCCATTACCCAAAGGTAACTGTCGGTAGCTTGCATATCAGTAAATTGTAGTTAACTGTCAAAGGCTTGCATATTTTAGGCATTTCGCCTATGCATATATGCACAGGTGTGTGTGAGCGCACAAGAAAAGTCTTTTTTTTGAGACATGAAGCTGTTTATTCCTTGGTAAATCCCCCTTGGTGTCCAGAAGTTAAATGGTGTCATTCACAGAATAAACAGGGCAACGTTGAGTCACCTGATTAACCTGTTGTGCAGAGAACTAGATAAATGTTACACAATCATTTACTTGTGTTTACTGGCAAGTTGCTGTGTCCTTTGCAAGCTGGGCTAAGCTTTAGGCTAAGCTAGTGCTTTCAACAGTGCATTTCCTGACTGGTAGGAAATAAAAGGATTTGTTCTCACCCACTCCTTCACCTTCAGGCAACATAAAACCTTTAGAGACACAAGGTGACAAAGTTAAGATTGTTGCTCATTAAAAGCTGGGTTGTGTTTGTTCCCTGTGAAATGTGGTGTCAGGATCCCTGGTCTGTTAAAACCCTGTCTCCCACTGTGTGCAGTGCATAAGATTTTCATACACCTTAATTGCCCATTTTCCCTTGCCTGACGCCAAAATTCTGATCAGTGCCCCAGTTTTGGTAAGGTTATTGAGCTGTACCCATGGCATGAAACTGGTTTCTCTGTAATACTGTTCTCTTTCTCTCTCTTTTTTTGTTTTTAAGTTTATTTATTTATTTTGAGAGAGAGAGCACGAGCAGGGGAGAGGCAGAGAGTGAGGGAGAGCTGTTCTCTGTCTGCCTTTCTCTTCACCTCTACTTGGGAGATGTAAATTCTGTCCATTGTTTCACCTGAGACAGATATTTGAAAAGCCGAGAGGGTCAGCTAGCTGGAGGTTGCTGAGGTGTTTACACCAAACTATTCCTTTTGTAACAGATGGAGACTTTTGAAAGCTTATGAATAGATTTTTAAAAATAACTACTAAAATAAAACACTGGAGCTGCTCATTGGCAGTAGTCCTTGCCTTTCTAATGATTGGGCTGTAGTGTAAACCCCTTTTGTTACATTCAGAGATGATGCTGGATTTCTCTCATCTGAACATACTGTGCGGTGCAGAATGCTATTTATTAGAAGGACAAGATGGTTATTTTCTGGGGATTGCTGATAGAGCAAGGTTTCCCCTCCCAGAGTATTATTGCTAAAGACCTAGATAGCAGGTTTCTACTTCCCATTCATTCTATTTCTAGAAGCAAGCAAATGTTCTCTAATTGCAGGCTTGGGCTGAATGCCTCAATAGTGTTTCCCACTGTGCTAATTGGAAAAATATAATTCTCAACTAATTGTGTCCTGCTTTGCAAAATAATAGTTGGCAGCCGAGTTGCCAGTTTGGTTCCTAAAGCGAAGTGGTACTTTTATGTTAGCTGTAAGGATAATGGACCTTTGGAAATTCCAGGAAGAGCTTATGCTGTGTACAAGTACCATTAGAAATCAAACTTCGGCCCATAAGAGCTCAGTGCCTAATGGTATCTTTATCTAGGAACCTTTATTAAATTTAATTTCAATTAAAATTTTTTTTGCGGGGGCAGGTTCTGGAAGTGTTAGTCAATATTTTCCATTAGTTGAGTGGTCCTATGATGGGCCTTGTGTGTGCCTTATTGATTTGGAAGGGAGATAATTTTCTTTTAGCTAAGGTCTCGGCCTCTGGCAGGCTCTCCGTCGACATCAAATATGGTTGGCCTTGCCAGCTTTTTGGAAATACTGTCAGCTTGTGTGTATAGAGTTGATGTGATACTTCTGTTTAGAATCTTTGGATTTTCGCAGAGTTCACTCTCTAGTATAGAGTCACTCTCTAGTATAGAGAAGGGCTTTAAATTCAAAGTTTCCATTGGAATCAGAGATCTTAAAGACAGTTGATTGCCTCATGTGTACAGTGTAGAATAGTGGTTAGGAACATAAGATTTGAGCCAGATTTATCTGGGTTCTAATCCCGGCTCTAGCACTTGCTAGTTGTGTGTATCCTGGAGGCTGTTTCTAAGCCTCAGTTCCCTTGTCTAAAGATGGTGATAATAATGGTACTTATGTCACAGGATTTTCATGAGATTTATATGAAATAATGCAATGTGAAGTGTGCCATGCCTGGCACTTCATAAGCACTTTGTAAATAGGGTTTATTAACTGATCTCATCCTCCAAATAAACATATGTAATTTTCTTGACACGGTAATTTTCAACTTGACATTAATTCTGTAGATACCTTTCCTTGACTGGTGTGACAATATTCCTTGACTATCCCTTTATTTCTTAAGTCTGAAATAAAGGATTTAATTCTGGTGGAGTGTCTTTGAAGAAAAGTATATAGGACTCTGTATAAAAGGGAATAGGTTAAACTGAATGAAAGGAAATCCTAGGAACAGAGAAGAAAGTTTATTTTTTTCCCAGGTGAAAGAGGCCCAAGGACTGTTACAGTGGCATCATGGTCATCAGGGTAGAAAGACTCTTTCTGTCTTGCCCCATCTTCAGCATGTGATTACTACCTCAGGACTTGAAGACCCAAACGTATCAGTTTTCTCATTATTGGTAATATTTTGATCACTCAGTCCCCATAAGCAGGAAATAGCAAGTAGTTTAGATGCCTTAGGGAAGATATGTGCACATCCTGGAGGGTGGGCTATAAGCCCCCCTCTTGGTTCTAGTTTCTGCATCTGAATCCAGTCAGAAGAAAGAAGTCATGGGTGCTTTAACAGAAAATTTAATAAAAGAGTTAACTAGGTGTAGAGTGTTAACCTGCAACTGAAATGGCAAAAAACAACTATGGTATCGTAGAAGCAGCAGCTACAGAGGCTGGGGAAATAAAGTTAAGATGGTGGAATTATTAAAACTTTTAGAAGCTTGGAGAAGAGACCTTGTGAAGCTGAAACTCCGACCTCTGAGGAAGGGTTGCTATTGGCTGGTGCCAGGTCTGCACCAGTGAGGAGGGCATGCTTAGTGACTAAGGTATGTGAAAAGGCAGATTCTGTGAGGGCTGAAAAGCTGCAGACAGTATTCAGCTGATGTACAGAAGGGAACTGCTGCTGTTGTAGTCAAGAAATGTGAGGGTGACCTTCACAGGAATAGGAAGCCAGCAAGAAGTAGGTTCCTTCACCTGTGGTCTCCTCAGCCCCCGCTAGTGACAGACTGCAACAGGGAAGCAGCTGCAAACATGCCTTCCGGCCAGTCCCAGCCCTGGTGTCCCCACAAAGCTTATAGGCTCTGAGGTGTGAGAGCTTAACCAACATAGGGGTGTCTGTTAGATATCTCCATTTGACTTGATTTTATTAAAAATATTTTTTTCTAGATTTGATTTTCAAGTAATTTCTACACCCAGCGTGGGGCTCCAACTTCCAACCCCAAGATCAGGAGTCGCATGCTTCACCAACTGAGCCAGCCAGGCACCCCAGATTTCTCCATTTTAAAAGAATCTTTGGAATTAATACCTGATTGCTGGAGTGAAAGTGAGATTGTGTGACTGTCTTGTGCCCTAGCAGTCTTTCACCCAGTTGCCTTAGTATTCCCTGGTGAATCTTGGCATCAGTTATCACTAAGATGGTTGTAAAATGGTGATTTTTCTATTTTTTTTCATTCCTTGTGTGTTTATTAGTTGGTGTTCTTTGGTAAAGGAGAGCTTTCTCTTCTCCCTCATCACTTTCCCTGGGAAATGTGGTTTTCATTTGGGTGGCCACATACCCTGCTAAGAGCTGGAGTTGTAATACTAAGTAAGAGCTGGGATAGAACAGACACTGGTGTAGGCAGCTAGCACTCTGTCACAGTTCCTGGCCTAAGCAGCCTTAATACTGCAGTTGAATCTATAATTGACCTGAGTTGTAAAAGCTTCAGAAAAAATAAGAAGGAATTAGTGTTTTACATATGGAAGGATGAGGGAAACAGCCTGAATTCACCCATAGTCTCTGGTGTTTTCAGGGTCATTCCTCATTCTCCTGAGAGGACTAAATAGGGTCAGTGGTTCATAGCCACAGCTGTACCTTGGACTCGCCTGGAGAGATGAGACCTGGGTTCCAGCCAGGGGCATTTTGGGATTTCATAGGTATAGGTGTGACCTGGGCATCAGAATCTCTATTGGTTCCAAAGTGCTTCTAGAGGTGAGGGTTCTGAAACAGGCAGCCTAAATTGGTCACATGGGATAAATTTGTATTCTCTGTTCCATTCCATTGGACAAGAATGAAGGAACTGAACTAGGTATTGGCATGCCTTGCTTTCAAATCAGCACTTTCAAAAATCTGCCCACTGTTCGCATTTGACCACGTGGTATATTTGTAATTTGACTTTTCCCCTTAAAAAACAAAAAAACAAAAAAACGGGGGGGGGGCCGCCTGGGTGGCTCAGTCGGTTAAGAGTTCGACTTCTGCTCAGGTCACGTGGTCCATGAGTTTGAGCCCCGCGTCAGGCTCTGTGCTGACAGCGCAGAGCCTGGAGCCTGTTTTCGGATTCTGGGTCTCCCTCTTTCTCTGACCCTCCCCTTCTCATGCTCTGTCTCTGTCTCAAAAAGTAAATAAACGTTAAAAAAATTTTTTTTTTAAAGTTGTCAAAATCCAACCTGACACGGCTAGTCCAGATCCAGGCAACCAGATTTAGAGTGATTCTTAGGACTTTAGTCACAAATTCATTTGAGCATCTATAAAAGCGGAAACACCTTTTTTGTATCTTCTGCACGGAGCAAAGGAGAGACTCCCAAAGGTGAGTACATATAAGGGGTGGAATGTCTGAGGAAAAATGACAGAAGTTGCTACTGTGTATGGAGCCTTTGCCACATCCCCAGCAACGTGCTACATATTCAATATAAAGTAGGTCTTTAAAACTTTTAAGGTTTGATGTGAAATATTTAAGACATGGAAAAGGTTCTGTAAAGAATGAAATAATGAATACTTTTTACCCACAGTGTAGCTTAAGGTTCAGGTCCTTAGGCGCCTGGGTGGCTCAGTTAGTTAAGCATCTGACTCTTGATTTTGGCTCAAGTCATGATCTCATGGTTTGTGAGGTCAAGCCCCACATTGGGCTCTGTGCAGACACTTCAGAGCCTGCTTGGGATTATCTGCATCCCTCTCTCTCTGCCTCTCTCTCTCTCTCAAAAATAAATAAAATAAAATAAAGGTTCTAGGGTCTGGATTGTTTTCTCTTTGTTCCACTTAGAGCTACTAACTACTTGTGTTCATTATTACATAATAATAGATACCCAGAGCTACAGCTAAGATAGAAACTGAAGGGAAGACATTTCTTACCCTACGTGGATATTGACAAATATGTATATTTAATGAATTTCAAAATTTTAAATCCACTCAATACTGCTGTTTGGAGTTCACTTTTCTCATGTTCTACGAATAGTACATTTATAAAATCAACTACCCATGACTTCTAATCTACTATTTTCATTTTTCCATTTCTGTTCTAGTCCTTGCTATAACAGAATATTTATTTTTTACAATGTTTTGTTTAGTTTTGAGAGACAGAATGCGAGCAGGGGAGGGGCAGAGAGAGAGTGGGAGACACAGAATCCAAAGCAGACTCCAGGCTCCAAGCTGTCATCACAGAGCCTGATGCGGAGCTTGAACTCACGAACCACAAGATCATGACCTGAGCTGAAGTCGGACACTTAACCAACTGAGCCATCCAGGCGCCCCCAGAATATTTGATTTTTTTTTTTTTTAATTTTTAATGCTTATTTATTTTTGAGACAGCACAAGCAGGGGAGGGGCAGAGAGAGGAAGGCACAGAATCCGAAGTAGGCTCCAGGCTCCGAGCTGTCAGCACAGAGCCTGATGCGGGGCTCGAACCCACGAACTGCAAATCATGACCTGAGCCGAAGTCACACGCTTAACTGAACAGCCACCCAGGCACCCCTGGAATATTTAATTTCTAATTAAATATGTAATTATGAAATAGATGCAATTTAGATTTTCTGTGTCATAATCTTTAGAAGATTTTTTTCAAGGGGAAATCAGTATTAGGGTAGTACAAAATGAGTCCTACCTCACATTGATTTAGCACTCATTTTGCTTTCACTCATTACAATAATTCAGGAAATTACATATTACAGATGAGAAGACTAAGACATTCTAAGGGTTAGGAAACAATCCAAGGTCACAGTACACTAGGGAATATGACATTATGGTGATGGAGAAAGTTAAAAGGGACATTTAATCTGGGGCCCGCAAAGAATAGATTCAACATGTGAGGCGGGAGCCTTCCCAAATCTGAGCTCAATGGACCACTAGATGCCAGTTGGACTGCTCCTACAGTGAAGGAGTGCTAAGAAAATGAGTGAAGGAGTGTGGAAACGTTGGCTGTGTGCTTTGGCGATAGCTCCTTCAGAAAATTGCAGCCAGCAGAAGATCTGGATACCATAAAGGCAATGCCACTGAGACTTCTGCATGTGCTTGGAGAAAAGAGTCCTTACTAAAACCTGTGACCTGTGCTTTCGGGATCCTCAAGCCCATACAAATAAGTGAAAGAAAACTGAAGAACAGTGAGGTTGTTGTTGGCTTAGTAGGTGGTAGATGGAGTTGCCTCTATTCCCCACTTCTGGGGTTTTATTGCTAGAGTCTTGTACCCTATTTTTTTTTCTCTCTCTAATGTCCGTTCATTTTTGAGAGCAAGAAAGAGCTTGAGCAGGGGAGGGCAGAGAGGGAGACACACAATCCAAAGCAGGCTCCAGGCTCTGAGCTGTCAGCACAGAGCCCCATGTGGGGCCTGAAGCGTGAGATCATGACCTGAGCCGAAGTCACACCCAACTGACTGAGCCACCTAGGTGCCCCTGGAGTCTTGTACCCTTAAAATGAGGTCTTCCATATCAACCATATGAACCAAGGTGGAGTGTTGGGCTAAAACAGTCTGATTTGTAAGAATAGTTAAAATCATCTAGACAATGCTGCCATTTCCTGCACACGGTGTGGTGCCTGCAGCTCTGGCCTTCCTGTTACAAACCCATGGTCTGTGGCAGCTTGGTCTCCCCTGACCGCAGGAGGAAACTGTGATGGTGCCATGACAAGGTTGAGTTTGCCCACACCCTGCGTGAAAGAGGGGACTCCCCACTCCCACCTTGCAGAACTTTCTGTCAAACGGCAGAGTTCACTGGCCTACTTGATATAAAATTTCTGGTACAAGCAGATGAGAAATCTGCTTTGGAACAAGAGAGAGAGAGAGGCTGTTTCTGGAATTGCCTTTGTGAGGCTGCTGGGCTAATACTAGGGGCTTGCTTCCTGCTTGGTTCTCCCGAGCAGCCCTCCTGGCACCACAGAATAGCCAAGTACCTCAGGATGGACAGTGGCCATTAACAGGCAAGCCTGCATCACCAGGGCCCTTTATGCATTCTGTAACTTGTGTCCCAAGACACAAAACACTTAGAGCTTGTATGTGCCCTTTATTGAGGGACTGGCTGGAATAGGCAGAGAGACAAGAGAGAACCTGGCTTTGCCTGCTGTTGGGGTTCTAGTTCCTGATTAGGTCACATGTATTTCCTGGGCCTTTCTTTAGCCTTACACTGGGGTGGACAAGGGCTTTTGAATCGTGAGCTTGGGAAATAATTATAAGAATGTTATAAAGACAAGTGATGTTATGGGTCCATCTAAGATTTAGGAGGCAAATTTCCTCCAATGACACAAAGATTTATCACCAGATTTCAAGATCTAGGCTCCAGGCTGCTTCCCTTCCAGTTCCTTCAGGAAGAGGTGCAGTGGATACTTTAGGACATCTCCGTAGCCATTCCCTCCTCCCTTTCCCCCTTCCCAGCAGCCCCAGATCTCTGGCGGGGGACATAAGTGGTTCCAGCTCTAGGCCAATGAAGACAAGCCAATTCTGTCTTCTTCTAGGATGGTCATGTGAACAAGTGTGGTCTAATCAGAGTGGATCTCAGGACTTTTTGGGTGGATTTCTGCTGTGTGATTATCACCACAATGCAAAGGGAAGCACGCAGCAGCCCCAGGTATCCAACCAAGATGCTGCTAGCAACAAGAAAGTGCAGAACCAAGAATAGAAATAGATCCTTGTAACATTGCTGAACAACTGAAGGAAGGCCTCCCTGCGGACTTTTCCATTACGTGGGTCTATACATTTCTTGTATTGTTTAAGCCAGTTTGAGTCAGATTTTGTTTCTTGCAAACTGAAACCATCCTAACTGGTACCTGTGAAATGCCAGTCATTACTTTGAGCTGTTGTCCCTGATGTAGAGGAGGGACAACTTGGGAATCATGGCCTAAGTGCTTCTGAGAATTCTAGAACGCCTGGGCTGCAGGACTATGGGAGAAGGCAGCCCTGACTTGTTCATTCCAATAGTCCTAGCAGAGGTGGACCCCTTCTTCCCAGAGGTGAGGAGGGCCCAAGTGACCTGTCATCAAGCAGGTTATGCCCATGTGGGTATGATTTGCCCACTGGGCTTAAAGGACTAATTCCCTATAGGGCTATATTCAATTACTCAAGATCAAGGGAAGCCAAGATACCCTGTAAATAATTACAAGTGTCCCTCCATCCTTCCTCTGTCCTTACTTAGTACCAGCAGCTCAAAACACTGCCCCCTCTCCAATTTGTGTTTTCCATCATTCCTTTCCTTTGGGTCTCACCAGATGATCCTGGGGATGTGGCTTCCGGGTGCTATCAGAGGCCTTTTCTCCTATCAGCCTCAGGCAGTTGTGTGCTGCCTGCCCCACCCAGTCTGGGACTCCTTGACCGGAAGGTAAGGCTTCCTTTGCGCCAGATTCTGCTTAGGTCCCTTTTGTTCCTTTCCCACCTAGTTGATCAGTTAAGATTAAGTATCCTCTGTGAAAGACAAACTTTTGACAAATGCATTTCTTTTTTTTTTTTTTTTAAGTTTAAATTTTAATTCCAGTTAACATACAGTGTTCTGTTAGTTTCAGGTATACAATATAGTGATTGAACAATTCTATATGTTACTCAGTGCTCATCATGATAAGTGCACTTGATATCCCCATCATCTATTTTACCCTTCCCCCCATCCACCTCCCCTCTGGTAACCATCAGTTTGTTCTCTATACTTAAGAGTCTGTTTATTGATGTCTCTCTTTCTCTCTTTTTCCCCTTTGCTTGTTTTGTTTCTTAAATTCCACACAAGAGTGAGATCATATGGTATTTGTCTTTCTCTGACTGACTTATTTCGCTTAGCATTATACTTTCTATCCACCCAAGTCATTGCAAATAGCAATATTTCTTTCTTTTTTATGGCTGAATAATATTTTCCAATATATTCCATTATATGTATGTATACACCACATCTATACATACATGTACATATATACACATTATATTCCATTATATATGTGTGTATATATATGTGTGTGTATATGTGTGTGTGTGTGTGTGTGTGTGTGTGTGTGTGTGTGTATGCACACATACGTATATATCTTACATCTTTTTTTATCCATTCATCAATTGATACTTGGGCTGTCTCCATAATTTGGCTATTATAAATAATGCTGCTATAAACATAGGGGTACATGTATCCCTTTGAATTAGTGTTTCTATATTCTTTGAGTAAATACTCTGTAGTGTGATTGCTGGGGCATAGGGTATTTCTATTCTTAACTTTCTGAGGAACCTCTGTACTGTTTTCCACAGTGGCTGCACCAGTCTGTATTCCTACCAACAGTGTAAGGGGGTTCTTCTTTCTCCACATCCTTGCCAACACCTGTTGTTTCTTGTGTTAATATTAGCTATTCTGACAGGTGTGAAGTGATATCTCATCGTAGTTTTGATTTGCATTTCTCTGATGGTAAGTGATGATGAACATCTTTTCATGTGTCTCTTGGCCATCTGTATGTCTTCTTTGGAGAAGTGTCTGTTCATGTCTTTTGCCCATTTTTTAATTGGATTATTTGGAAAACACCATTTCTTAAGTGTTTCTCTAAATTTGATTATTTTAGATTCTACATATAAATGATGTCATGCAATATTTGCCTTTCTATGCTTGGCTTATTTCACTTAGTTCTCCAAGTTCATCCATGTTATTGCAAATGGCAGAATTTCCTTTTTTTTTTTTTTTTTAAGTTTATTTATTTATTTTGAGTGAATGAGAGAATCCCAGGCAGGCGCCCTGCATTGTCAGTGTGGAGTCCGATATGAGGTCTGATTCCACAAACTGTGAGATTGTAACCTGACCTAAAATCGAGAATTGGTCCCTGGGACGCCTGGGTGGCTCAGTCAGTTAAGTGTCTGACTTTGGCTCAGGTCATGATCTCACAGTTTGTGAGTTCCAGCTCTGCATTGGGCTCGCTGTTGTCAGTGCAGAGCCTGCTTCAGATCCTTTGTTCCCCCCTTTCTCTGCCTCTCCCTAGCTTGTGCTCTCTTGCTCTGAAAAATAAAAGTATTTAAAAAAAAAAGTCGTTCAACCTACTGAGCTACCCAGGCACCCATGGATTTCCTTTTTTAATGCTAAGTAATACAGTATTCCATTATATATTTTATATATTATGTGAATATATCATAATAATGGAATAATATATATATCATAAGATATATATCACAGTTCTTTATCTAGTCATCTATCAGCTGACACTGGTTGTTTCCATATCTTGGCTGTTGTGAATAGTACTGCATGAACTCAGCAGTACAGATATCTTTTTGAGATGCTGATTTTATTTCCTTTGGATATATACATGGAAGTGGGATTGCTGGGGGCACCTGGGTGGCTCTGTCAGTTGAGTGACCAACTCTTGATTTCAGCTCAGGTCATGATCCCAGGGTCATGGGATAAAGCCCCATGATGGGCTCTGCATGGAGCATGAATTCTGCTTGAGATTCTCTCTCTCTCCTCTCTCTCCTCTTACCCCTTACCTTTCCCTCACTTGCTTTCTCTCTCTCTCTCTCTCTCTCTCTCTCTGTCTGAAAAGAAAAGAAAAGAAAAGAAAAAAGAAAAAAAAGACGGAATTGCTGGATCATAGGGTAGTTCTATTTTTAATTTTTTGAGGAATCTCCATACACTTTCCCATAATGGCTGTACCTATTTACATTTACCATAGCAGTGCCCAAGAGTTCACTTTTCTCTACACCCTCGTCAACACTTATCTCTTGTCTTTTTTTTTTTATTAAAGACTTTTTTTTTTAATGTTTGTTTATTTTTGGGAGAGAGAAAGAAGACAGAGCATGAGCAGGAGAGGGACAGAGAGAGAGGGAGACGCAGAATCTGTAGCAGGCTCTAAGCTCTGAGCTGTCAGCACAGAGCCCAGTGTGGGGCTCAAACTCATGAACTGTGAGATCATGACCTGAGCCATGGTCAGACACTTACTGACTGAGCCACCCAGGTGCCCCTCTTGTCTTTTGATGATAGCCAACCTAAGAGGAATGAGGTGATATCTCATTGTGGTTTTGATTCACATTTCCCTTGATGGTTAGTAATGTTGAGTTCCTTTTCATATATCTGTTGGCCATTTGTATGCCTATTCAATTTCTTTGACCATTTTAAAACTGGACTACTATTATTATTACTATTGAGCGTATGAGTTCTTATGTATTTTGGATATTAACCCCTTATCAGATATATGGTTTGTAGAGCTATTCTCTGGTTCTGGAGGTTTGTGTACTCCAACTTGTTTATTTTTAATTTTGTTGCCTGTGCTTTTAGAGTCATCAGAAGAATCATTGCCAAAACCAGTGTTGAAGAGCTTGCTCCCTATATTTTCTTCTAGAAGTTTTACAGTCTTAGGTCTTATATTTAAGTCTTTAACCCACTTTGGGTTGAGTTTTATATGTACTATAATATAGGGCCTAATTTCATTCCTCTGCATGTGACTATCCAGTTTTCCTAATATCATTTGTTGAAGAGACTATCCTTTCCATATTGTGTATTTTTGGCACCTCTGTTAAAAATAAATTGACCAAAAATTAATTGGCCATTAATTGATCATATATTGGGTTTATATCTGGGCTTTGCATTCTGTCCCATTGGCCTATGAGTTTATTTTTATGCCAATCTCATACTGTTTTGATTACTATAGCTTTGTAATATAGTGTGAAATCAGGAAGTGTGATGCCTCTAGCTTTGTTCTTCTTTCTCAAGATTGCTTTGCCTATTTGGGATGTTTTCTGGTCCTGTACAGATTTTAGGATTGTTTTTTATATTTTTGTAAAAACTTCTATTGGAATGTTGATAGGGATTGCATTGAACCTGTAGATTATTTTGAGTAGTATGGACGTTTTAACAACATTAATTCTTCTGATCTATAAACACAGGCTATTTTTCCATTTATTTGTGTCTTCTTTAATTTCTTTCATCAGTGTTTTATAGTTTTTGGTGTACAGATCTTTCACTTTCTTGGTGAAATTTATTACTAAGTATTTTATTCTTTTTGATGCTATTGTAAATGGGATTGTTTTCTTAATTGCTTTTTCAGATAGTTCATTGTTAGTGTATAGAAACACAACTGAGTTTTGTATGCTGATTTTGTGTCCCACTTTACTGAAGTCATTTTTTTGTTCTAAATATTTTGTTGGGATTTTTAGGATTTTTTAAAAACATTAATGTTTATATATTTTTGAGAGAGAGAGAGAGCTCGCATGGGAGGGACAGAGAGAGGGAGACAGGATTTGAAGTGGGCTCCACGCTGACAGCAGAGATCCCGATGCAGGGCTTAAAAATTCACAAACTGTGAGATCATGTTCTGAGCCGAAATCGAGAGTCAGACGCTTAATCGACTGAGCCACCTAGGTGCCTCTTGGATTTTTTATATATAATATCATGTGGTCTACCAACAGATAATTTTACTTCTTCTTTTCTGATTTGGATGCTTTTTGTTTCCTTTCCTTGCTCAATTGCTGGCTAGCACTTTCAGGACCATGTCGAATACAAGTGAGCATTCTTGTTTTGTTCCTGAGGAACAGTTTTCAGCTTTTCACCATTGAGTATGATGTTAGCTGTGGCTTGTCATATAAGGCCTTTATTGTGTTGCGGTGCATTCCTTCTATACCCAATTTGAGAGTTTTTATCATGACAGTACATTCAATTTTGTCAAGTGCTTTTTCTGCATCTACTGAGATGATTGTTTTTATCCTTCATTTTGTTAATGTGGTGTATCATGTTTATTGATTTGCATATGTTGAACCATTTTTGCATCCCAGGGATAAATCCCACTTGATCATGGTGTACAATCTGCCCTCCCCCCCCAACTTTATTGGGATACAGTTGACATATATGTATGATCTTTTAAGTAGGCTCTGTGGAATTTGGTTTGCTAGTATTTTTTTTCTTGTGATGAGAACTTTTAACATTTACTCTCTTAGCAACTTTCATATATGCACTACAGTATTATTAACTGTAGTTGCCATGCAAAACATTACATCCCCATGACTTATTTATTTTATACCTGGAAATTTATACTTTTTTAAAGGCAAAGTCTTTTTTTTTAATGCTTATTTATTTATTGAGAGAGAGAGAGAGAGAGAGAGAGAGAGAAAGAGAGAGAGAGAGAACAGGCAGGGGAAGGGCAGAGAGAGAGGGAGACAGAGAATCCCAAGCAGGTCTGTGCTTTCAGTGCAGAGGCTGACACAGGGCTCATTCCCATGAACTGTGAGATCCTGAATTGAACTGAAATCAGGAGTTGGATGCTCAGCTGACTGAGCTACCCAGGCACCCCTGGAAGTTTGTACTTTTTGACTGTCTTCACCCACTTTGCCCACTCCCAGGCCCCACCTCTGGCAACCACTAATTTGTTCTGTGTATCTATGAGCTTGGCTTTTTTTTTTTTTTTTTTTTTAGATTCCACATATAAATGAATGAGATCATATGATATTTTGTCTTTTCTCTGTCTGACTTATTTCATTTAGCATAATACCCTCAAGTTTCATCCATGTTGTCACAAATGGTAAAATTTCATTCTTTTTTATGGCTGAATAATACTGGATACTGGTCTGTAACTTTTTTTTCCCAGTAGTGTCCTTGTCTGGCTTTTGTATTATTCTTAACATATAAAGAGCTATTAGAAATAATGAAAAAAAAGATAATAGACTACAGTAGAAAAATGAACAGTGAAAATGTATGACTAGGAAGGTTATTAAGAAAAGAAATATAAGTGGTCAATAAACCCCTGAACAATGTTTAATTTTAGCAATAAGCAGAGAAATACAAATGTAAGGGTAGATACTTTGTTTACCCATGAAACTGGAAAAAATGAAAAGATGATAAAACTTCATCCATGTTAGGAAAGTTGGAGAAATGGGTACTCTCATGTGTTGTTGAAGGAATGTAAAGTTACATCATTTTGGGGGGCAGTTGTCAATATTATAAGAAAAACTATCACCAAAGTATTCAAGAAAGAAAAGAAAAACCTACAAAACCTCTCATTGTAGCACTACTGTAATAGATATAAACTGAAGAAAAATGTCAATGCCCAATAATCAAGAGACAGTTAAACATCTACTCAGTGGAATACCATGGAGTCATCAATGATAATGTAGCAATTGCAGAAAGGATAGTTCACTGGGATAAATATTTACTATTTATTCAGAAGGGGAAAAAATCACAGAATTTTTAGTAAAAGAAAAAAATCATGTATTTATTTGAAAATAGAAAAAAGACCAAGTAAAGACAGCAAGCAGTTGATGGGATTATCTCTGGTTGGGGGGAACTGGATTATGGGTTATTTTTTGTGTGTGTATTTTCAGATATTTCTAAAAGGTGCTACTTTGCGATAAGAAATGAATGTTATCTTAAAAAAATTTTAAGTTTATTTATTTTGAGAGAGACAGAGACAGCATGAGTGGGGGAGGGGTATAAAGAGGGAGAGAGAGAGAGAGAATCCCAAGCAGGTGTCCATATTGTCAGCAGAGAGCCTGATGTGGGATTCAAACCCACAAAACCGTGAGATCATTATCTGAGCCAAAACTGAGAGTCAGACTTGCTTAACCGACTGAGCCACCCAGGTGCCCTGTTATCTTAAAAATATTAAGCAAAATGGTTGTAGAGTACTAGCCAGGTGCTCTGCCAGGGGTTTGCAGTCTTGGCTTCTGGTTTTTGGACCAGCTCCCATTCTTCCTCCTCTGTGGCCTTGGTCTTCTCATCTATAAAATGTGGATTGGATGAGATAGGCTCTCAGATGCCTACAGTATCTGCTGCTGCTGTCAAAGGCTGATGAATCCTGTGAAGATTTTGTGCCAGAACATTCCCTCATTCTTATCCATTAAGAGTTAGCAGTGTGGGGGGCGCCTGGCTGGCTCAGTCAGTAGAACATGCGACCCTTGATCTCGGGGTTGTGAGTTCAAGCCCCAGGTTGGGTGTAGAGATTACTTAAAAATAAAATCTTAAGAGGGGCGCCTGGGTGGCTCAGGCAGTTAAGCGGCCGACTTCGGCTCAGGTCATGATCTTGCGGTCCGTGAGTTCGAGCCCCGCGTCGGGCTCTGTGCTGACTGCTCAGAGCCTGGAGCCTGTTTCAGATTCTGTGTCTCCCTCTCTCTGACCCTCCCCCGTTCATGCTCTGTCTCTCTCTGTCTCAAAAATAAATAAACGTTAAAAAAAAATCTTAAGAAAAAAAAGAGCAGTGTGGGCCTTAAAAGTTTATGATAGATAATTTATAAAATATTTACAAATGTTTCTTCCATCACTCGGGTTTTGGCCAAATACAAGGTAGAGAGGTGTCAGGGCCCATTTTAGAGCTTAGCAAGCTGAAGTCCAGTGAGAGGGACATCATTTAGGTTTGATGCTTTCCTGTCCAGGGCCGCTTTAACTGGACTCTGCTAACCCCTGGGCCTTTGTGTGTACAGGGAACCCAGAGCTCCTTTATTATTAAGTCACTGCTGAAGAAAACTGGACAGAGTGTGAAGGGGAGAAGGAATCTGTGAATGACGGAACAAAAGTTTTATCAATGGAAAAGCTAAGTTAAAAAAGATATTCAGAAGATGCTGCTGCAACCAAAAAGTCCCAAAACTCCTGGGGAAAGGATTATCTTGTCCTGCTGGTGGATCATCAGGGGATATCATTTAATTTGCTTCAGGTTTCAGATTCTTTGTTCTCCTCGTTGTGGGAGGGAAGGTGGATTTGGACTACCTGACACATTCAGCTGAAAAATGCCCATGTTTTTTCTGACAGGGATTTTCTGAGCCTGCCTGGGTGTGCCTACAGGCTGTGAGGTGTAGGAGAAGGAAACAGAAGAAATAAGGTTGTGATAACTGACCATCTGAATAGCTCTTTACTGCACCTTCTTGGATTTCTAAATTAGCCCTGATAGAAGTATAATGGGAACTGCACATAATTGCGACAGGTCTAGTAGCCGCATTTTGCAGAGTAAAAAGAAACAGGTGAAACGAGTTTTAATGACCTAGTGGATTTAAGCAAATATCAAAAATATTATTTTACCATGTAATCAATATGAAATTATTGAGAGATTTATATTTGTTTTTTGGTGCTGAGTCTTTGATATCTGGTGTATATTTTATACTTAGACCACTCCTCAGATCACACCAGCCACACCGCAAGTTCTCCATAGCCCCACCTGGCTGGTGGCTGCCATCCCGGGCAGTGCAGTTCCAAGCTCTACGAGGTAGGCAGGACTTATCCCCCCCCCCCCCATCCCCTTAAAGCAGGAAAAATAGAGGCGCAGAGGACCCACAGGTGTGCCTGGCAGAACGAGGACAGACCCAGCCTTCCCACTCCTCCTTAGCTGTTCCTCCCATGATACCTGCTGTCCTCTACAGCCCGAGGCACAGTCCCGGCCTCTTTGGAGCTCACAGGCAAGCAGGGGAGACAAAACCAATTCAGTTCTAGTGCAGTGACAAGCTGGCTAGTGCAGCAGGGTTCAGAGTAGGGAGGGGACCCTGGAGGCTAGAGGAGACAGGTCAAGTTATCTCTCAGCAGCAGGACAGCCTGGGCTGTGGGTCTCGGGTGAGTAGGTCTCCCTGACAAGCCGCTCAGATAACAGATTCCTGGAGACCTTCTTGAGGACCCACCTGCCAATCTTCCTAAACCTTGGTGTTCATCTGTGCACAGCATTTTGTGTTTCTGTGAGGCTTGGCCCCTCTAGAGAGACTTAAAATGCCCCGTAGAAAGAAGAAAAGGCATCCATAAAAATAATGATAGTATTAATATTATAGGATGATAATGTGTGTGCATTTATGATATGATAACATGTATATCTTATCATATGATGACAGTATGTATCTACCAGAGTACTATTTCCCCAGCATTCTTGGGAGGCAGGTTGGATACACATTTTTCTCTGTATTGAAGGACTTCCCCTACTGTTCCCAGGCCAGTGGGATCTTTATGGGCCTGTCCCCATGCCAGGGTCCTGCTCTCTGGCTGGGGTCTACAGGCTGGTTTTCCCTGGATGTGGCCAACCCAGAGATTATTTGGTATGATCTATGAATTTTGGTGATTTTTTAAAACTATTTTTAAAATTTAGAGAGTGAGCATAGGGTGGGAGGGGCAAAGAGAGAGGGAGAGAGAGAATCCCAAGCAGGCTCCACACTGTCAGCACAGAGTCCAAGGTAGGGCTCCAACACACGAACTGTGAGATCACGACCTGAGCTGAAATCAAGAGTCCAACGATTAACCGACTGAGCCACCCAGACGCCCCTCTAATGAACACTGTATTACAATAAAAGCAACTACCTACCAAACATGAACTCATAGCTCAAGCATGTAAGCCAGGAGATAGAGCAAGGTGCAGGTTACCCAGGCAGAGATAGTGCTGCTGAGCAGAGCAGGAGACCAAGAATGGAAACACCATGTGTGAAACCAGCCCTCCGCTCACCATAGAGACCTTCCACGATGTCTCCACAAGTGCCACAAAGATATCATAGCCAATTCTATGACAGAGACACCCCTCTCTCTGTTCAAAGAGTTTTGTCTGTGAATTAGATCTTCAAAGTGCTTTTCTGAATTGGTATAAAATTTTACAGCATGACCTTGAGCCTGGAAAATAATATGTTCCCTGTCTTGAAAGTTGCTGTGAAGATCAAGTGTGATGATTTAAGTGAAAGTGCTGTGAATCTTAAGGCTACAAATACACGTAGGTTGTCAATGTGCTTAATGAGCATTATTAATTTTCTTTTCACTTAGCTGCAACTGCCGTTAATCTTTGGAGCTTCTGAGAATATTCTCATCAAAAAGCCCTTGCAATCTTAAATTCCCTGGATAAAAATATGAATCTGCCCTTGGCCCAAAGCCTATCTTCTTGTTCTAACATATATATATATATGGATATATATATGGATATCTATATAGATAGATATATATATGGATATCTATATATCTATATATCTATATATATATGGATATCTATATATATCCATATATATATATCTATATATCTATATATAGATATATAGATATATAGATATCCATGTGGAGCAGCCAGGAGCTGGCTGGAGCTGGAACTCACAGTAACCTCTCCTTCTTGACTGCTCCTCTTTTACCATCAGGGTAGGAAAGGTGTTCCTCACATCCTTTTTAAAAAATTTTTATTTTTATTTTTTTTAATGTTTATTTTTGAGAGACAGGAAGAGAGAGCACGAGTGAGCACAAGTGGGGGAGGGGCAGGAAGAGGGGGACGAAGGATCCCAAGCAGGCTCTGTGCCCATAGCAGTGAGCCCGATGTGGGGCTCGAACCCACTAACTGTGAGATCGTGACCTGCAGTGAAGTCAGACGCTCAACCAACTGAGCCACCCAGGTGCCCCTAAACATTTTTTTAAATTGAAGAATAGTTGAAATATTATATTAGTTTCAGGTGTGCAGCATGGTGATTTGACAATTATACACATTATACTATGCTCACCGCGATTAGCGTCGCTACCATCTGTTGCCATGCAAAGTTGTTATAATCTTACTGACCATATTCCCTATGTAGTACTCTCCATCTCCATGATTTATTTATTTTATAACTGGAAGTTCGTACCTATCTTTTCTGTACTGCTCCGTCTCTCTAGATGCGCTGCCCAAATGAGTGCCCGCACACCGTTTTGAAGTCAGGTGTTAAGGACAGTTCCTGCCGGGCCGCCCTGCCTCTCGCCCTACAACCTGCAGATCAAGGATGATGGGTAGGGCCTGGGTGCAGGACTCTGGACCTCGAGCGAAGAATGAGTGAGTGAGTGAGTTAAGGGCAAGGGTCTGTGGCCTCCTTGGCTTCTCTCCCCACCCCGAGAGTGGGGTCAGGCCACTGACTGTACCGGGCGGAGGTGCTCACTGGGTGGGTTGCCCCGGGAGATGGAATGGAACGTGCAGCTGACGGCAGCCGTCACGATCATTACTTTCTTGGGTCTGCTTTTCATGATGTTGCTCACCGATTTCCCAGTAGGGATGAACAGCAAATATCGAAAATAAAATGGAAGCTCTGGCCAGCCCACACACCTGATGCTTTCCTGATGATGCTTTTCCCGAATTCAGGGCCAGGCAGTGGGCCCTGCTAAGGGCAATAATCAAGAACTGTCTCCCCTCCTTTCCTGAAGGGTGGGTAGGGAGAGGAGAGTTACTTTGCCTGCTCATGTTTGCCTGGTATCCTTTGGTGCCTGGGCCAGGGATGTAGAGAGGTGGATAGAGGCTCTGTTTGCTCTTCTCTCTGATGCTTGAAAACTTTGCATCCATCTGGTCATGCCCTGAATCCAAATGGGCAACCACGGGAGTCATACGCTTCTATCATTCATTCATAAATACCACCAAGCACAAACACAAGAGGAAATATACCCCAGCATATCAGTTTCTCATTCAAAATCCCCTCCTCTGTTTTAAAAAATCACTTTTATGGAAGTATACTTTGCATACTATAAAAGGCCCCCGTTTTAAGTATGCAGTATGATGAGTTTTGACAAATGTATATGTCAGTGTAAATATCAGCTGAATTGTGGGAGAGCAAATTCCCATCACACCACCTCCCTCTTCCACCTTTTTTTTTAAAAAATAAAAAAAAATTTTTTTTATTTATTTTTGAGACAGAGAGAGACAGAGCATGAGCAGGGGAGGGGCAGATAGAGGGGGAGACACAGAATTTGAAGCGGGCTCCAGGCTCTGAGCTGTCATCACAGAGCCTGACGCGGGGCTCGAACTCACAAACTGTTAGATCATGACCTGAGCTGAAGTCAGATGCTTAACCGACTGAGCCACCCAGGCACCCCCCTCTTCCACCTTTGAGGTCAGTCTCTTTCATTCCTGCTTTCTGTGACAGTTTTGCCTTTTCTAGAATTTCACATACATTACATCAGGCAGTGTGTATTGTTTTGTGTCTGTCATTCAATATGTTTGTGAAGTTCCTCTGTGTTGCCATGAGAATCAGTAGTATTTTTCTTTTTGTTGCTGAATAATATTCCATGTGTGGGTATGCCACACTTTTTAGAATCACTCTCTTATTTTTAACTGGGCCAGAGATGGCCTTTTCCATTCCCCCTTCTGGGCCTGTGGAGGCCTTCTCTGTAGGTTCTAGATCCTCATTTCCCACCTCTTCCTGCTAGCCCGGGCCCTTTTTCCCTTTTCCCTGCCCCCTCCTTTGCCTTAGGTCTGTTATAGAGCAAGCCACGCTTCTGTTGGTTGTTTAAGGTGATGTTAAAAATAATCATTTATTGCATAAGTAATATAAAGTAACAACCAGAGACACCAAATAAAAAACTTAAAAAACTGTGCAGTCCTGACAACCCACTAAATTAAGATTTTCGCCTGATTTTAGCAGGCTACCAATTCTCCCCATTTACATCTTCCAAAGGCCACACTTTTTGCCAGAATGCATATTTTACTTTATCTTTTTTCTCATGTAGGCACTCTGATGTATTTGTGGATGCATCACATTTCTTTTTTAAGTGCTTATTTTAGACTGTAAAAACATTTAAAAATAATACACGAATATGGCAAAACCAGATTCAAACAGTACAGAAGAAATGTCAAATGAGAAGAAGTCTTCCTCCCCACATTGTCCTCATTCCTCAGGGCAGCCGCTGGGAAGGGTGGGGAGACTCTTGCCCCGCATTTGCAATGTCCAGTATGCATGTTGTCTGTAATCCAAATAACACCAGGCCTCCACCTTCTTGCCTCACCACAAAGGTATGTCTGTAAGAAACAGAAACGTGGCCTTGCATGTGAAAATAGTGTAGGGCTTTACTGAAGGTCTCTTGCGAGCACTGAGGAGAGAGATACACAGCACACACACATCTCAGTCAGGATTCTTGGTTGTAAGCAAGGGAAATTGCTGTTTTCTGTCAGACAATCTTAGGTGCTCACATTGCCTCTGGAGAGCTCACAGCTGGGAGCCTCTGCAGGCCGGACGAACCCCCAGAATCACACTTTGGCTCAGATCATGATCTCATAGTTTGTGAGTTCAAGCCCCGCATCGGCTCTGTGCTGACAGCTCGGAGCCTGGAGCTGCTTCAGATTCTGTGTCTTCCTCTCTCTCTGCCCCTCCCCCACTCATGCTCTGTCTCTTTCTCTGTCTCATAAAAAAAGTCTTCTTTCATCTGTACCCCAAAGTCTCTATCTTTCTTTAAAAAAAAAATTTTTTTTTAATGTTTATCTATTATTGAGAGACAGAGAGACATAGAGCGTGAGCAGGGAAGGGGTAGAGAGAGGTAGAATCCGAAGCAGGCTCCAGGCTCCAAGCTGTCAGTCAGCACAGAGCCCGACGCGGGGCTCGAACTCACAAACTGTGAGATCATGACCTGAGCCGAAATCGGTCACCCAACCAACTGAGCCACCCAGGCGCCCTAATATTTATTTATTGTCTTTGAAAGAGAGAGAGAGAGAGTTCGCGGGTACACATGTGAGCAGGGGAGGGGCAGAGAGAGAATCCCAAGCAGTCTCCACACTGTCAGTGCAGCACCTGATGTGGGGCTCAAACCCACGAACTGTGAGATCATGACCTGAGCAGAAATCAAGAGTTGGATGTTTAACTGACTGAGCCACCCAGGCACCCCTCTCTATCTTTCTTCCAGACTCTGTCTCCTTAACTCCATCTTGCTCCTCCTTCTTCTCCCACTGCCTGTGGAGCTCCCTTCTTCTGAGGGGGCGATGGGAAACTCTGAACGCTTATACTTCAATAATTTTATCCTGGCCACATTTACATGTGAGAGGGACCAAAATATGTGTGCATTTTTTATACAAACGATGTCATTCACTGTGCAATGTTTGATGCATGACTTTTGCAGCATACATTAGAGATCATTTCGTTATAATACAAACAGCTGCCTTACGTGTTTTGATGGCTGACTGGTGAATGAACCATGATTTAAGATATCATCTCTTTATTTTTTTTAAGTTATTTATTTTGAGAGAAACAGAGAGAGTGCGAGCAGGGGAGGGGCATTGAGAGAGGGAGAATCTCAAGCAGGCTCTGTGCTGTCAGTGCAGAGCCCTACACAGGGCTTGAACCCATGAAACCATGAGATCATGACCTAAGCTGAAATCAAGAGTCAGATGCTCAACTGACTGAGTCACCCAGTGCTCCTCATCTTCCTTTTTTAAAAAAAGTTTATTTATTTATTTTGAGAGAGAGAGAGAGAGAGAGAGAGCGCACGAGCAGGGAAAAGACAAGAGAGAGAAGAGAGAGTGATGGAGAGAGAGGATCCCAAGCAGGCTCTGCGTTGTCAGCACAGAGACTGATGCGGGGCTCAGTCTCATGAACCTGTGAGATCATGACCTGAGCCAAAATCAAGAGTCAGATACTCAACCGACTGAGCCACCCAGGCACCCGTAAGATATCATCTCTTGATGAACATTGAGTTGTTGTCAGTCTTTAAGAATTTGGTGCTGCACCCCACGCTCATGTATTACTGCCCTGTGAGGAGGAACATTGCTTGGTCCAGCTGGGGGGGAATGCTAGCCCTTGGCTAGCCCTTCTCACTCCTGGGTATGAAGTTATGGTGGGCTGGTTGGGCCCCCGGGGGACTGCTGCCAGCGGGGTCTCCATATGCGTGTGGGTGGGCGTAGACACTTGAGTGAGGCTTGGCAGGAAGTCTACAGTGAGAATGTCACTACCCAAACAGTAACCATATCCAGAGTGCTACATTTCTTGTTCCACTATGACCAGGGGTGTTGGCTGAAAGAAAGTCCCAGAAGTGCTACATTACAGGAAGTGGCCGGGACTCGTTTGGCAATTCGGCACAGTATCTTTTGGACACTTAGCCACCGAGAAACTCAAATCCTCATTTTGAGGAGAGATCTGTAGACTGGTCCCTCAGAAGATTTTTCAGTTCCCTGTCCTCTCAGTGTTCACTCTTTTTTTTCTGGATGCAGCAGCCCCATTTCCTTCCACGTGTCCGAGGTCACGTGTGTTCTAGGGGAAGCAGCCCTCACTAGCCAGGTGTGAGGGCAAGTGACTCCATCCGGACTTTGGCTTCTGCGTGGACTGAGGCGAGAGCCAAAGAAGCGTGGCTGGTGCTGACTCGTGCCAGAGTCATGCTGCCACCTGGCAGATGCTGGGTCACTGCTTGCTCTCCCAGTCCCCTCAACTGCCCTTTGTCCCACCTTTCTGACTTTGGTTTCTGCTGTTTCATTCTGTGATCCCAACTTCTCATCAATGCCTTTTTCTGCTTGCCCTTGTTGGTTTCATTGCCAGAAACCAGCAAGCTTGAACTTGATGTCTGGTTTCTGTACTGAGGCTGTGACAGTAATCACAGGAACCCCTGAGCCCAGCTCTTCAGGGTCTGTGATTGCCCAGCGTCCCCTGCTTTGGTCCAGCAGGGTCTGCGCTCTGTGTCTGCAGTCTGCCCGGGCCCGTCACCAATGCGGCTTTTCCTCCCCACTGTGGGCCCTGCTTGACCCTCCCATACCTCCCTCACTCCTGCACCCAACTTGGGAGCTGTGGCCAGAGCCAGCCTTGGCCTTTCTGGTGCATCTTCTCCTGCCTGAACCCAACTTTGCTCTCCCTCCAGACCAGTGCCCCACCCAGATTGGATGCTGGAACCATCTAACCCCAAGAGATTGAGCTTCATTTCTCCCCAGTGCTGTGGCTTTCCTCTCTGGTCACCCTGAGGACAGGTAGGATGATTCTGGTGAGGCTGTGGGGAGGCAGTGGACAGGCACAGCTAAGAAGCGGGAAAGTGGAGGGAGGGTGAGTCACTGGGAGAGAGAGCAGGAGCCCTAAAGAAGGAAATGAATCATAAACGTGGGTCTGAAGGCTCAGCTGTTGACTTCCGAACTTCTGTGATTTGAGGTCCTAGAAAGTACTCCCTACTTAGCACTAACTGTTTTATCAGCCTGGGTTAATAAAGGATCTTTGGATTCCTTGTGAAATGAAAATAGTGAAATCATGAACCCATTACATTCTGGACAGGGGCACCTGGGTGGCCCAGTCAGTTAAGCATCTGACTCTTGATTTCAGCTCGTCATGATCTCACGGTTTGGGGGATTGAGCCCCATGTTGGGGTTGGGATTCTCTCTCCCTCTTTCTGCCCCTCCCCTGCTTGCACTCATTCTCTCTCTCAAAATAAATAAACGTTAAAAAAATCTGGACATTTGAACTTGTTTATCACTAAGTCCTAGCAAAGAGCAAGCACAAGAGAATGAGAAAAAGAAAGAGAAAAAGAAAGAAAGAAAAAAGAAAGAAAGAAAGAAGAAAGAAAGAAAGAAAGAAAGAAAGAAAGAAAGAAAGAAAAAAAGGAAGGAAGAAAGAAAGAAAGAAAGGAAGAAAGAAAGAAATATCAGAAAGTCTGGATTTGAGACCCAGCTCCCCACTTATGACTGAGCAACCTACACAAGGTATTTGAACTTTCTGGACACGAATCTTCTCATCCGTAACAGGGGTGTGCTAATTACCTATGATCTCTATCTTACAGGATGCTTGTGGGGGGAAGGGGCAGGGAATCAAATGCTATAGGAGCTTTGAGTAGTAAAGCAGTGGATGGAGGTTAGTCATTGCTGCTACTTTCCTCCTGGGAAGAGACACAGCTCTCTGCTACCAGGCAGGTGGGGGTAGACTCTCACCCCCTATTGTCCTGGTCTTTGGGCTTATAGCTGGGTTGGTAGGGGGAGCAGAAAGGTGGAGGAAGGCTTTTTCTGGGTGGGCTTGTTCAGACAGGGTTGAGAAAGAGTTGGGGTTTGGATTCAGACCAGGAGTCTGTGACTCCTGTGATCCCAGGATCAAAGCCACGGAAGCCGGGCAGGGGTGGGTGGGGGGTCTGTTTGATGCTCTCCAGATTCTCTGGTTTTCTCTGTTTCTAAGTTTAAGTTATTCTGAAGCTTAAAACCTGTGAATGGACCCTGAGATCCAGAAGGGGAATGCAGGGGCACCTGGGTGGCTCAGTCGGTTAAGTGTCTGACTCGATTTCACCTCAGGTCATGATCTCACAGTTCATGTGTTCAAGCCCCAAGTTGGGCTCTGTGCTGGTAATATGGATCCTGCTTGGGATTCTCTCTCTCTCTCTGTCTCTCTCTCTCTCTCTCTGTCCTCTCTCCTTTCTCTCTGTCCCTCCCCTGCTCAGGCTCTCTCTCTCTCTCTGTCAAAGTAAATAAACATTAAAAAAGGGGAGGGGGACAGGGGCACCTGGGTGGCTCAGTCGGTTAAGCGTCTGGCTTCGGCTTGGGTCATGGTCTCGCAGTTCGTGAGTTTGAGCCCCACGTCGGGCTCTGTGCTGACAGCTCAGAGCCTGGAGCCTGCTTCAGATTCTGTGTCTCCCTCTTTCTCTGACCCCCCCCCCCCCCGCTCTCTCATAAATAAATAAACGTTAAAAAAAAAGGTGGGGGGGATGTCCACAATGTTGACATTAGAAGCACCTAGAAAGGCCCCTTCTGTTCCCATTTTATCTGCACCCCAGACAAACCCTTGCCTGCCTGCTATCTGAGAGGAAGCCTCTATCTCTTTTGGGACAAGGTGGTGGCAGAGTGCCCATGCAAGATCTGGGAGGGGTCAGGGAGAGCCTGGGCCTGAAACAGGAAATAGTTGGTGGTTTCAAGGAATAGGAGGCCGGTGTGGCTAGAGGAACGTGAGCCAGAGCAGAAGGGGTGACAAGGTGGGAGAGGCCAGCAGGTCCCCAAGATGGAGGACTTGAAGCCTGCTTGTGGGGTGAGGCTTTGATGCACGCCGGCAGCCACAAGCTTTTCCCTGGGTTCTGAGGTCTCTCCAGATGTGCCTGGAGAATGGGTGGAAGCAGGTAAAAGAAACACCGGTTCTGCCTGGTGACCTAGAAACGAAGCTGGGAGGGTAGGCAGCCCCTCACTCACCTCCCCGTCCCCAAAGAGCCCCTCCTCAAAGCCCCCACTTGTGTCTCCATGGAAATTAGGTGTTGGGCCTGAACACAGGTGCTTTAAGTTTTTACTCCCACGTATTTGTGGTTATGGTTTAAACAGAGACCCAGTAAATTCGCAAAGCACTTGCCTCCCCGGAATATCCAGCCTGGCGGTAAAGTAGGCAGCAGGTGAACAGGTGAAATGAGGTAGGCTCCGGAGAGATCTGCTCATCCTCTGGGACACTCACGTGACCGAAAAGGGCTGAGAAGATGTCCTATTTAATAAGAAATCCGGTTGTTGGCTTTGGAAATCCTCTGGGCTGCTGGTGGGCCCCAAGCAGAGCTCCACTCTGAGCTGCTGTGGCAGATCCCAGTGCCGCGCCGGGAGCCAGCTGGGCCTTGGGTCCCCCGCAGTTGTCAAGCCAGGGGGTGTCTTGGGTTCTGGAATGCCCACGGGGCCTGGGCACCTGGGGTGTTGACTGTGGTTGGCGTGGGGACTGTGGCCACCAGGCTGTTCGATCAGGAGTCCATGCTTCCCAGGCTCTCTGCAACTTTCTTTCCTCCGTCTCCAGGAAGGCCTCCACTGATGGCATAGTTTTTTAACAGTTAATGCATTAAAAAAAAAAAAAAATTGATCTTGTGCTCGATTAGGCAGCACATACACTTAAAAAAAAAAAAAATGATCCCTGGGGTGCCTGGGTGGCTCAGTTGGTTAAGTGTCCAACTTTGGCTCAGGTCATGATCTACCAGTTTGTGAGTTCGAGCCACGCACTGAGCTGGCTGCTGTCAGTGAAGAGCTCACTTCAGATCCTCTGTTGCCTCTCTCTGCCTCTCCTCTGCTCTCTCTCTCTCTCAAAAATAAATAAACATTTAAAAAATTGATCCCTGTCCTCCAGGAATCTGTAATCTAACAATAGTTTTAAGAAGAGAAAAATACTAGACTTCCTTATTAAAACAAAAGAGTGAGATTTAAAAAATTCAATACCTTTTTAGTTATAAAGGTAACACACGCAAGGCAGAGAAATAGGAACCCTGTGTATCGCGGTGGGAATGTAAAATGGCTCAGCTGCTGTGGAAGATAGTATGGCGGTTCCTCAAAAAATTACATGTACAATTACCATATGATCCAGCAATTCCACTAAGAAGTATGCAGTTAAAAGAATTGAAAGCAGAACTCACTTGGACAGATAGGCGTATACTCATGGCGAGAGCAGCATTACTCACAGTAGCCAAAAGGTGGAAACATCCAAACGTCCAAGAACAGGTGAATAGATAAAATGTGATATAGTCACACAAGGGGAGACTATTCAGCAGTAGAAAAGAATGAAATTCTTTTTTTTTTTAATAATTATTTTTAGTTTGTTTATTTACTTATGTATTTATGTTAATGTTTATTTATTTTTGAGTGAGAAACAGAACGCAAGCAGGGGAGGGGCAGAGAGAGAGGAGGACACAGAATCTGAGGCAGGCTCCAGGCTCTGAGCTGTCAGCACAGAGCCCAATGCGGGGCTCGAGCTCACGGACTGTGAGATCATGACCTGAACTGAAGTCGCATGCTTAACCAACGGAGCCACCCAGGGGCCCCTAATTTATTTATTTCCAGAGAGTGTGAGCTAAAGCAGGGGAGGAGTAGAGAGACTGGGAGAGAAAGGATCCCAAGCAGGCTCTGCACTGTCAGTGAGGAGCCCGACGGGCCTGAACTCACAAACCATGAGATCATGACCTGAGCCAAAATCAAGAGTACAGTGCTCAACTGACTGAGCCAGTCAGGAGCCCTTAGAATAGGCGAATTTATAAAGGCTGAAGAAAGAAGATCCCAGGGGCTGGGAGATGGAGGAAATGAGGATTATTTTTGAGTGGGTGCAGAGTTTCAATTTGGGAAGATGAAACATTCTGGAGATGGATGGTGAGAGTAATTGCACAGCAATGTGAATGTCCTTGATGCTGCTGAACTGTACGCTTAAAAATGGTTAAAGCAATACATTTTACATTATGTGTATTTGCCCACAGTAAAAATAAACAAGGTAAAATAAAAATAAATATGCACACGGTAAGCATAATTTATTCGAAAAAGTAAATATTTTCGTATTGGTTTTCCCCATCCCCTCACCCCAGTCCCCAATCCTGGTCTCACTCCTCAGAGTTACCTGTTGTTAGCAGATGCCAGTGGATCCTTCCAGACGTTTTCTGTAGACATGCTTGTCCTTCATACATTTTATCTTTATAGACATAGAATCATGCTGTTCACTATACCACAACCTGTTTCTTGCTAAGATCACAGCTGTGTTTCGGTTTCACTATAGACATACCTCCATCATTCTGTGGAGGGTCGCATTCGAGAATACAGTAAAGCCTTGGTTTGCGAGCATATTTTGCTCCGGAAATATGCTTGTAATCCAAGGCACTTGTATATCAAAGCAAATTTCCCCATAAGAAATAATGGGAACTCAGGTAATTCGTTCCACAACTCCAAAATGTTCATATAAAAATTATTGCAACACTGTAGTATAATACAAAATAATAAAGAAAATACAAAATATAAAGCAAAATAAACAAATTAACCTGCACGTATCTTTGAAAACCTTTGTGGCTGGTGTGAAGGAGACAAGAGAGAGGAGGGTTATTGTGTAGGATGACTTTCACTGCCAGTAATGGAATCCCTGCTATCTATTGGCTCAATGGAATCTTTTTCTTTTCTTGTTTTGTTAAACAAGGAACCTATCCAATGACCTAGAATGAAGCAAAGCATTCCTAAGCTCACTCTTGGATGGAAAAGCAAAGGACTGTCCATAGGTGCTTTGAAATGACAAAAAATACACTAGTGCCAGTTGTGGGCACCTTGCAATGTTCTGAAAAAATCACTGGTTTCTGCCAAACACTGTGGCCTGAGATGGAGCATCAGAGCATGGGAGATGATCACCCACAATCCTGCAGAGAGAGAGAGGGAAGAAAGAACCATTGGCTCAGTTGCGATCGTGTGACGTTCAGCATCATGTACTACTCATTTTGCAAGACAATGCTCATTGATCAAGTTAAAATTTATTAGAAATTTTGCTCATATTGTGGAACACTTGCAGAACAAGTTACTTGCAATCCAAAGTTTTACTGTACTCCATAATTTAACCACTTTTCTGCTGATTTTGGTAGCTTCCAGCTTTTTGCTCTATAAACTGTGCTGCACTACATATCTTTATATGCCACATTAATTACCTTTTACATAGCCATGGGAATATATCTGTTGGATACATTCCCAGAAAAGGGACTCCCAGGTCAAGGACATGTGTGTTAAGTGTAAAATTGCCCTGTGAAAAGGGTGTTCCAGTTTACGTTACCAATGAGCTCATTGGTCCTTCCCCCCTTCCTCCCTCCCTCCTTCCTTCCTTCCTTCCTTCCTTCCTTCCTTCCCTCCCTCCCTCCCGACTGACATCCTTCCTGCCTGCTTTTCTTCTTTTCAGTCTTCCTTCCTCCCTTCCTTTGCTTCTTCCCTCCCTTCCTTCCTTCCTTCCTTCCTTCCTTCCTTCCTTCCTTCCTTCCTTCCTTCTTTCCTTCCTTCCTTCCTTCCTTCTGCTTTATACCTAAGAGACAAGCAAAAACTTTGCTTTTTCCATAGTAACAACAGGAATAGAAATGAAATGTACATCACAATTTCTCATAGTTTGGTGGTTCAGCTGGCTCTCTGGCATCTAACTGCTGGGTGTGTTCATCACTTTACTTTGTCATATTACCACACTCCATTAGCGTTTGGCATGTTTATACAGCTTAAATTATCTTGCAAAGTGTGGGTCTTATGCATTTGTCTTCTCCCCACTAAGTTAAAAATACATCTTTCCTTCTAATAATGACTTGTGCTCAGGGTATAATTTTATATCTGGTTGTAATCACACTTTCTTTCTATGATCATTTCCCTGTAGTTTTTAATTTCATCTTTTGAATAAGTAAGAAATTTACATGGCTCACCATCCAAAAATATGAGCCAATGTACTGTGAAAAATTTTTTTTCTCTTATTTCCCATCTCTAATTCCTCCCACCTTCTCTCTCCTCTAAAATCCTATTTTCAGTTTCTCATATATTATTCCAGAGTTTCTTTGTAAAATACAAGCAAATACGAATATAGATTCTTATCTCCCTCTTTTTTTTTTTTTTTCACAGAATATGGTGCACTAATTGTTCTGCAACCTCTGTTTCCTCCCTAGTTATTGGTATACCTTGGAGATCTTTCCTTATTAGGAGACAGAGAGCTTCATTATTCTTTTCCATAATTCCACATATATAAAGTATTCCATTATGGGAGAGACTTTATTTATTTAACCAGCCCTCTGTCGGCGAGTAAAGACTATTTATTTCATTATTACAGATAGCGTTGCAAGTCAATCTGCAGCCTAACAGTGGAGCTGCTGGGTCAGAGGGTTTCTCTTAATTTTGACAGGCGCTGCCAAATGGCCTTCCCAAATGGCTATACCGCTTCGTCCTATCACAAAGAATGTATGTAAGTTCCTCTTTCCCCACAGCCTCGCCAACGGGTTGGGTTGTCAACGTGTTGGATTTTTGCCGACCTGATAGGTGACAACTGGTATCTGCAGTTTTATTTTAAAAATTTCTTTAGTACTGTATGCATATATTAATTTTATAACAAATGATAAGTATTTCTTTTTTTTTTTTTTTTTTTTTTTGAGAGAGAGACCGCACGTGCAGACAAGGGGGAGAGACGGAGAGCGAGGGAGAGAGAAAATCTTAAGCAGGCTCCATGCTCAGTACAGAGCTCGTTGCGGGGCTTGATCTCATGACCCTGGGATCATGATCTGAGTCAAAATCAAAACTTTTCACAGTCAGCTTAACCAACTGAGCCACAAATGACAAGCATTTCTAATGTGGTTTTAAAAATCATGGGCCTAAGCAGAATGAGGTGGATTTCTATGTATTTATGTAGAAGAATGTCCAAGTTAACAAATGATTTAAGTTACTGAATAGTGATACACATACCATAATTCTGTGAATATAATATGCATACATGTGTCTGTGTAGTTGTACATAGGAAAATGTCTGGAAGGATAGATGGAACTTAACAGCGCTTACCCCTGGCCAGTGAGAATGGGGAGAGAACTTTTAATTTTTACAGTATATCCTTCTGCAGTTTTTGCCTACTTTTTAAGAAATTTAATTTATTTAAATTAAAACCACAAAAACAGTTTGCCCGTTTCTCCCATCCCTACCCCCCACCTCTGGCAACCACCAATTTGTTCTCTGTATCTGAGCTTAGTTTCTTTTCTTAATATGTGTGTCTGTGTGTGTGTGTGTTTGTGTGTGTGTGTGTGTACTTAATGTTTACTTGTTTTGAGAGAGAGAGAGAGAGAGAGAGTGTACAAGCAGGGGAGGAGCAGAGAGAGAAGGAGAGAGAATCCCAAGCAGGCTCCACACTGTCAGTGCAGAGCCTGATGTGGGGCTTGATCTCACAAACCCATGAGATCATGACCTGAGCTGAAATCAAAGAGTCGGACGCTTAACCAACTGAGCCACTCAGGTGCCCTGTAATATATATATTTTTTAGATTCCACATATAAGTGAAATTATATGGTATTTTTCTTTCTCTGTCTGACTTCTCTCATTAGCAAACTTCGCTCCAGGTCCTGCAATTACAAATCCTGTTTATTCCAGGGGTTCCCAAATTTATTCAGTTATATCACCTTTGCTTCATGGAGCCCTAATAACATGCGGTTGGTCTCTGGTTTTGTGGGACACACCAGGGGGCCCAGGAGCTTGTGCCAGGCCACCTGGAGGTGGCCCCTGCACCAAGAGCTTGTGCAGGTAATCAAGCAAAGTGTCCCAGATCAGCGACACAGTGTCCTATGCAAATGTGCTGTGAATACAGCACTGCTGGCCTTTGGGGTTTTCCAGGGTGTGGAAAAGGCCTCCGAGAATGTGAGCCTCCCCTGATAATCCCAGTCATGGGTTCCTGATGGTGTGTAGAGCACCCTCACCACAGCCACTCAATGCAGGATATTCCAAGCACCTTTGCTTGTGAAACCCAGCAACTGCTGTGGGCTCCAGGCTTGTCTAGATGGCAGCTTGATTTGAACTCCACATCCCATGCCCTCTAGAAATCCAAAGCACTCTCCAGACTCCTCACCATTTCCCTGGGGATTATGTTCTCCTGTTATCTCTGACTTCAGCTCCCGCCCCCATGGGATCTGTCCCTGTTCCACGCATCCAGATGGTAAATGTCAGCCCTTTATTTTATTTTTTACTTTTTATTTTTTATTTTTTTAGCCTTTTATATTTCTACAAAGGGGTCTGCTCACACCAAGCATGTCGGGTCCAGGAGGCTTTTCTGAAGATTTGGAGCACACCTGGGGATGTGAGGAAGACAGAGGAGGGGTCTTGGCAGCCAGGGGCACATTAGGCAGCCCCGTCTTTAAACTGCCCTATCTTGGGGGCACTACTGGCTTCCTCTGCAAATGTTGCTGCTTTCCCTCTGTCTCCTTTGCTCTCTGAGTCTCTCGGGAGCAAGACTCCTGACTCATGCAAGAGCAGTTCAGCTCTATCTTTTGATCTCACCTTCCTGGAAGGGGTTTCTCTGGTAGGCAGTCACGAGCGTGATCTGCACAACCATGTGAGGTGGCCTGGCCTGTTGGAGCTTGAACTTTTTTTTTTTTTTTTGCTTTGTAACTGTTGCTATTTGTTTTTCTTGGGGTTTCCAGTGCTTTCTGGAAATTCTGCTTTCTGAGGCCCTAGGTGTGGGAGTCAGGGCATCCTAACGTGGGAGCAATTGGAGGAAGAGGAGTGACACTATGCTGGGCGAAGGAGAAAGGATTGGAAAAGGGCAATTAAAGGCAATACAGATGCAAGGAAAACAATTCAAATGGTAAAGAAACGAATACAGAGTGAAAAGCAAGTCTCTCCCCTCCGCCATCAGTCCCTTGGTTCGCTTTCCTAAAATAACCACTGTTACCAGCTTCTTATTAATGTTTTAAAGATATCTAATGCATATATAAGCATAAATTATATGTATTATGTATTCTGTCTCTTTTAAAAATAAATGGTAGCCCTCTTTACATAAGGCTTCTGTTTACCTTTTATTTTTTTATATTTTTTTCAATGCTTATTTATTTATTTTTGAGACAGAGAGAGAGTGGGGTAGGGGCAGAGAGAGAGCAGGGGAGAGAGAGAATCCCAAGCAGGCTGTAGCACAGAGCCAGACATAGGGCTCCATCTCCCGAACTGCAAGATCATGACCTGAGCCAAAATCAAGAGTCATTCACTTAATAGGCTGACCCACTCAGGCACCCCACTTTTGCCTTTTAAAAATTTAACAATGTATCTTTACTATTTCCAACGGAGTTACCTATAAATATATAGACCCATATACACACAAACATATGTATTTTTTCTTGTATTTGCACAGAAGGCAAACCTAGGTGACCCCCTCCATCAGCCACCAGGGAAACTTTTAGGGTATGGGCATTTCCAGTATGACGAAGGATTCTGATTGCCGAACGTTCTTGATGTCAGCTTCAGTACCAGGAGGTTATGACGCATACTAAGCATTGTTTCTGAGGGCTCATGGCTGTGGTCAATTGTAATTTTGTTCCCAGGTATTTTCTGTCCACTCTGTAGGGGATTCTGTACTCCCCAACGCACCTTCATTGCATCCCCGTGGGAAGAGTAGACACTTCACTTCATTGGCATCAGGCTCGATCACATTACCTCCCTGGGCCAATGGAAGCGAGTGGGGTTGATGCCTGCCATGTCCAAGTCAAGGCCATCAGAGCCAGGGTGGACTTCTGCTCAGTCTCTTTGCGTTTGGACATGAGAATGGAGACGGGGGTTGTTCAGTCAGCCTGGGTCCCAGAACAAGAAGTCATTTGGAAAAAAGCTGCAGTCGAGCCACATCTTATGAGTCATGTGGGTGGGAAATAAGCCTTCCTTGTTGTAAGCCCCTAAAAACTCTAGGATTGTTTGTTACAGCAGCCTCACCTTGTGAAAACCGACTTATGCGGGGAAACAGTGCAGGGCTGTGCTTAGTCAGAGTCCAAGATGGTTCTGAGGAGCTTGTTACCTGCTAACAGTGGCCTCTGTGTTTGATCTGGATTTCCCACCAAGTGATAAAGAAGTTCTGGTTGTTACTACAGGAGTCAAGATATGCCATGAGCAGTACGATATCCCCCATTGTGCTAGTGGCCGTACCGGTTCCTTCAAATGTTGAGAAAGCCGTTTGGCAAGGTATAATGAGAGTCCTAAAATACTTTGTCTTCTGGAAATCTAGGTCAAGAAAATAATCGGAGATGTGCAGGGAGGTTCATAATACAGTTATTTGAAAAGTTGGAAACCACCTAAGTGCCCCATCACAGGGTGGTAGTTTATACTTTATTCTATATGATGGATACTCTGCAGCCATAAAACTCAAGTAGCTGAATGTTGAATGAATGGGGGAGATGTCTGCATTTTGATACAGAGTGAAATCAACAGGATACAGACTATATCCATGTGACATTCCTGATTTATGTAACAAATATGAGATCATGCTCTTGATAATTTGGCATATTTTTTCACTTACATTACGTGAGTAAGCATTTCCGCCAAGTGTCAAGCATGTAAATGTGTATAGGACAAGACTGTGAGGAAATGAGCGAAAATAGTGGTTATCTCTGGATGGCGTTTTCTTTTCTGCACTTTCTGTATTTTCCACATGTCCTATGATGAATATGTATGACTTTTAATGTCAGAAGTAAGTAACAGCTCTTTAAAAAAAATAATTATTCCGGTCACCTCTAGGGCTGTGCCTGCGCGCCGTGGCTGCCCTGGGGCCTTAACTGGGGCTCCTTGTCTAAGAATAAGCCCGTGTGTTTAATTAGGTCGGTCTCCTGCCGACCTAGAATCTTTGCACAGAGCTTAGCTTGTGCTGCCCAGAACCCCAGAGACGCACCTGGGCTGCTGCCCTGGGCCTCGTGGGGCGCTGCTGTGCCTCGCTTAGTCTGGATGTGACAAATTTGTGAACTGTCACCCTGCCCTGACGGAGCGACCACCCTCATGTCTCTCCAACGTGTCCCTCCAAAAAGTAACATAGACCTCGCGATTTTGTGGAAGAGAAAAGTAAGACTCAGGAAGGAAACACTGGAAGCATTTTTGGTTGATAGTTATTTGGAATGATAATGGCTGCTATGCTGGGCACCTATGGTTCGTGGCTCCCTGAGGCCTTCTCGGTGAGTCCTGTGTCATCCGCATGCAGGCCCTGGAGCGGCTGGCTGGCGGGTGGATGGAGGAGGGAGAATTCTCAGAAAGCTCCTTGGGAGCTCAAGCCAAGGGTAAAAGGAGCCTGCAACCAGCCTGACTGTAAACGGGGTCGGCAAGGGCCGCTCCCCTCATATGGTGTCCCGAACACATCTGTGTCCAGGTTTCGCCCTTGTGAGGGTCTGCGGGTGGGGGGCGGTGAGCAAGTGGCGGTGGCTGCGGTGTCCACAGTACTGCCCAGCAAACGCTGCGGCGGAGATGGGGAGTCAGGCCTGTGCACAGTCCGGGTAGGGACGCCGGGCAGCCTCAGTGGAGCGGAGCCCGTGAGTTAACCACTGCTGCCCAATCCACTTGCAAGAATAGTTCTCTGACCTGTTTTACAATCATCTGTGTAAACTAGCGAGTGATTTCTGTGTCCTCGGAGCACAGAGCTCCCTCCCCTCCCAAACTCTGTCAGGCTCCCTTGGACCTACTTTGGCTCCAGCCTGCAAGACAACACTTGGCCTTCTCATCTCCCAGATTGCTCCACCCCTGAAACCTTAAATTCCATCAACCCTAATTTTTTTAATTGAGGTACAGCATACATAGAGTAAAGTACATGAATTCTTCTGCTTCGTGTGTCTGTAAGACACAGTGTGGATGGCACAGTTTATTCTTCACTGCTAGTTCCAACAGGTGGACGTGTCTGTTCTGGTGCTGACGGGCATTTGGGTTGTTTCCAGATTGGGATTATTATGGATAAAGATGCCATGAACATTCTCATCCACGTCTGTTGGTGGACACACATCGTCTCCATAACCCGCTTTCCTTCGTTCGCCCTCTTTTTGCTCACTGACACCCCGGTCTGGCACCCCCGCCATGTTTTCTGGCTTTGGCAGTTTGGCCACTGCACCCAAGCTCATTTCTTCTGTGGCAAAGACTCCTGCAAAGGGGAGCCTCTCCCGCGCTGCTCCTGCTTCCCTGCCCTCTGCTCCCGCTTAGCTGCTGTCATCTTGCCACTCATGGCTCACTGGTCCAGGTCTCCTATGACCTACCTTTGCCTTATGTAGGGGGACATTTGGGGCTTCTCTGACTTGGCCTTTCTGTGTCACTGTCCCTGCTCCCGGCTCCCTCTTTCCTCTTGTGGTTTCTGGGACAGCCCTTCCTACTTCTGTCCTACAAACCTGGCTGCTCCCTCTCAGCCTCCTTTGCTGTCTCCTCTCTCGTCTCCATCTCAGTGTGGTTGTTTCTGGGGCTCCGTCCTCAGCTCTTGTCTCTCCTGAAGGGCCCTCTGGATCATTAGCGACCACAGATACGGATGCAGCATCCTTCCTCTTCAATCCCTAGACCCCAACATGAAAGGGTTTCCCAAACTCATTCGGTGGTAAGCCTTGATTGGGCCCTGCCATGAGCTTGTTTGTTGTCTTTTTATGCCCACTTCATGTGAATGAATATTTATATCTTGGCTGCAGGAATGTCAATGCGTTTGATTACAGGCTGTTGTCTCAGACCCATCAAGGGTGTAATCATGCATATATATGGTAAATCATGTGTTACCTTCTTAAACTCAGGAAATACTGAATTCTGAAATGTATCTGGCCCCATGGGCTTCAGGTGAAGGTTTGTAGACCCAGAGCTCTCTCCCTGCCTCATGCTCTCCCAACAAGCCCCTTCATTTCCTGCTGCCGTCTCTGGGTCGGTGGCCCCTACTGTGATGCCTCTTGAGTATCCTAGCTTCTTCCTTCCTTAGGATCACCCGCAGTTAATCGGTCCCCAGGCCCTGACTAACCCAGTGACTCTCTGGCCAGCCTTCCCATCTCAATTAATTCAGGCATGCCACAGCTCCTGCCTGGGCTACTGCAGTAACTTGCCAGTAGCTGTCCCTTGTCCTAGCTGGCACTGCCACCAGAGGCAGCTTTAAACTATGGGGGATCATATCCTCATTCTGCTCAAAATGCTGCCAGGGTTTCCCACCACCTACAGGGTCAAGAACAAGTTCGTTAGTAGGACATAGGACCTTTCCTGATCTGGCCTTGTTCCCCTGTCCTACGTCTTTGGGTCCCCCAGAAACAGTTGTGGGCTCATTGCACCCCTTCTTCCTTTCATTCCTGTAGTTGCTCTGCTGGGAATTCTTCACATGGTCTGCCTGGGGAGCTCTTGTTCTTTTCAAGAGGTGGGGGGTCACCTTCTCTTGGAACTGCCCTCCCTGCTAACAGAGGTGTTCTCCTGTCCCTCTGGCTGGCTGCCTCTGGACCTCATGGGCAGCATCATGTTGTGCTCAGGATATGGGTGCTAGATATTGGCTTATACGGTGGGCAGTACTGTTGGGTTGCTTATCCCTCAGTGCTCAGTGCCTGGCTCAGGACAGGCGCTCGTGGAATGCAAAAACAAAAACAAAAACAAAAATTACTTAAAGTATTAAATAGTAATTACATAACCTTTATATTCTGGTTTCATTTGGCGTTAAGTATTTCTTGAGTTTCCATGTCATTTTATGCAGTTTATTTTGTATTATTGAGTCGTATATCAGAAAATTTAGATACTAAAGACAAGAAATTAAATATAATCCTGCATTTTAGGGTGTCTGGGTGGCTCAGTCGGTTGAGCATCCAACTTCGGCTTGGGTCATGATCTCGTGGTTTGTGAGTTTGAGCCCCGCGTCGGGCTCTGTGCTGACAGCTCGGAGCCTGGAGCCTGCTTTGGATTCTGTGTCTCCCCCTCTCTCTGCCCCTCCCTGCTCACGCTCTGTCTCTCTTTCTCTCTCTCTCAAAAATAATAAATAAACATTAAGAAAAATAATATAATCCTACATTTTAACCAGGCCCTGGATGATTCATATGCACATTAAGCCGTTGTTTGTTTTGGGTTATTTTCTCCAGTGCTTTTGTGCGTGCATTGTGTAAATGGTGGGCACACCAGTGCAAATGCAGTTTTGTGTTCTGTTTTTTCTCTCCTCGGATGGCGCTATGTCTTCAGCAGTTTTTGAGTTCATCTTCTTAACCACAGTTAGTAAAGTTTGTTCAACAATTTAAAAATAACAGATTTGCTCTTGAGCTGCACACTGAAGTGGCCTATGCCTCTTCATGAGTCATCTTTTCACATTTAGGCTTTTCTCCTTTCTATATGACTTTGTAAAGGATGGCTTCTCAGAACTGGAGGATTCAAAGGAAATGGACATTTTCGTGACTGGATCTGCATGAAGCCCGGTGTCCCTCAGGGCAGTGATTGCTTACTGCAAACACTGTGTGGAGAGGGGGTTGTCATTCTAGGAATGTCCCATGGGACCATGGGACAGGCCCAGGTTCCATGCTGTATACATGTCCTACCTGATGCAACAGGAGATAGTGGCCAAGCTTGCGGAGGATTTACGAGCCCAACAACAACATCTGGCTGCTGACCCCTCCCTTCCTGCCCTCCACTGCTTTCTACCTGGAGCTGCTCCTGGCCCAGTGCAACTGTAGGGATTTCTATTCTCACCACTGCGCACCACTAGGCCAAGTGGAAGAAGGACCAATGACCCCAGAAGGGAGGTGACTGTCTCCCTCCATGGTCCCCACCAAATGGGATGGGGTGGTGACTGAGACTCAAGGGCAGAGTGCAGGGAAAGTGGCAGGAAGGGGATGTTTCCCCTGGAAACTTCCAGAAAGATGGTGGTAGTATTGTCTGTGGTGGCAGCAGGGCTTTAAGAGGAGGATCAGTGAAAGGAAAAGTGAAGGCTCAGGGAATGACAGGTTTCTAGAGCACGTCCCTAACCTGGTGTGGCCAGTTTCCATCTCTAGAAAGGGAAGAGGATGGTAATCATAATAATATCCACAGCACAACGCTGAGGTGAGAATCAAATGAGAAAAGAAACTAAAGACACAGTTTTTTTTCTTTCTTCTTCTTTTTTTAATGTCAGGCTTTTATTTTTATTTTTAAAATATAATTTATTGTCAAATTGGCTTCCATACAACACCCAGTGCCCATCCCAACATTGCCTTCTTCAATGCCCAGCACCCACTTTCCCCTCTCCCCCACCCCCTCAAACTCTGTTTGTTCTCTGTATTTAAGAGTCTCTTATGGTTTGCCTCCCTCCCTCTCTGTTTGTAACTACTTTTTCCCCCTTCCCTTCCCCCATGGTCTTCTATTAAGTTTCTCAGGATCCACAGATGAGTGAAAACATACGATATCTGTCTTCCTCTGAATGACTTATTTCACTCAGCATAATACCCTCCAGTTCCATCCACGTTGCTGCAAATGGCAGGATTTCATTCTTTCTCATTGCCAAGTAGTATTCCATTGTATATATAAACCACATCTTCTTTATCCACTCATCAGTTGATGGACATTTAGGCTCTTTCCATAATTTGGCTATTGTTGAAAGTGCTGCTATAAACATAGGGGTACAAGTGTCCCTATGCATCAGCACTCCTGTATCCCTTGGGTAAATTCCTAGCAGCGCTATTGCTGGGTCATAGGGTAGTTCTATTTTTAATTTTTTGAGGAAACTCCACACTGTTTTCCAGAGCGGCTGCACCAGTTTGCATTCTCACCAGCAGTGCAAGAGGGTTCCCATTTCTCCACATCCTTGCCAGCATCTATAGTTTCCGGGATCTGTCATTTTAGCCACTCTGACCGGTGTGAGTTGGTATCCCAGTGTGGCTTTGATTTGGATTTCCCTGATGATGAGTGATGTTGAGCATCGTTTCATGTGTAAAGACAGAGTTTTCAATAAATACTGGGTGTTTCCATGAAGAACAAGATTCCCAAGGCCCAAGGATAAGGTGGCTTCAGCCTCTATGTGTACCCACTATATTTAGTGTTGGCTTGATTTGTTAAATGTCTTTTTTTTAAACATTTTTTTTAATGTTTTTATTTATTTTTGAGACAGAGAGAGACAGAGTATGAGCAGGGGAGGGGCAGAGAGAGAGGGAGACACAGAATCTGAAACAGGCTCCAGGCTCTGAGCTGTAAGCACAGAGCCCAACGCAGGGCTCGAACTCACAGAGTGTGAGATCATGACCTGAGCTGAAGTCAGACACTTAGCCGACTGAGCCACCCAGGTGCGCCTGTTAAATGTCTTTTTAAAGCAAGATCCTGAAACTTTGTTGTACATTAGACTCACCCAGGGGGTAAAGTATGCCCAGTGCTTACGTCCATCTCTGGACCAGTTATTTGTAAATCTCAGAGAGGGAGGGGGTCCACCTGCCACACTGTCACTCAGCACTAGCCGTGGTGACCCTGGACTCGAATGCCCCTCTACCTGCATTTGCCTGGCTGATTCTCACTCATCAGAAAGTTTATAGCTCCCCAGGGGATTTGCACGTGCAGGCTAATACTCCACTCTTGCCACTCAAATGTGGTGCAGGCCAGCATCATGCTGGTGATGATCTGAGCACTTGTTGGAAATGCAAAATCTCGGGTACCACCCCAGACCTGCTGAATCAGAAGCTGCATTTAACCAGACCCCAGATGGTTCCCATGCACGTCACAGCTTGAGAAGCACTGACTAGCACACTGTTGGAAGAACATTTGTGGGGACCAGAGCACAGATGTTGGTGCCTGGCCTCTGGGTTCAGTCCCTGCTCTGCTGCTTGTTAGTTTTGTGACCCTGGGCAAGATGCTAAACTCCTCGGTGCCTTGGTTTGGTCACTTGTAAATTGAGAATAGCGGTAGGCCCGTTTTATGGGGTCATTATAAGGCCTGGCTCACAGGGATTCTTTACAGTTATTTTGACAAATCTCTTCCTGAAGGGGCTCTGAAATGCGGCAGATGTCACAAGTGTGACAGTGGCACAGGGATCATGGCCAAGAGGGCTCTGTGACAGCCCCAACGTCCCTCCCCAGCTGGACCTACAGTTAGCCGAGGGGCTCTGCATGTCCTGGGATGGGAGCAGAGACTTACCACCTCAGCAGAGAGCAACACAAGGAGGTGCAGGCCCCCACCTGTGCCATTGCAGGTGCCACCAGGCCCCACGGAGAAGTGATGGACAGCACCAGCTACCGACTAGCAGCACGGCCAGGCGTAAACCCCACAATGTTCAGTCAGCCCTAGGAGATGGCTGAGAGTGCACTTGGAGAAGTGGCCCAAGAAAGTGCTGAGGTGACGGAGTGTACCTAAACATCACTGGATGACTTTCCTGTCCTCAGGTAAAAGGGAAGCTTGGGATGGAACCCTAAGTTCAGCTATAGGAAAAAAAAGAGTTTTGCCATGTTAACTTAACTCCCAGTGGGAGGGCTAGGAACTTCCCAGTGATTTCCTATAACCGGGTAGCCCTCCCTTTGTTTCTGACTAGACAGGAACCATGCAATATGGGAAAGGGCACTTTTTAAAAGGTTCCCCTAAGACAAGCAGAAAGCACAAGGTTATGAGTGAAGGGGACTCTGGAAGTCCTCCTGATTTCTAAAGCTTGATTTTCCTCCGACACTCTCAACAAAGCCTGCTATTTATGGCCCACTTTCTGTCCATCTGTCTGCTCATCTAATTGTCCATCCATCCATCCATCCATCCATCCATCCATGCATCCATCCATCTACCCATCCATCCATCCATGCATCTATCCATCCATCCCTCCCTCCCTCCCTCGCTCCCTCCATCCATCATCCATCCATCCATCCATCCATCCATCCATCCATCCATCCACCCCATCCATCCATCCAGTGAAGGAATATAACTCCTGTACCTCCATATTTTTGCTTTATCATTCTAATAGTTGTTCATCTGGCATTGTAAAGGAAAGAACTACTCCTTTGAAATATGTTTTTTCCAGATAATTTTTATCCCTGTAAGAGTGTCTTATTTCCTTTAGTTTAGTCATTTTATTTATTTTTAAAAATTTATTTATTTATTTTGAGAGAGAGAGAGTACATGAGGGGGGTAGAGGGAGAGAGAGGGAGAGAGAGAGAGAATCCCAAGCAGGCTTAAACTCATGAATGGTGAGATCATGACCTGAGCTGAAATCAATAGTCAGATGCTTAATCGATTGAACCACCCAGGCCCCCCAAGTGTAGTCATTTTATTTTATTTTATTTTTTATTTTTTTTATAAAAATTTTTTTTAATGTTTTATTTATTTTTGAGACAGAGAGAGACAGAGCATGAATGGGGGAGGGTCAGAGAGAGAGGGAGACACAGAATCTGAAGCAGGCTCCAGGCTCTGAGCTGTCAGCACAGAGCCCGACGTGGGGCTTGAACTCACGGACCTCGAGATCATGACCTGAGCCGAAGTCGGCCGCTTAACCGACTGAGCCACCCAGGTGCCCCAAGTGTAGTCATTTTAGAGAGAATTTTAAGTGCATCATAAACTTTCCTTCCTTTTTATTTATTTTTATTTTTAAAAGTTTATTTATTTTGAGAGAGAGAGAGAGAGAGCAAAAGAGGGTCAGAAAGAGAAGGGAGAGAGAGAGAATCCCAAGCGGGCTCCATGCTCAGTCTGGAGTCTAACTCAAGGCTTGATCTCACAAACCATGAGATCATGACCTGAGCTGAAATCAAGAGTCAGACAGATGTTCAACTGACTAAGCCACCCAGGTGTCCCTTGTCTTCCCTTTTATTTTTATATATTTAAAAAATTTTTAAATGTTTACTTATGTTTGAGAGAGAGAGAGAGTGCAAGCGGGGAAGGGGCAGAGAGAGAGGGAGACACAGAATCTGAAGCAGGCTCCAGGCTCTGAGCTATTAGCACAGAGCCCGATGTGGGGCTCAAACCCATGAACTGTGAGATCATGACCTGAGTCAAAGTTGGATGCCTAACCGACTGAGTACCTAGGCACCCCTTGTCTTCTTTTTTAAAAGAGGACATGCTACATCATATGTCTTTTTAGATAATCCAGACGAAAGTTCTAAATGGAGGCCTCAGTGCTTTCTTGTAAAATCAGCATTGTGGGCCCTCAGAGCTGTTTACAGCTCCACACTAAATGGTCTCAATTGCTCTGCTCTCACTTTTGTAATTTTTTCTGAGATTCTTGTCATCTGCCACTTCCTATAGCTCGTGGCATGCTTTTAAGCAATTATTCCTTCAAGTGGCATTGGCTGGGAAATTGATTGCCAAGTGTGTGAGAGTTGTGCATAGAGCAAGAGTCCTGAGTTCTTTATGTATTTATTAAAGTCTCTATTATTATTAAAAGTTTATTCATTTATTTTGAAAGAGAGAGAGAGAGATTTGAAGAGAGAGAGAGAGAGAGAGAGAGAGAGAGAATGAACAGGGAAGTGGCAGAGAGAGAGGGGGAGAGAGAGAGAATCCCAAGCAGGCTCCACACTGTCAATGAAGAGCTTGAGTCGGGCTTGAGTTTGCAGACCGTAAGATCACGTCTGGAGCCCAAACCAAGAGTCAGCGATTAACTGACTGAGCCCCCCAGGTGCCCCAAGACTTGTTTATTTTTTGAAGTACATGAGTCTCCTGCCTTTGTAACCCCTATGTTTGCTTCATCCTGGGTTGAAGGGCTCTAGGTGGTTGAAGTCCTTGGAGGCATAATCCCTAGAAATGGAGGTGGTATAATATCGATGGATTGTTCTTCCTTGATCATAACTGCTTTCCTTTTTGAAGAAAGGAGGGGATACCAGAGGCTAACATGGATTACTCCTCCCCCAAAAGAGGAGATGGGGGCCCAGGGTGGGGCCAGCTGGGTCACTGGTGTCCGAAGTGTTTGAGGGATAAGGAAGCTGCTGGCTCCCACTGATAGTGAGCAGGTGGCTGGGGAAGGAACCATTGCCTCCTGCTCACTTTTCATGGTGATGGCCAGCGTGGATGGGGGAGAGCAAAGGGAGCCCCAAGGGGAGCCACAGCGCCTGGTCTCCTCTCAAGTCCTGAAGTAGGACTGGCACCAGCGGTGTCTAGATGGGCACTTGGGGTGGGGTTCGGGGGCATCTCAGCCCGTAAACACCCCATTTCCTGACATACTCCTCATTACACAGCATGGGTGACTCCTTTAAATACACAGATATGGTGACACTCAAAACGCTGACAAGCACCTGTGCTTGCATGGGGACCCCTTCTCTCTAAGTGGGCAGCGACCTGTTACCTGGAAACAGCAACAATATACACTCAGGCAGGGAGGGCGTGCCCTCCACTTCCCTCCCGTATGGTGACCAGGGCTGCCCATTTGTGGCAAACACATCTCTGAACTTGGACACAGTGACCCCACTCAAAAAAGTGACACCCCAGACGATAATTGCACACCCACAGGGATGCCCACAGCACACTCCCGCATGGTGAGCTGCTCCTCTTCGGAAGCTCCCTGTCCACACTTACACATGCTCGCACGCGTGTGCTCAGACGCGCTCAGACCCACTCAGACCCAACAGAGCTTGGGGAGCTGAGGGGCTGATTCCGACATTCTTCTTCCCCTCCCCAGGATTTTTGTCAATTGCAGGTTGGTGCTGGGGAAGATTCGCTGCTTTGGCTTTGACATGGACTACACCCTGGCTGGTAGGGAGGGAGGGAGCAGGGTATTTGGGGCTCGGGGAGCAGGGGGTAGGCACCAGCTGGCCTGGTTCTGCGTGGTTCCCACAGCCTACAAGTCCCCAGCCTATGAGGCACTGGTCTTTGAGTTACTACTGGAGCGTCTGGTGTGCATTGGGTACCCGCGTGATATCCTGCGCTACACCTATGACCCCGCCTTCCCCACCAGGTGCGGGAGCTTACTGGGGTGGGAGGCTGTGGCAGTAGTCAGCTCTGGAACCCCCATCCACAGCCTCTGCGCTCTCTCCCTCGGGGGCTGGTGTTTGATGTGCTCTATGGGAACCTGCTGAAGGTGGACACCCATGGGAACGTGCGGCTGGGCACCCATGGCTTCACCTTCCTCTCGGAGTAAGGGACCCAGGGTAGGGGGAAAGGATGATGGAGGAAAGAAGAAGGTGGGGGAGGAGAGACTCAGGACACAGCAGAGGCTCAATAATGCCAGCTGGATAAAAGAGGGACAGCAGGGGTGGGCAGAGGTGGGAAGGAGCAGGGGGTAGGCACCAGCTTGAGTGCAGGGCTTGAGTGCGCAGCTAGGAGGAACTAGGGAGGGGGCATTGACCTCACCCAGCCTGCTCCCTCCCCAGGGCAGAGATCTGGAGCTTCTACCCCAGCAAGTTCGTTCAGAGGGACAACCTGCAGAGGTTCCACATCCTCAACACGCTCTTCAACCTGCCTGGTGAGGGCTGGATAGGGGTTGTGGGAGGTGGTCCTCGGGGACACAGCTCTGGCCTGGGTGGGTTGCTCTGGATCCCTGGGCCAGCGACTGACTGGCCTCTCCACCCCAGAAATCTACCTGTGTGCCTGCCTGGTGGACTTCTTCTCTGGCTGCTCCCGCTACACCAAGTGAGTCCTGTGCACTGTCCAGCCCTGGGTCACCAACAGGACGCTGCCACTGCCCAGAGCCCAAGTGCTGAAGTGAGGTCCTTGCCAAGGAGCAGAGACCCTTCCTGAGGGGCTCTAGGAACTCAGTGGGAAGGCTTTCACTGCAGGCTGCCCCCCCACACCTTGTAACTGGTGCCCTCCCAAGGCATGACGCTCAGCACAGGGTGAAACCCCTTCCAGCATGGTTGGGACATAAGTTCAGTGTGGTTTGAGGGGTGACTCTGGTATAGGATCTGGGCTGAGTGGTCACCTCAGGCCCCCTTATCAGCCTGTCTTGTTCTCTCGGCCTGCCCCAGCTGTGACACTGGCTATCAGCATGGGAACCTCTTCATGTCCTTCCGAAGCCTCTTCCAGGACGTGAGTGATGCCATGGATAATGTCCACCAGTCGGTAAGTGCCCAGGACCCCAGGACCCTTGACCTGTCTGCCTTTGGCTCTGCTGGGTGTGGCCCAATGGCTCCAGCCTCCACAGAATTTCCTCTTTCCTTCCCACTGAGGTCTATGGTCTGGGCTCCTGCACCTTGGACGCATGCATGCAGGTGGGCATGCATGCACACGCACACCTGCATGCACATGCATGTGTGCACACCCGTACACACACACACATGCATGCACATGCACACCTGCACACACACACACACACACACACACACACACACACACACCTCTGCTCCCCCCTGCAGGGCTGTCTGAAGGAGAAGACCCTGGAAGACTTGGACAAATACGTGGAGAAGGATGTGAATGGGTCATGACCAGGCCTGTCCCTTTGTCCCCCTCCTCCCCATGGCAGTGGAGCTGTGTCCCTGTCTCCCCCGCTCAAGATGTGGGCAGAGCTCTGTGGCCTTGTCTTGCTCACAAACTTTCCTGCTTGGCCTGGAGCCCCGTGCCTGGGAGGCTGAGAGCTGAGAAAGGGATCCCAGGGCAGCTGGGGGAGACCCCACCCTGGAAATGACTGACCTCTGCCTCTGCTCCAGGTGCGAATCCCCATCCTGCTGGGTAAGATGAAGGAAGTTGGGAAAGTATTTCTGGCTATAAACAGCAGCTACAACTACACGGATGTGAGTGTGTGGATGGAGGGGTGGGACCCTCAGCCATTAGAGCCCAGAGGACATTGGAATCTGCCTTTCTTGGCCCCTGAAGGAAACTGAGGCCCTGTAGGAACAGTGAGGAGTAGGAAAGAGCAAAGGCCGTGGTACCCCCATGGTCTGGTTGGCGTTTGGGGTTCCGTTTCTTGGCCTTGAAAAAAAATTTTTTTAATGTTTATTTATTTTTGAGAGAGAGAGAGAGACAGACAGAGAGAGAGAGAGAGAGAGAGAGAGAGAGAGAGAGACAGAGGACAAGCAAAGGAGGGGCAGAGAGAGGAAGACACAGAATCCAAGTCAGGCTCCAGGCTCTGAGCTGTCAGCACAGAGCCTGACACAGGGCTCAAACTCACGAGCTGTGAGATCATGACCTGAGCTGAAGTTGGATGCTCAATGGACTGAACCACCCAGGGGCTCTATTTCTTGGCCTTTTTTAAGGTCTCAGTGGATTAAGAAATTTCTGCCCATCTTGCTCCTGTGGTCCCTAGCGTATCCTGTGGGGTGAGGGCACAGGCAGGCAGCAGCCCCTGGCCCAGCCCACCTGGGTGCTCTGACCCTTGCCCTGTCTCTGCCAGGCCATCATGACCTACCTGTTTGGCATTAGTGAGGTGAGTGCCACGTGCCAGGCTGGGGTGGGCTGTACCAGGAGGAGGACCAGGCCAGGCCACGGTGCTGAGGGCCTCTCCCATGTCTGGCCCTCCCCCTGAGGAAGAACCAAGCGTGGGAGGGGGCATTTCACATGCATGGGCTTTGCTGGAGCCTCTGCAGTGGGTGGGAGGCAGTGACCTTAGCCAGGCCAAAGGGTCAGGGAAGCCACCGATGGCCTTGGAGAGAGCCATGAAGAGGCAGTCGGTTGTTTGGGGAAGGGCTTAATGAGGTGCAAGGGGGTGAGATCAGGTTGTGGCAGGCCCAGGGGAGGGGTGTGTGTGACATACCCTGTGGCACCATGTGTGACCAGGTGTCACTGGCAGGCAAACGGGTGAGCAGGGCTCTAACTCAGCGACTGTGCTCATATCCTGACGCTGACAGGAGAGCCTGCACAGTGTCCAACACCAGCTTCCATAAATACCTTTTGAGCACTTCCTTGTGCCAGAGTGGTCATGGTCAAGAATGCTGGGGAGGCAGACCATGTGGTTCTCGAATCCAGGAGTGTACAGGGCTAGGAGTCAGGACCAGGACGCATGGATGGGCATGTGACTTGAGGGCTGGCAAAGCTTTCACCAGTCCAGAGCTTGGTGGGTGGCCAGGGAAGAGCTGTGAGGTGTGTCGGGGTCCAATGTTCCAGACTGTGTGTGTGTGTGTGTGTGTGTGTGTGTGTGTGTGTCTGCACACGCTCCCATCCCTTCACAACCCCACAGGCTGAAGGCTCAGCCAGGCCCTGGAGGTCCTACTTCGACCTGATTGTGGTGGACACACAGAAACCCTGCTTCTTTGCTGAGGGGACGGTGCTGAGACAGGTCAACAGGGTAATGGCAGGGGCTGAGGCCCCATCTACCTTGACCCATGGGCCACAAGGTGGGGAGGGACCCTGCTCCTCACGCTTGACCTGCCCTTGGGAGTTGCCTCTCTGCTACTCTGTCCCTGGAGGCCGGGAACCAGGGGACTCCTTTGGGACTCTCTGTCACCTCCTTCCTCTCCTGCCCCCATAGTAATCCTGGCCACTCCCAGTGCTCTGCTCTCTCTGACCAGGGTGCCCCTCTCCTCTTCTAGGATTCAGGCAAGCTCCGCGTGGGCACCTGCATGGGGCCCCACCAGCACTGTGTAGTTTCCTCTGGAGGTACCAGCTCCCGCCTTGTCCCCGTGCCTCCACAGACACCCTCCCTAGACTAGGAACGCATGTCCCCAACCTGCCCACCAGGACAGGAGGGGCTCTGAACAAGCCTGTCCTCCCATGGTGGGGCAAGCTCTTCGGACACGGTGTGTGAGCTGCTCGGGGTACGGGGGAAGGATATCCTGTACATTGGGGATCACATCTTTGGGGACATCCTCAAGTCCAAGAAGTAGCAGGACTGGCGAACTTGCCTGGTGGTTCCTGAGCTGTTCCGGGAGCTTGGCATCTGGGACCAAGAGAAGGGTGAGCTGTGTGTGGGGGGGCTTCAGGACCAGGTGGGGGGGCACCGGCCCCCAGTGCAGAGGCCTGCCCCTTCATCATCTTGTCCTCTTCCCTGTTGGGGGTTAGTAGTAACTGTGATAATATTGTCCACTCTGTGGTTTATGAGAGTGGATCTACTTTACACAGAGGAAACAGAGATCCAGAGAGGTTAAGAAACTTGCCCAAATTCGGGGCGCCTGGGTGGCTCAGTCGGTTAAGTGTCTGACTTTGGCGCGGGTCATGATCTCACAGTCTGTGAGTTCGAGCCCTGCGTTGGGCTCTGTGCTGACAGCTCAGAGCCTGGAGCCCGCTTCGGATTCCGTGTCTCCCTCTCCCTCTGCCCTCCCCTGCTCTGTCTCTGTCTCAAAAATAAATTAAAAAACACTTAAAAAGAAAAAAAAAAAGGAAACTTGCCCAAATTCACAGCCAGAAAAGGGCAAACTGACTCAAATACCTGTGTCCTGACTCCAGGGTGTTATGGTGGTTCTGTAGTCTGAGCGTTCCTTCCTCACCTGACTGTGCCCTCCCCACTCACCTGAGGACTCTCAGAGAGAGGAAGGTACAGTTCCACACCTGGGAATGTCTCGAAGTATCCTCTGGGTCAGGAGTAGCTGTGAGCCTAAACAATTTGGGTTTGTTCTAAAAGCTGGGTTTGACTCATTACCATGTGACCGTGGGTGAGTCACCTGACTGCCTGACTAGCTTCGTCACCTGTCCCGCAGGACCTTTGCTGTCTCTGCTTTGCTCTGAGCTGAGTCTCAATCGATGTAAGGAAGGGGCGAGGGATGCTATGTACACAGCTGGGGATGTGTAGACCCCTGGTGACCTGTCCACCCTCACCAGTGGAACTGGGCCTGGGGCAGACAAAGGTAGGCAGGGCTGTGCCTCATCCCCTGCTGTCCTCTGTCTACTTTTCAGAGTGGACAGAGGAGCTGAAGAGGCTGAACATGTACCAATGAGAGAGCCCTGGCCCATACTCCCTGCTAGCAGAGGGGAGAGGGGTGGAGGGTCCTGGCCAGGGTAGTCAGGAAATCAAGATCTGTTCCAGGCTGGGCTTCCCTAGGAAACTGGATTTGGGGATCCCTCTGACCCCCTTGGGTTGCATTGTGACCTCTAGATCCTTCCTCCTTACCCACTCAGCACGAACTCAGGATGCCTGCCCTCTCACACAGGTGTGCACACCCAGCCCAGCAACTCCACCGGGTGCCTGTGGAGTGTCCTCTGACCTCCATGGGGTCTAGCGAGGTTGTGCCTGGAGCTTGGAGGCACTGTTCCTTTTCTCCTGGGTCATGTGGCTGTTTTTGCACCAGGCACATGGATGGGAGCAGTTATGGGCTGCAAGTTATCAACTCCACCAAGAGGGAGATTCAGGTAAGAGTGGGAGCTGAGTGAGGAGACCCCTAGTGAGGGTTGGGGGGCCAGGGGTGTGCCTCCAGACTGCCTGCCCTGATCTGCTGTGTCCCAGGTTCCTGAGCCCAGTTACAGGATTTTCCACAACCCCTGCAGAGCTCCACTTGTCCTTGTCTGCCAGCGCCCTCTGCTGGTCTATTCTCCAAATGACAGCACCGTGCGGCTGCAGGAGGACTGAGTTCAGGGTGATTTGTGGAGTGTGGCTAGACCCTCAATCTCCGTTAACCTAATCTCCATGAACCCTCCTTGAGACATGCCTGCCTGTTGGGTCGGGTCCTCAACGTGCTAGACTAGCCAGCTGTGATCAGCGTCTGGGGGCAGCTAGGTGAGTGGTCCCAGAAGATGGGGGTTAGGGCCAGTGAGCTGACGGGTCCTGGGAAAAGAAGGAAGGAAAACACGCCCTGTGGCACTACCGACCAGCCACCAAAGCTGGGAGAGTCCCATAGCCCGTGTCAACAGATTCAGGCCATTTGGCATTCACAGAGCCAGCTGGGACCAATGATGAAGGATCCCTGCTGAGCCTTTTGCAGGGTATAAAGCCCTTGCCTGCTATTTGATCCTTCCATAGCTCTGAGAGGTGGGCTGGGCAGGGACAGCTACCTTTATCTGACAGATGGGAAACAGGTTCGGAGAGAGGAAATTGCATGCTTTTGGTCACTTTTGGAGTAAATGTCCAGATCAGTTCTCTAGACGCTAAAAGCAAGGCCTGGTGAGGAGGTGGAGACCTGCTAGGTGGGCAGGAGTGGGGCCAGGTGTGTGGGCCTCTGCAAAGCCCTCTGTCGGGGCATCAGAAGCTACATTAAGCTGAGGGTTTAGTCCGGGTGGTCACTCTCCAGGGCCAGGCAGGTAACTGAGGAAAGCAGGAAGGGGGGTCTGTGGCAAAGTGGAGAGCTGCCCCACCTCCCTAAGCTCCATGCGCCACCTCCGGGGTTAAAGAACACAGCTCCTTCCCAACTGGGGGCAGACACCCTGATGTCTCCAGGTGACAGACCCAGGGAGGGCAGAGCTGGCCCCAGAAGGGGGGGGGATTCGTCTGTGGGTGATGCAGGTCCCGATGGGGGGGATCTCTTCTCTGCCAGAGAGTCACCAGGGAGCTGGACCTGTGCTACAGCGCGATGGGCAGCCTATTCCACTGAGGTTTCAGCCAGACGCTTTTCTCCAACCAGCTGATGGCGCTGTGCAGACCTCTACACCAGCTGCCTGCCTCAACTTCCTGAACCACCTGCTCAGCTTGCTGTATCTGGCGGTCCTGGAGCTGGTGGGTCCCTGCAGAGCCTCTCTGGCTATCCCTGACCCTCTGCCCCAGGAGGAGCCTCTGGTCTCCAGCCCTGCCAAGAGCTTCTGAGGTCACCAGGCCCCATCTCCCACCTCCAGGCACAAGTGGGTCAAAGCCTTGCAGGTAACTGTGGGCAACAGAAAATATGCATGGGAGCAGTTACAGATATAAGTTGCCTCTGCTGGGGAAGTTTCCCTCATGCCCAACCTTCACACCTGCTTTCAGTGGAGGCCACATTAACTCAGTATTTCCTTAATAGAAAGGATGCCAGTTGCTAGGAGGAAAGCTATAGTCCCTCTGCTCTCAGTTAACACGCAGTGACTGCAGAAGGAATAGACGAAGCCGCAGATGATGCGGTAAATGCTCCAGCTGGTTTTCCTCTGGAACACCTGGACATGCTTCTGGGTCAAGAGCAGGGAAGTGGCAGTGGTCGTGACGCCCCCCGGGGTTAGTGGAGCTGTGAGGCCGACCAGCGCAGTGCCTCCCTGAGCACGCATGTTGGTTCTCTCAGTGGGATGTCATTATTTCCATCTTATAACATGTAGTCTCATGTCAAGGATCGGGACTTGAAAGTAGTTCTCCAGGGCTCCCTGCCTCCTGCTTTCCTTGCCACGATCAGCTAGCTGCCTTCTAGATGTTTGAGTGGGAAAACCATCTTCGGAGTGTCTCCTGTGTTTCCTGTGTTGGGCTGTGTGACCTTTTTGTTTGTTTTTTTTTTTTAACTGATTCTGCTTAATGCTTAGTATAACCTACCAAAGTTGTTCTTTTAAAAGTTTTTTTTTTTTAACATTTATTCAGTTTTTGAGAGTGAGAGAGACAAAGCGTGAGCAGAGGAGGAGCAGAGACAGAGAGAGACACAGAATCCGAAGCAGGCTCCAGGCTCTGAGCTGTCAGCACAGAACCCGTTGCGGGGCTCGAACTCACTCACACACGAACCACGAGATCATGACCTGAGCTGAAGTCAGACGCTTAATCGACTGAGCCACCCAGGCACCCCCAAAGTAGTTCTTGACCTTTACCCAACCGTGCTGGCCAGGAATTTTTGACAAAATGATGTCTATCTACCAGAACCTTCCTTCTCCGGCTCACCCTCCTGGGCTTCCTCTTCTATAGCATCATTGGGCAGGGATCTGGCAGCTGTGGGCAGAGTGGAATGTGTGTGGGGGGGGTTGTTGTCTGTAAAACCCGGGGGCTTCTGGGAAGCCTTACCACTGGAGGAACTACTACATCTCCACCTGCCTTTGTCCTTATAGATGCCCCATGAGTCTGCTGTGGAGCAGGAACGGGTTAACCAGCATCCCCTCTCCTGCCCTGTCTTCTACAGCCTGAGGGTGAGCTGCTAGGAGGTGGCAGGTTGCTGGCTGGGGGGGGGGGGGGGGCGGGGAGGGGGTAGGGGAGGATGGGGAGGGTGAGGGGCTGGGGCTTAGCAACCTCGGGCTACCATGGGCTAGACCAGGAAGGCCCAATGGGATGGTATCAACCCAATGAGGCATTTTGAAGATTTGTGGAAGCTTTTTTTGTCTTCAAGTGTAATCACTCCTGAGTATTTATGTAGAAAGACATATTATTTTATCACAAATTGCTTTCCTTTTTCTTTCTCCTATGTTACAGTAGTACATTGATTTTGAAAATTGTAGAGACAATAATTATACTATCTATGCATTTCAATTCAGGATAGAAAAGGGGAAATTAAAGTGTTTTTATTTATTTATTATTATTTTTTAATGTTTATTTATTTTTGAGACAGAGAGAGACAGAGCATGAACAGGGGAGGGTCAGAGAGAGAGGGAGACACAGAATCTGAAACAGGCTCCAGGCTCTGAGCTGTCAGCACAGAGCCCGATGCGGGGCTTGAACTCACAGACCATGAGATCATGACCTGAGCTGAAGTCGGAAGCTCAACTGACTGAGCCACCCAGGCGCCCCAATGTTTGTTTTTAAAATGGGCATCAGGTCCCGTAGGGCTGGGAAGCGCTGGCTCTAAGCCCAGTTTCACAGGTTTTGTTGAGCAGAGGCTCGCTGACCTTCCTGGTGCCTTGCACCTCTCCAGACCACTTCTGGCTGATTCATCTGACAAATCCATTCCCACTCTGGGGAAGGTTGCAGAGCACGTGCTCTTCCAGGCTAGGATTCCTCTCCAGACAGCCTTTATAAGCACCGTGAGTAGGGACTCCACCACCTCAGCTCCTTTGTCACTTTGTGCTGCCTGGTCCCCCTCTGAGCTGAGACTCCAGCTTTCATGAGTGGCAAACGTGGCTCCCACCCTAGTTTTCATCCCTGAACCCTGCCTGAGGATTCCCGTTTCTACCCTGGCTTTCCTGGAGCTTGATTTTTAAAATGTCCATACCATAGATTTCGTTTTGCTGGGTGGTTCCAGGCTCAGGGTGCATTTTTTCAACGAGTGTTTACCTGGTGCCTCCTGCACACCCAATAATTTAGAAATGGAGTCGTAAGCTACTTAATTCCTGCCTGGGAGCAGCTTAGAATTCAAGTACACTAACGATCTTTTATCAGTGGTCTTGAAACTACTTTTCCATCCCAGCCCGTCAGAGCGCTGGACGCATTCCCATCAGGAACTGTGGGTTCTCTGGGGATGTGTGTGGTTTGGCTTCTCTACCCCTCATCTCCATCCCAGACCAGACTAAGGTATTCGGACACATGGTCTACCCATGGTTGGGCGCTCTTGTGTGAGCTTGGGAGGACGGGTTCCGTAACCAGATTTCTTTGTTTCTTATAAGGCTGAGGGCAAGGAGAGAGTTGAGGACCAAGAGGGCTGCATGGAGGCCGAATGAATCCTGGACATGTGCTGGCTTCATGGTCATCTTCTACTTGAGATATTTTTCAGATAAATGGAAAAGTGTGGAAGAGAGAAAAAGCAATCCATATTGAAATCTCCCAAATGTAACAGATTTGGAGCCCAAGAACACATCTTTTAGGGAGGAGGGAGTATTGTCATCCTAGAAGACATTCCCTATGGCCTTTGGGCCATTTGGAAATGGATGGAACAAGTGGAATTGCTGTACCCAGTCCCAGTCCCCCTGAGCCGCATCATGCTTCACATCCAATGTTATTTCTACACATTTCTTTTAAGAAAAATAATATTTCCATGCACTTTTGATTCTGTTACGAGTAATAACAATACCTGATAGGCCATAGGTGATTTCATTAACTGTTCTTTCTTTCCAGGTCACTATGAAAGATTGATGAGTAAATGTGATAGCACCAACATCTTTGAGCTTGATGTGTACATGCATTGAAACATGTAAGAAATCATACTTATGGTTTAAGAACTTGGTACTTTATTTTGGTAGGAGCTGCCCTGTGGTACTGAGCCTGGGTCCTACATTGTTCTGATGTCACTCCTCCAGCTCGTGTTTTGTCTGTTAGTGGTATCATCTGGCATTATATAGAGGCTTAGAATGAATATACATCTACGTAACTGAAATGACAAAATAAACTCTTGAAGGAACAGGTCTGTGAAACAGTTCACTAGCTTCACTTTCTGTGGAGAAACAAGGCAAACATTTGGAATATCTGAGGATACATAAGGGACAACAGGCCATGTGCTCAGAGAGTTTCAGAAGCTTCCGGGTCTGACGTTGCTATGGCCTTTGTTTTTCTTCCTGGGCTGACTTGTGGGTCTGAGTCTGCAAGGCAGCTTCTCCAGGCAAAGACCAGGTGTCCTTGGCCTTGTGTCTTCACTAGATTCTTATTCAAGGGCTAGAGGGTAGCGTGTTGTCAGGAAAATTGCTCAGACCCTAGGCCCATACTTTTCTGGAAAGATGCTGAAATATGGCATGGTAACCAATACTACAAAAATTGGCCCTTGGAATTCCCTTCTAGGCTAGCGAGAATGCAGGGAGGGCTGGGGGATGAACAGCCCGCAGAAGAACGAGAAGGGTCTGAGGAAGAGAGGGAGGGGGAGGGGAAAGAGGTGGCCAGAGGGCCTTTCCCACGCTTTTCCTTCTGCCTGAAGCATCCCCTGACTCTTCTCCTCTTTCCCTCAGCTCTCCAAGGGTCTCCCTACCTCTCTGACTGGATCAGACCCTTTCACACTTGTGTCCCTCCTGGACTCTTGGCTCCATGGTCAGCTCATTTGGCTCATTGCTGCTTCTCTGGCATCTACAGTGTCCTGGAGTTTTACCAAGTGAATGACATCACCTGCTTTATTATTACATTGCAGGGGAAAGGGCAGGGCAAAAGATGGATTGTAAGATAAGAGGACATGGGAAAAGGCTAGAAAACTGTGGATTAGAACCCTTCTAAACTCTTAGGAACCCAGCTGGGGCATGGTAGGGTACTTCTATCTGGGAGCTGTTCATTTACTGAAGTTTTTTTTTTTTTTTTTTTAAGTTTATTTATTTGAGAGAGAGAAAGGGAGAGAGAGAGAGAGAGGGAGAGAGAATGTGAGTGGGGGAGGGGCAAAGAGGAAGGGAGAGAGAGAATCCCAAGCAGATTCAGTGCTGTCAGTGCAGAGCCTGATGTTGGACTCGATCCCGTGAACTGTGAGATCATGACCTGAGCTGAAATCAAGAGTCAGATGCTCAACCGACTGAGCCACCCAGGCGCCTGAAGTTCTGTTTTTTAAATCTGATGTTACCTCTGTATCATTTACCTACATTGTAGTTGGGGATGTACTCCATTATTCCTAAGAATACCATAGATAGTGATAGTCATACCCCATTTCTGGAAGAATTTTTAGCTGGGCATGTGGCTATCCAAAATAAATTTCCCAGCCTTCTTTGAAGATAAGTGCATGTGCCCAATGGCCCTGCGATCCTAAGTAGAAATATCGTGTCCAGCTTCCAGGTTGTAACCTTAAAAGGAGAGGGGCGTGTCTTCCAGCTCCTCTCTTCCCCGTTCCCTCTGGCTGAAATGTGAAATTCTTTGGGAGCTATCCTGGGCCATATGGATGAGGCTGCAGGCCGGGGCTGGCAGAGCCATGAGGCAGATGTGGCCTGGGCCTGGCACCAAACACTGGACAGCTTCACTTGGACTGCCGACGTCAGAGAGAAGTTTCCCTCTGGGACTAGTTACAGACTCTGAATCCATCCCCTAATTCCGACACCCAGCTCTGAGCAGTCAGAAATGAAAGGGCTGGAAGCATCATCCTGGGGTCAGTGGCCTGGTGGTAAAAAATGTTATTGAGTCACCTCATTTGTAGAACAAATGACAGTACTTTGGCTGTCACAGTGAGTGATTCCTGTTTAGTAAATGGGAACAGTTCAAGAAGTGCTCTTTCCTCATCACCATCCGAGTCCTCATTTCCGTACTTCAAGTAGAGGCAGGGATCAAAAGCTCTGGACTTGGTGCCAGACAACCTTGAGTTTGAAACTTCAGCCCCGTCACTGACTACTGTCCCCATACCTATGTCATAAGGCCATTATGAAGATGTAGTGAGATAAGATGCACAGAACATGGCCAGAGGAAGCACCAAATCAGAGTCCTACACTATTGTTTGTGTGTAGGACTTTTTCCCTAGCAACCGACAGAAACCTAATTGAAGCTGGCTTTCACATTTTGTGATCTCTAAGCAGCATCCTGGGCATTATTGGGCTTTGCAGGTAAAGTGAGTCCATCCAAAGGGAAGGAAAGGGCTGGCTGTTTGGATTCCTGCATCGTGGTGGTGGTGACCATCTATTCGTATTGAAACTTAGTGTATTAACTTTATGGTTTTATAAACCCTGTTATTATAAACCTGACCTAGAGAGATGGTGCTTCCCTCATTGTGATAAAATCTAGTTCTTGGGTGAGGCTGATGGTCAGACTCTTGATCAAGGTGAGTTCTCCATGGTAATGAATGTTCCCTATGAGGCCTCTTGAGATAGTCTATCAGTGTTTCCCTGGACAAAGCCCTAATTCTCTAGGCCAAGCCATCATCATTGTTTTTTATAATAAAGAAAATAAATGAATAAGCAGGAATGAACAAAATTTATTTTTTTTGTTTTAGATAATACTTAAATATTGAAAAAGCTAAAATTAAAAAATTCAAAGTATGTTGGCTATGTTTTTCTATACATTATATTTAAATAATGATTCTGATTTTACCTTCCCAAGAACAGTTGCCCAGGAGGAAGGACAGGCAGCCTAGAATAGTCTCTTGGGGCTCGTACAGTCTGCTCAGGCCAGGTGTCCCTTAGCAGAACGAAGAATTGAAGAAACAAGTGTCCCTCCCCCTCCCCCCTCCTTGTCTTTATTTGAAGCATTTCTGAATAACAAATGCAAAATGAGATTAGAATATAAACAGCTAGGTAACGCCCCCAGTTCAGTTGTGTTTCACCGGAGGAGCCCTGGCAAGCTCAGGAACTGCCCTTCATCTACAGGGACCATGTGACCAAAATCAAAGTCGCACATGAAAGTCATTTAAGATCTCTGAACGAAGGCACAGCTAAGCACCAGCTCCAGAATGAGGGCCTCCGGTTGGAAGGTGAGCATCTCAGCTCAGCTCACCAGGCCTGGGAGCTGCTAAGGCGGCTGCAGAAGGAAAATCTATCATACTGTGGCACCAACCTTCTGACATACAAAAGAACTAAGTTGAAAGTAAAGTAGCTCAAAAAAGTGAAAAATTTTACCATGCTTGGGGGGTAAATTAATATTAAATAGTTTAAAGTTTATGCTAGAAAACTGTGGCAAACTATAGTCTTAAAGCAGTAAAACAAACAGTCCCATGGGGATATTAAATTTGAGAGTAAGCCCGGCGAATTATTAAATTCTGAGAGCCCATCATCTGCCTGTATGTTATACAGTTTTTTCCAGGTCACCCAGAGAAGGGTTGTTTCTTCTTTCATGGAGGATCTGAAACATCTTTTTTTTTTTTTTTTTTAAGGCATTAAGAAATTATGACTCAAGGATTTTAAACCCTAATGTGACAGGCAAAGCCTCATTTTTACGGAATATAAAACACTCTGTTTCTTCCACTTCTAACAGCTCGTTAAGAGAAGCCACCACCAAATCGTGTTCCTGCAGCATTTCCGGGTAGCGGGACACCGCTCGCTCAATCCTCGCCGACCGGCGCACGGGAGTGATCAGCTTCATGTCGTGCACTTCTGCTATTCCACTTATCCTGTGAGACAGAAAGAGGTGCATTCCAAGTCTTACTATGTCTTTTGAAGTTCTACTTACTATTCTTAATTTTTTTCTTATTCCCTGATAAGGCACGGTAGACATTTCAATGAAAGCTGATGTAAGAGGATGTGTAGAGCAGCTCGCCTACCAAGATGGCTCTTCCCTGATTGTCAGAATGAACGGGGCGGTGTCCATCTGCTCCTGGAGAGTAGAAGCATAAGGATTTCCTGAACGAACTGTTAAGTGTGGTTTTTACTTGAAGTCAAATACGTGGCAGTTGGTGTTTGTTTATCCCATAAACTTTCAAAGAGTTGACAGGTTTTGAGGAAATTGGGCCTTACACCAAATGGGGTTGGACTAGTGAATTCTAAGATTCTTTCTAGCTCTGACAGAAAATTATTCAAAAAACACCTTTTAAGATGGTGGACGAAACCACGATTTGAAACTGGAACAAATTGGGCACCTTCCTCGTAAGCTTTAATGCATTCCCATAAAAAGGAGCCCAGAGGCTGGGTTGCAGAGAGCTTTCCGTGCAGTGAATCTGGTCTACACCTCACAGACCCACTGATGATGTCAGCCTAAGCAAAACTAGCCTATCAGTCTGCTAAAAACTCTCCTAATAAATTCCAGATTCAGCAAAAGGTGGTTTTCAGATCAACTGCTTGCCTCCATCTGTCCACGAGCCAAGTGTAATGCCGGGGCCGAGAGAGGCCAGCTGTGCTTCCCAGGGACCGACAACACAGAACTGTGTGGTCCTGATACTTTTGTTTGGGATTCGCTTTTAAGATCATGAACAGAGACTGATGTTATATTAATGTTTTAGAAAATGACATTCGTACCCTGACACAGTTCCTATGGATTCTACCTTAAACTTAAACGTACACACTCTCAATAAAATGAGCAACTTCTGTCTAGTATGTCCTCGAATGCGCTCCCTGCTCTTACAGGGGGATTTGCTGTACCTTCTCTCCCACAGCTGGGGAGGTTGCCCCTGCTTGGCACTCGGCGTCCCCTCCCTGTGGGGCTGGGAGGAAAGGGACGTTGGATCTGTAAGCGCAGGACAGATGAGGGTGAAGAGGTAGGATGGGATCCAGGAGGGAGGGGGGAATCCATTCCAACAGTCTCCAGACTCCTGCAGCACCTTCCTCAGGGCAGGTCAGGTCTCCCTGGGAGTGTGTGAGGGGGATGGTGTGTGTGCACAGAAAGCACACAGATCTTCCTGTCAGTGGAAGACTCCCCTCCTCAGCTACTTCCCTTAATGCCAAAGATGGCTTAGACCGCCTGGTCCTCACATGAGGCAGAGGGTCTCCAAAGACGGCTGGTACTCTGGGTCTGTGCAAGTCAAACTGAGAACAGGGCTTGAACTAGGCCCGTGGACACAAAGCCCGCTGTAGAGTCAGCTTACCTAGGGATCGGGGCCACCTGTAATTTGATACCAGGATGGTTATCCTGCTCTGCCTTGGTTATTTGGGGTGTTCCTGTAACCTGTTCTCTCTCTTTTAGAGAAAGACAAGACTTTTCAGATTCCGTTTTATTGGCCAGCTCTTCTATTGACGTTATATTCGTCTCGACAACTGAAGAGTCAGAGGTAACTCCTGTGTATGCAAGGTCAACAAGGAAAGTGAGGTTTAGAAAGTTAATACTGAAACTAAAAGTCAATAAAATGACAAATCAATATATACAATGATTTCTCAATTAAAATAAAGAGGAACTGATTTGAAATGGGACATAGAACTAGTTTTTCCTGCTCAGCTCTCTAGCAATGCCCTGCTACATCAGGCCATCTTTCTAACCTGCCCTCCAGGCAGTCTTTGGACCTTCTTGCCACTTGAGATGGATCCTTGATACCTTTTCAACATTCTGAACACATACCACCCCCCGTCTCTTATTCTCTCTTGAGAGAAGTTCCCTTAGGGATAATCATTGGCCTTTTACCCTTATACCATATCTTGGGTCAATTTTCTTGACTCACTAGGGTTAACATCCCCTCCTACTCTGGGATGAGATACTATTACTCAGACCTTAATCCCCAAAGTAATGGGTTAGTTAGCTATCATTCCACATGACTTGATTGTTTCTCAAAGTTCAGTCTGTCTTAAAGGAAAAATATTTGGTCACCTTCCAAGATCATAAAAATAATCTATTTTATTTTCTCAAGGTAGCTTGTTTTTTCTTGCTACTCATATAACAAACGTAAGCAATTATAGTGGGCCACTCACTGTATTTGGCACAGTATTTTTCATAGAAGAGTTCTCTAAATGTTCTGACCAGTGGTTAACTAAGTGAAAAGATGCCTGCTCTGGCCATTGTTAAAGGTGATAATGTGAATTTGGGTGTGTAAGTGCTGGGGGGTTGTTATGACGGAACATGGAACTCACTCCGAGGCATCTCTCCCTTCTGCCTCAGTCTTGTCTGAGAAAGAGCCGCTCGTCTTCTCCCACCTAGAAATCCAGGGAAGCAAGACACCCTCCTCTAGGCTGCTCTTGTGAAAACAACCTTTGTTTGGTGTTGAGCAGTACATTTACTTGTAATAATAGAAATAGATAAGCCGATGATGATCGCTGAAAAAACTAGGCCATGGAAACCAAGAAGTGAGAGGCATTTCAGAGGACTTTTAATTCATTTCTTTTTTCTCTATGTGTTCCTCAATGACTTTTGCATGAGTGGCTGGATGGAGTGCATTAAAATGCAAAAAATACCAATACCTTCTGTGGTTCTGTTTGTGTCTTGCAAAATATTAAGAACAACTTCACGCAACTCTTGTATTGGCTGGAAGGAAGAAAATACATAAACAGTATTAAAAACTTGCATGGGGAAAATGATCCAAGCAACTTTGCTTAACATCAAATGAACTTATTTTTATAATAAAAATGTTTCCTTTTTTAATCTCTTGTCTAACAATAAATAATATTTAAAAAATTTCAGATTTATAGCTTTAGGTGAAAAATGAAGGAACAAAGAAAATGTTGGTTAAATGCTAGCATGCTTGACTTTAAAGAAGAGATGTGCTTCTTCTATAATGAGTTGTCTATATATAATGAGTTGTCTATAATGACATTTCTCTAAATTAATTAATTTTCTTATTGTCTCATATGATCCCACTAAAGATGTGTTCCCACATAAAGATTCTGGCCCAAAGATGTAAAGTTAGCTATACAGAAAATGCAGCATGCGTTTTTAGTGTTCTCTTAACTGAATTTTTTTTTTAAAATTTTTTTTTAATGTTTATTTTTGAGAGAGAGAGACAGAGAGAGAGAGACAGAGAACACGAGCGGGAGAAGGAGCAGAGAGAGAGGGAGACACAGAATCCGAAACAGGCTCCAGGCTCCGAGCTGTCTGCACAGAGCCCGACGTGGGGCTCGAACTCACAAACTGTGAGATCATGACCTGAGCCGAAGCCGGATGCTCAACCGATTGAGCCACCCAGGCGCCCCCTGAATTTTTGTTTTTAATCATAAAAGGCATATACCTCATTACAGAAAAATTGAACAATAGTCAAACTTAAAAAGGGAAATCACCCATAATCCCATCACCCAAATATAGCCGTTAGTTAGCATTTTGGGAAATTTTCTCCAGCATTTCCTTTCTTTCTTCTCTTATTTAGTAACATAACATAAAAAACATAACATTAAATATAACATATAAAACATAATATTAAACATAGCATAAAAAACATAACATTAGGAAAAAACCATTCCAGAAAAGTAATTTTCTGGTAAAATTATCTGAGATAGCCTTCCTTTTTCAAAGTATGTAAACGATGCCATGAGCCATAACATCATAAATGAACTGTAGTTTCTCATAGGAATATTCTATTTGGACATTGGTCTTTCTGATCTGGGATTCTGTATCAAATAAATAATAGATATCAACTAACAATAGAGCATAAAAGCAAAGCTATTTATACAATTTTCATAAAGTCTAATGTGCTTTAAGCTTAAGGGAATGGGAATAAATGTACAGAACATATTGCAAAAAGTCTGAATTATATAAAAAATTTATCAATCGTATTTTACATTTTTACAGGCTTCTAGTTAAAAATGATAGACTGAATATACATTTATTTCTTAAATGTTTATTTATTTTTGAAAGAGAGAGAGTGTGCATGCGAGAGAGAGAAGGGGGGAGGGACAGAGGGAGAGGGGGACAGAGCATCCAAAGCAGGCTCTGTGCTGACAGCAGAGAGCCCGCCGAGGGGTTCCAACTCACAAACTGTGAGATCATGACCTGAGCCGAAGTCAGACACTTAAGGGACTGAGTCACCCAGGTGTCCCTGAATATATATTTATTTCTAATCCCTGTTGAAACTCTACTGAAATGGTAATGGGATTAAAGGAAGCAATGATGGCAAAGAATAGAAATGGCAACAAGATTTGGAAGCTAGAAAATAGAAGGAAGAGATAACCAACTTAACCAACTTGAAAGAGCCAGATCCTAAACGGGCAATGTAGCTGAGAAACAACATGATTCAACCCCAGGGCCTTTAAAGGCTCAGGAATGAATGGTCAGGTCCAAATCAAGAGGACTCTTGAGCATCTGTCCAGCAGTCAGACCTCCAACTCTTTATCCTAACAGAAAACTGGGGATGTATTTTCCAAGTCTCTGGGGAATATCATGCATGACTGAGACTGAAAAAAAGGGATAAATGAAAGTTTCCATGCTGAAGGTTGAGACTCCCAGATCTCTTCTCCCTCACAACACTGGTAGCCTGGTTTCCAGCTCCCAGGAAGAGATTGGAAGATCCTTCTTTAGAGAATATGATCAGTTTTATCTATCTATCTATCTATCTATCTATCATCTATCTATCTATCATCTATCCATCCATCTATTTTTTAAGAGAGAAAGGGAAAGAGACAGAATCTTAAGTAGGCTCCACGCCCAGTGTGGAGCCTGATGAGGGGCTCGATTTCGTGACCCTAAGATCATGACTTGAGCTGAAATCAAGAGTCAGATGCTTAACTGACTGAGCCACCCAGGTGCCCAAAAATATGACCAATTTTAGAGGAAAGACCTGAAGACACTGATATTGAGGGTTTTTCAACCAATCTGCTCAGCCAGATCACCCTATGGTAAAACCTCATCCATGTTTTCAGAACGTTTTAAAAAATGTTTATTTATTTATTTGAGAGAGAGGGAAAAAAAAGTGTGAGCAGGGGAGGGACAGAGAGAGAGAGAGAGAGAGAGAGACAGAGAGAATCTTAAGCAGGCTCCATGCTCAGTGCAGAGCCTAACTCAGGGCTTGATCTCATGGCCATGAGATCATGACCTGAGCTGAAATCGAGTCGGATGCTTAATGACTGAACCACCCAGGTGCCGGAGAATATGACCAGTTTTAGAGGAAAGACCTGAAGATGCTGATATTGAGGGTTCTTCAACCAATCTACTCAGCCAGATCACCTTATGGTAAAACCTCATCCATGTGTCCAGAACTTTGTTTTAAATGTTTATTTATTTACTTATTGAGAGGAAAAAAAAAAAAAAAGCAAGAGTGGGAGAGGGGCAGAGAGAGGGGGACAGAGAGAATCTTAAGCAGGCTCCATGATCAGTGCAGAGCCTAACTCAGGGCTCAGTCTCACGACCATGAGATCATGACCTGAGCTGAAATCAAGAGTTGGATGTTTAACTTGCTTAACCAACTAAGCCACCCAGGTGCCCTGTCTAGAGCTTTTACTAAGCTTTTTCAAACCCACCTCTTGGTAAACAGCCCAGTTTTACTGACATCTGAATAAAGCTTTTAATGAATAGAGAACAAAACAAAATAAGACCACCACTATCACAACCAACAACAACAATAAAAGAGAGAGAGGAAAAACAGACAATGTAGGAAGAAAAGAGAATCTGAGGATAATGGTGAAAGGTCCCAGTATGACAGGCAGCAGAGACAGGTTAAAGAGAAACCTGATGAGCTTGGAACATGTCAGAAGGGCCTGGGAGAAGGGTCTCGAAAAAGAAATCGATAGGATATCTGATGTTTTGAAAGTAGTGAGAAATTTAGACAATTAGAAATGAGTTTGGGAATTAATTTTATAGTAATAAATACTCAGGAAAGTAAGCAAAGGGAAAACAAGATAATAATTAACTTCAGAAATAAACATTAAAAAAAATTAAAAAAAAAAGGGGGTGCCTGGGTGGCTTAGTTGGTTGAGTGTCTGTCTTCAGCTCAGGTCATGATCTCGCAGTTTGTGAGTTCAAGCCCCGTGTCGGGCTCTGTGCTGACAGCTCAGAGTCTGGAGCCTGTTTCAGATTCTGTGTCTCCCTCTCTCTCTCCCTGCCCTTCTCCCACTCATACTCTGTCTCTCCCTCTCTCAAAAATAAACATTAAAAAAAAATAATTAACTTCAGGAAAAGTAGAAAGTTGTGCATGAAAGGCAAAATAATCATAGTATACACCACATGGCTCAGAGCAGTCCTGTATTTCTTATATATTCATAACAGTGTAAACACAGGATTATTCATAACACTAGTAACCAGGATTTCCATAGGACTCTAATGGAAATATGGAGGATGGCAAAAGTCTGCAGGCATGTGTCTCTTGGGGATCCATGCAGGCGTGTGTGAGAAAGGGGGTGAAATCCTCATCCTGCACAGCTGGAAGTCTACAAGTCATGTCTAAAACTGAAAAATCAAGAAACAGAAAAACAAGCACACTATGTGAAACTATTCAAGGTAAATATGAAAATAACCAGTTTGCTCCAGGAGGTGGGAAATGGGAGAGGAGGGGCACAGAATCCTCAGGGAAAGAACCTTATTGAACTCTTTTGACTATTTATGTGCATGTACAACTCTGACTTTGAACTCTCATGGGAAGAGGTACGGAGAAATATAAAATGACGCTGGTAAGTGACATTTAAGTGAAAAGAGTTATAAAACTGCTGGATGCAGTCTTTGTTAAAAAAAAAGTTATAGAGAAATGATGGTTTTACTAGGTTTTAGAATTAAATTTATTTTTCAGGCACTGGCTCTGAATTGTTGCCATGTGAATATTGATGTAGTGGGCTTAAGGTATTTTTTGGTTCTTCATGGTGAGGTATGACTTTGTAAGTACTGCATATCGATGTTATAACTTTCCATAAGTGCATATTTCTACAGTGAGTGTAAAGTGAGACACAATCACTTGACAAGAACAGTGATTCTGTTGGTTTACATGTAATACTATTTTCTACCAAATAAAATTTTAATTAAATGTACATAAAGGACATGCTGTGTTTCATATTCTGTGCATAACTTTATGATGTGAATTAGAAGTTTCACATGGCGTTGTATAACTGCCATATTGCAAGCAACAGAGAACTCACACGAGAGAATTTTCAGGAAATCACCCACCCGAGACAGATACTCACTGTTGCCCCATTTCGAATGGCCTCTTCATACAGCCCAATGACATCAAAGGTACCTTTACTGGCCAATAACTTTGCTTTGCAGATCCAGAATTTAGCAAATTTTTTGGCCTCAGGAATACTGGACAATATGGTAAATACTTCATTAGAAAGTATACCCTGTTAAAAAAAAAAAAAAGCCAGAGGTAATTATTACCATCTTGCTGTTATTCTCACATCTAATATTTATCAGAGAAGTTTGGCAGGAATCAGTCTGATCATTTTTTCTTAATTTTAAAAAAATTTCAATTTTACTGAGGTACAATTTACGTATAATAAGAGGCATCCATTTAAACAGTATATTTCAATGCATTTTGACACTAGTCATTAAATTTTAAGAGTTACATGAGACCAAATAGGAAAATGTTTATCATAGCTGAAGGTAAGGAATATCTTTACCTTTTTATGCAAAACCAAACCCAAAACCAAACCAAACCCTAGAGTAATCAACATTCATATACTTCTCATATATGCATAATAATTTCCATATATCTCTAATGGAACTATGAAGAATGGCACAGGTAAGCAAGGGTCATAGGGGTGTATATACGTGTGTGTGTTGAGGACCCATGCAGGTGTATATAAAAAGGGCTAAATCTCACAAAAAGTAACTTTATTTATTTATTTATTTATATTAAAACATTTTTTTTAAATGTTTAATCATTTTTGAAAGCAGAGAGAGACAGCACAAGCAGGGGTGGGGTGGAGAGAGAGGGGGACACAGAATCTGAAGCAGGCTCCAGGCTCTGAGCTGTCAGCACAGAGCCCAACGCGGGACTCGAACTTACAAACCGCGAGACCATGACCTGAGCCGAAGTTGGACGCTCAACCGACTGAGCCACACAGGTGCCCCTATTTATTTATATTTTAAAAAATATTTTAATATTTATTTATTTTTGAGAGAGAGAGAGAGAGAGAGAGAGAGAGAGACAGAGCACAAGTGGGAGAGAGGCAGAGAGAGAGAGAGGGAGACACAGAATCTGAAGCAGGCTCTAGGCTCTGAGCTGTCAGCACAGAGCCCAATGTGGGGCTCGAACTCACGGAGTGCAAGATCATGACCTGAGCTGAAGTTGAATGCTTAACTGACTGAGCCACCCAGGTGCCCCTCACAAAAAGTAAATTTAAAATTGCCTCACTGATTTGGTCTCCTTCTGGCCTGCACCCAGAGCAGAGCGGTGCCATGGACCAGAAGGAATATGGGGAGCTACCATGTCTTGGCACACTCAACCAAGCAGAACCTCCTACTCCTCCTGCGATGGGAGAGACCCAAAGGTAACCTCACAATCAAGAATCATCAGTGTTTGAGAAAACCAACACTACACGAGAGAGGCATAAACCTCAATGGAGTTGACGAGGAAATCAATCAGCTGAAAATGTGGCTGTGGAATTCTCCCAGAGTCAATTAAGACAGAACAAAGAAATGAAGAGTATGAAAGAAAATTTAAAAGAGTTCTGGAGGATACATCTATTACTCAGGAATTCCAATATCCATCTAAGAGATAGAATGTTCACCAAGACTGATTAGACATTAATTTCAACATATTCTATCAAGCAGAACACATACAGGCTACATTCACAATGCAGTATAATTAAAAGCTGGAAGAAAGACAGGAAAAAACAAAACAAAACAAAACAAAACAAAACTCTATCTGGAAGTTAAAAGATGTTCTTCTAAGACAACTTTTGGGTTAAACAACTCAAAATGGAAACCTCAAACTATTTAGAAATGAACAACAATGAGAACTTATGTCAATTATTAAGCTATGGTCTCCTAGCTCCAAACCCACCTTGTATCCTCTGCTGTGACACTGAGGCTGGAATTCTGTAAATCACTGTTTTCACAGCAGCTCTATGCTGGGCTCTGCCAGTGTGCAGGGCTAGAGGGAGATGGTGGGGATGGAGAAGAGAGGGACTTCCTCTTTCCCATTTGCTTCCGTCACTCCAGCAATGGTCCTTCACTCTGGCAGCAATAGTTGGTTCTAGCCTCAACCATTTTTTCCTGGCATTTACAGATCCTGCCTCACTGCGCTCTTTCAGAGGCAAGAGCACCAATTGGGTAGCATCCTTTCCTCAAAGTCTGAGATCCAGCCCTGCTGGGCATCTCCTCCAGTTCCTGTGGTCCCAACATCTGCTGGGTAGTATGCCCTCCTTGAGAGTTGGAGTTTGTCTCTCCTAACTTCTAGGTTCGGACACCCTCAACCTCTCTTTGTTCCCCTAGACCCAGTGGGTGCTAGGTGCTTCCTGAAGTTATTGCCACTGTTACCTCAGGTTCTCTTTTACAGTCAGCCCTGTGTGTAGTACCCATACCTCTCCTGATGGTCCCTTTACCATTTTTGTGCACACAGGCTCAGAAAGTGCTTTCAAGTCCAACAGCCAGCATCTGCCCCTCTTTGTATGTGTCCAGAGAGTCAAAGTGCCTGGGAATTTTTGTCCACCCCTTCCCCGCCCGCTCCCCCCATTAGTCAATGACCATGGAGGTATTACTACTATAGCTTCTTTGCCCCTGATCAGGATGACTCTAAGAGGTCTGGTCCATAGTCTCCAGAGCTCCCCTGTGGGATTTTGCCAGTTATAGTCATTGGATTTTGCTTGATACCACATCCTACTTGGCCTCCTGCCCTTCCTGGCCCCACATCCCCACTCCCCTCCCAGTTTTCCTTGGGATCCTCTTCCTAATAAATTACTTTCACACAAATTCTCCTCTTAGATTTGCTTCTAGGGAACTCACATAAGACACTGTGAAACCAACCTTTAATTACATTCTTTCTATTAAGATACCTGGTGCAGTTTCTGTTTTTCTGACTTGACTCTAATACAGAACATGACCTAGTCAAACATAAAGGATATGACCAAAGCTAAATTCAGAGGCAAATTTATAGCTTAAAAAAAAATTTTTTTTAAATATTTATTTTTGAGAGAGAGAGAGAGAGAGAGAGAGAGAGAGAATGTGAGTGGGGGAGAGGCAGAGAGAGGGGCAGATGGAGACACAGAATCTGAAGTAGGCTCCAGGCTCTGAGCTGTCAGCACAGAGCCCAATTTGGGGCTTGAATTCTTGGACTACGAGACCATGACCTGAGGCAAAGTCTGATGCTTAACTGGTTGAGCCACCCAGGTGCCCCAAATTTATAGCATTAAATTTATTTTTAAGAAAATAAGAAAGACTGACATAAATGATTTCAGCTTTCAACTAAAAAGGCTAATAAAAACCAGTAAACATAAAAATAGATGCAGACATTGATGCAAGAGAAAAAAAATCAATAAAACCCCAAGATGGACTTTTAAAAAGATTAATAAAGAAATCTTTAAATAAAAGGCATTAAATTACTAGAATTAGCTCAAGAAATACAAAACCTAAATAGATCAATGATCACAGAAAAAATGGAAAAGATATACCCAAAATTATCCCATAGTCCAGATAACCTTATGGGCAAGTCCTTACCACACCTTCAAATAAAAAAGTAACTCTCATGTTGTATAAACTATTTTTAGAGTACAGGAAAAAAGGAAAATACCCAACTATTTGGCAAAGCCAACATGATACTAATATTAGGGAAACACAAGAAAAGGCAACCAAAGAACATACGTAAAAATCTGGAATAAAATAATTGCAACTCACAAAACTATATACTTCATTTCTCTATGTATCTACATGGTATGTACATACATAAAAGCTGTCTGGATGGATAACTGGCAATAGTGGGCATCTTTTGGGAGAAGCCTGGGATGCCTAACTGTGTGTGTGTCCCTGTGCGTGTGTGTGTGGGCATGCTCAGTGGGGAACACTGGTCATTTTTATTTGAAAGGTTTGAAAGGTTTTTATTTTTTAATTTAATTTAATTTTTTAAGACATGTTTAATTATTTTTGAGAGAGAGACACACACAGAGTGTGAGAGGGGGAGGAACAGAGAGAGAGGGAGACATAAAATTCATAGCAGGCTCCAGGCTCTGAGCTGTCAGCACAGAGCCAGATGCGGGGCTTGAACTCACAAACCATGAGATCATGACCTGAGCCAAAGTCAGGCGTTGAACTGACTGAGCCACCCAGGAGTCCTGTAATGTTTTTAATAATAAGAATGTATTCATGCATTTTCTTTAATACAATGAAAATACAAGAAAGAGCAACAACAACAAAAGAATGGAACTTTAATTCCATAAAGGAGAAATAATTAACGTTTAAGTGAATTTTGTGAGAAAATTTCCTGGAGTGGACCTAAACTGAAGGTTTCCTTTTTATGTTTCTGTCCAACACCACCCGCCAAAGCACAGAATTGGGTTTGCTTCAGGCAAGGACCTTAGTGTAGACATCTATCCAATTATTTTTTATTAATATAATTTTCCTTCAAGGTGTCTCCTGAGGATCATACCCTTTGCTTACCATCTCCTTTATCCTTATCTGCAGAATCCAAGATACAATTTCAATGCCATGTATAGCCACCCAGTCTTTAGGATAATCTAATTTTACACATGACCTTGACTTTGACTTCAGATTCATATCCAAATGTCAAATATTTACTTTTTTGACCTTGATGGCAAAAAAAGGCAAAACTCCTTTGGATCCCTCCAGAGGCAGACTGCTTGGGTTAGTTTTCCAACTTCTTTGTGCCTCAGTTTCATTTGTAAAGTGGGCATGGTAATAGTTATTATGATAATTGTATGAGATAATATAAGTAAAGTGTTAGAACAGTGCCCGGCATACAAGAGCTATTGTTTAAATGCATGCCATTATTATTAGTGCTATTCTTCTTCTATATAAAAAGAGCAGCTGAATTTCTACTTAGACGGAGGTTATCTCTCTTACACCGTATTTAAGAAAAATGTTTAAAAACTCTAAGACTGCGGGCCAAGCTTTGGGAGCTTATACTCACCCTTTCAATGAACTGCAGACATTCTGTCAGAGTGTTGTTAATTTTATTGGACAGTTCAAGTTGTGCTTTCTTTTCTTCATCTTCTTTTTCCATACTCTTCCAGAATGAAATATTCATTTCCTCTATTATTTTTCTTTTTGTTTTAAGTTCCATAGGAGGCCGTTTATAGATTTTCCCCTTAGATTTCTGCCATTCTTCCAGTTGTTTCCTGTCATAAAATTAAAGGGGTGGGGTGGAGTGGAGTGGGAAAATGCTTTAGGTTTCTTTTTGTATATAGTCACACTTCCAGAGTATAAGGTATGCATGAATGGAGTACCACTACATACCTTCAACAACATACAGAGTCAGGAGAATGGAATTAAAAACAATTTACAAAGGGGTAATGGCAGCATTGGTTGCTCCTACCCTTCAGGAGGCAGACTGCAGAGGGATTACTAGGATTACTAGTGGCTAGTATCTCAGTCTTCAAATTCCTCAACTTCATGATTATTCTTCATTCTTTTTTTTTTTCATTATTTTTCTCTAGAAATTTTCATTTCTCCTGTACATTACCGCTGGCACTAAGACATCCCTCTAGCGCTGAGATGATGAACTCAGCACTCCATTTCTCTTACCATAAGCTCTCTATCAGCCACTCAACCTGACCCACCAAACCTGCACTCTGCCCTCAGTAGGGTCTTGGCCAGAGTGACCCACTTTGCCCAGTTCCTTAGCCCTCTCCTACCGCACATGACCCCCTTTCTTCCTAAACAAGATCACTAATTTCAGGACTCTTAAGTAGCTAGTCTCCGATGGTGCCATGTCTGAATCCTTGCTCTCCTTCACTCTCCACATTCTCTGCTCCTGCTTCTAAGCAGCCAACAGACTGCTGTTGGGGGAAGCACCAAGACCTTAGACTTAAGCATTTGAATGTAGGCTCTTCAGCTTCTTTACATTACTACATGTTTATAACTCACAGATGTACATTTCAGCCCAGATGTTTACAAAGAGCCCCAAGCTTTGTAAAACCCAGTGCCTAGTTGCTATTTTGTATTTGATGTCTGGCACGCATTCCAAACAAAGCTCTTGATTGTCATCTCCAAACCTATTCCTGAACAGTCTTTTCTACATTGATAAACAGTGCCCCAATCTGCCCAGTTGCTAGGACCTAAAACTAGGAGTGGTCTTTGAGTGGTCCTTTCTTCCCCACACCTGACACATCATGGTACAGGCTTCCAGCTCTACTACTATCATCCTAGTTCATATCACTTTAACCTTTTGCCTGAAAGGCTATAGCAGCCTCCTTCTTAACTCATGTCCTTGCGTCCACTCTGACCCTTATCAAATACATTGTGTGCACAGTAGCCAGAGTGATCTTGAAAGTGTGAAGCAGACTGAGTCACAGCCAGGAACTTCCTATGCCTCTTGGAATAAAATTAAACATGCTTTCCATGCCTGTCCAAACTCATATCTTACCACTTTCCCTCTTACTCTTCCCCTCCAGGAGCTCTGGTAACCCTTCAGTTACCTGACCCATGCTCATGCCTGCCTCAAGGTCTTGTAGTATCATTTTTATTCAGTCCTCTGCTCAAATGACACCTTTTTGAAGAGGTAATTATCTCTAATTATTCTGTCTGTTTCATCAGTGTGTTGATTTTCTGTCTTCTCCACTAGGATGCAAGTTCCTTGAAGGCAGAAACCTTGGATGTCCCAGTGCCTAGCGCAATGTCTAGAACACACAAGTGTTCAGTAACATACAGTAAAATTCACCTTTTTAAATGTACAGTTCTGCGAGTTCTGACAAATGCATATGGTCATGTAAACATAGCAACAATGAAGATATAATACCTTCAAAAATGTCCTCATGCTCCTTGGTAGTCAACCCTGCTCTTCATGTCCAGCTCCTGCTAATCACCGATCTGTTTTCTGACCTTATGGTTTTGTTTTTCCCAAATGTCAATAACTAATTAACCTTCTTGTTTCCTTGACTCCAGAGCACAATTCACAGTGCTTGTTTCAGCTCCAACTGCCCCGCTTCACCTACATGCGAACCACCTACTTAATGACAGAAGCTGAGATGTTTGGTATGTGCTTCCCTTATGCTCCTGGCATTCTTCCAATCTCAGCCTTCCTCCCAATCATGAATGAACAGGGAACTTACCTTTTCTAAAGTCAACTTATTCCCAGGACCTCAATGCTATGATTTTATTATTCTAGCACTTTCCATAGATACATCAGAGAAAAAGCTCCATTAAGGTAGACTTGTGACTGTGTAGTCACCACTGTATCTCCCAATGCCCAGCACATGGTAGGTGCTCAATGAACACTCCAGCAATGAGTGAGTGATCTATCGCTCTCCACAGATTCCTCTTGTATAATCAAATGTGGTCAGCATTCCACACACTGTCTTAAGACCCATCATCTATTGTCTGGTCTAGACTACGAGCTGCATGGGAGGGACCCTGACTTCCTCATTCACCAGCTTGGGGTCTTTGTACTCAGTTTTCTTTTTGCTTAGAAGGGTCATCCTTCTTCTTTTTGTCACTATCCTTTTCCTAGACCAGATGTCATTGTTGAAAAGTACCTCCTTAACCCTTCTCTTCTATCTAAAGAAGTCAGCCCAGTCTCACTCTCTCAATCGCATCATCCTAAATTAAGCTGTTTATTTTCTGTCTCTTCAGGAGGGCAGAGAGCTTGTTGGTGGTGTTCGGGGCTGTATTCAGAGAACAGATCCTGCCCTCACTTTACCCTGCTGTACTCTTTGGCTACCATCTAATTTTACATGTTCTTTTCACCCTTGTCAGTCAGGAATCTCCCTATTTTCTACTCCAACCAAGTTGAAGTGTACTCCAATACATAGGTGCTTCTCCTGGGAGGGTCACCACATTATGATACTATGTCTGGTCCTGGGCAGGAAGTGTGAAATCCTTTGGCTTGGTTTCAAGCATCATGCATGTTGATGTTAACCCCCAGCACCCAGAGATACTGATTTCTGTATGTGAACTGATTTTCTTCTTTGTCTTAGCTTACTTTCCAAAACTTGGCCTGCTCACACTCATGGAAGTTTCCTGTTCCTTCTTCCCTGATAACTTTTCTGGATTTAACCACTGGTCTGCTTCAGAAGGGACTACCAACTCCCCACTTCCTAGCTATGTAAACTCACTACTCAGGCTCCTCCTATTTTGCCCTCTTCTATTGTTGTTCAGTCCCTGCAGGCTACTTGTTGAGTAGGCTACATCTGCAATTCCTTTCTTTCTTTCTTTCTTTCTTTTTTTTAAAATTTTTAATTTTTTAATGTTTATTTTTGGGGCGCCAAAAATTTTTGTGGCTCAGGCGGTTAAGCGGCCGACTTCGGCTCTGGTCATGATCTCGTGGTCCGTGGTCCGTGAGTTCGAGCCCCGTGTCGGGCTCTGTGCTGATAGCTCAGAGCCTGGAGCCTGTTTCGGATTCTGTGTCTCCCTCTCTCTGACCCTCCCCCATTCATGGTCTGTCTCTCTCTGTCAAAAAAATAAAGTTAAAAAAAAAAATTAAAAAAAAAATGTTTATTTTTGAGAGACAGAGTGTGATGGGGGAGGGGCAGAGAGAGAGGGAGACACAGAATCCAAAGCAGGCTCCAGGCTCTGAGCTGTCAGCACAGAGCCTGATGCGGGGCTTGAACCCATGGACCATCAGATCCTGACCTGAGCCGAAGTTGGAGGTTTAACCAACTGAGCCACCCAGGTGCCCCTGCGACTCCTATTTCTTATTCAACCATTTTGTTTCAATATCTTTTTAAAAAATAAATTATTTTCAAGTATCCAAAAAATTACAGAGAATAATTTATAACACCTGTATATACCACCCAGCTCTACCAAGTCTTAGTACTTGTTGTATTTGCTTCTAATCTTTTTCATAGGGTTGTAGCTAAAAATTACTCAGAAGCCATTATTTATGGCCTATGTCCTGACTGAGTATTCCTGATGGTCAATATGCTTAATCATCTAAAAGTGCAAAATCGTGGACATAAAGCAAAGTACCTTCGGTCCTCTGCTGTGATCTTCTTCTTAATATTTGGATTAGTTTGGGTCCCATTTGGGACTCTTCCTCCATGTATGGTTTTGTTACCAGCTTGAGTTTTGGGAGCTGTCTTATTGAGAAAATGGTTCTGGGGAAGAGTCTTTTTCAACTTGGTGTCCAAAATCTGTGCTTTTTGTTGACAGCTGTTGCTGCATCTATTCCCATTGGTTCCATTTGCTGTTATGTTAGGGGTGCTTGGAACGACTGAATTGAAACTGCCAACTATCAAATTAGGCCTTTGGCTTATGGCTTTTGATTTTTGGAGTGCACATGATGTCCGAGGTCTACAACAAGGTTGAGTGGATTTCTGATCTTGCCTAGTGTTTGGATGTCTGTTGTTACAGCCTCCCGGAAGCACACTAGGGCATGTCCGGGGTTTGGTTTGTTTTACTTTCTGTTCAGTAACAGTGTGTGACTGTACCTTAGTTTCATTTGGTCTTTCGTATTTACCCCTATTAACCTTTATATCCTTTATGTCCTTGACCACTGGTTTCCTTGATGCTTGAGTCCTACTAAGGGTCTGAACGTAGTGATAGGGAGCCGTCTTTGGGAGTTTTTCTCCTGGTCTTGCAAGGTTTGTTCCTCTAGAGAGTTGCTGTGACTTTACTGGTGGAATCCTAATTTGTGTTTTTCCAACAAATTGCTTATTAACTCGGTCTTTCAGAAAAGCACTATTCCCAGAACTTTTGCCCAAGGCTTGTTTAGGAGCCAAACTGCTCTTGGTTTGATTATAAGACTTAGTCTTTGGCTTACATATTGTCCATAATTCAGGATTTGACTTCCTTTCAGAGTCTAGTAAGGTTTGGGGCAAGTTTTCTTTGTTTATCTCTTTTAGAAAGCTATCTAAGGATTCATTTTCAACATGGTTACAGTCCACAGAGTCTGCACACTTAGTATTTCCTTGATCTGCTACCTGCTGCTTTGCAGTTTTCAGTTCCTGTATATTAAGTGACCCCATAGTTTCCGTAGGCAGTTCGCCAGTAGTGGATGATCCCTCTTCATGGTGTTGTTGGCGATTGCTGGAAGGCTTACAGTTTAAGTTAGAAGAAACACATCCTGAAGTCAGCCTTTTGCCCAGAAGTTTTGGTGGCTCCAACTTTGGCTTCTGGGATCCTGGGCCTTTGGCAGGTCGGGGCTGGAGTTCAGCGCTGATGGGTCTTGTAGCTTTGACAGGCAAAGCAACATAATTGGTAACATTCTTTTTGGGTACAATAGTCTAAAAAGACAAAGAAAAATATCAAAAAGTAAATTTCATAACAATAGTTCATTGCTTTTAAAATAAAAAAAAATAGTTATTTTACTTAGAATTTCATTGAAGAAAGCCGAATCTGGGAAATAAAGTCTTGCTAATAGATGATCTTTATAATTTGAACTCCTATTAGAAATATATCAGAATATTTTAGCTTGATAGAATTAAGCAGAGATGCAGTGAACATACAAAAATTGCTGTTTAAAAAACAAATTTGCCTCAATTGAACAAGTACTTGCTGGATGCTCATTATGTCTCAAATGAAGTGTCCTTCTAGGGACTCTGGAAAAATACATACATAATAAACTTATGTTAGGGTGTCTCTCAACTTCCTCCTAGTAGTAGAGTGTATTGCTATACTTTTTTTTTTTTTTTTTACACAACATTACCTTTGTAAAGGTCACAGTGTAACTCAAGAACCTTTGTTTTGTCCCTGGATATCAGTGGCAAGGATAGGTAAGTGGTAGATGCTGGGAGGCCGGAGACACTTTGGAACGGTTTTCAATTAAATCTAATATCTCAGTAGAAAGTCATATTTGTAAAGTCAGGACAGGGTTTTAAGGTTAGAGTCTACATTATTAACAAGTAAATGTTTCAGCCATGTGATTTAATCTTGGATAAGAAAGGCAGGGATAGATTATAGAGAACTTCAAAAACAAGGGAGGGGAGTTTAGAATTGATATGGTAGGGGCGCCTGGGTGGCTTAGTTGGTTAAACGTCCGACTTCGGCTCGGGTCGTGATCTCATGGTTTGTAAGTTCGAGCCCCACTCTGGGCTCTGTGCTAACAGCTCAGAATCTGGAGCCTGCTTTGGATTTTGTTTCTCATTCTCTCTCTGCTCCTCTCCCACTTGTGCTCTGTCTCTCTCTGTCTCTCAAAACTAAATGAATGTAAAAAAAAAAAATTAAAGAATTGATATGATAGATAATAGGAGCAAGCCACTGTGGATTCTAGAGCATTTGCACTGAAAACAAGTATTCAGAAAGGAGAATTTGGCAGAGATTTGTAGATTATACTTCTCTAGGGGAAGATATGGGAGTGATAGAGTTACCACTCTTTATTTTTGATTTGGTAATATTGTTGAGAATTACTATGTGAACTTTGTGAGTGTGTAAAGAAAGTCTGTAACCAGAACCATGTGGCATTAAGGGCAAAGAGATGTTCACTCTAGAATGGTATGTGTAGGGCAGTGTTGCTGGGGTGAAATAGGGGAGGGTTGGAAGTGGAAGCCAGAGAGATGGATGGTATATGCACATGGCTATAGCTGGGTTACTCCTTGAGCCCCAACAATTACATCCACCCCTGATCTCTCCATTATTGCTTACTGAAGAGGCAAGGATATGGTATCAACGTTTCCAAACATATGCTATTCCTTAGTTGTTCTCTTTTTTTTAATTGAGATATAATTTGCATCCCCTAGAATTCATCATTTTTATTTATTTATTTAGTCATTCATTCATTCATTCATTCATTCATTCATTTATTTGTTTGAGAGTGCAAGCGAGGGGAAAAAGAGCAGAGGGAGAGAGAGAGGATCTTAAGCAGGCTCCATGCTCAGCACGGAGCCTGATGTGGGGCTTGATTCCATGATACTGGGATCATAACTTGAGCTGAAATTGAGAGTTGGACACTCGATTGACTGAGCCACCCAGGTGATCCTAGAATTCACCATTTTAAAGTGTATAATTCAGTGGGTTTTAGTATATTCACCAGGCTGTATAACCATCATCACTGTCTAGTTCCAGAATATTTTCATTACCCCAGAAAGAAATCCTGTACCTGTTAAAAGTCACTCCTCATTTCCCTCTCCCTACAAACTGTGGCAAACACTAAAATCTCCTTTCTGTTTCTATAGATTTGCCTATTTTGGACATTTCGTGTAATGGGATCATACAACATGTGGCCTTTTGTTTCTGGCTTCTTTCACTTAGCATAATGTTTTTGGGACTTACCCATATTGTAGGATGTATCAGTCTTTGCCACTTTATTTTTCAATAATAAACTTTATTATTTATTTTTTAAAATCTTTTTTTTTACAGTTTATTTATTATAAAAAAATGTTGCTATCAACATTTGTTATAAGCTTTTGTGTGAACATGTGTTTTCAATTCTCTTGGGTATATACCTAGGAATGAAATTGCTGGGTCCTATGGTAACTCCTGTGTTTAACTTCTGAGGAACTTCTAAGCTGTTTTCCAAAGTGGCTGTCGCATTTTACATTCCACTAACATTGTATAAGGGTTCTAATGTCTCCACATCCTCCCTAATCCTTGTTATGCCTTTTTTGATTTATGCCCATCCTAGTAAGTATGCAGTGGTATTTCATTGTGGTTTTTATTTGCATTTCCCTCATGGTAATGATATGGAGCATCTTTTCATGTCCTTATTGGCCATTTGTATATCTTCTTTGGAGAAATGTCCATTCGGATCTTTTGTCCATGTTATTATTATTATGATTATTATTATGATTATCCTTTGTCCATTTTAAAGTTGGGTTGTTTTTTAATTGTTGAGCTGCAAGAGTTTGTTATATATCCTGGATAGTAGGTCCTTATCATATATATGACTTGCAAGTATTTTCTCTTTTGTTCAGTTTTTATATCTTTATTTTAGATTAGCTTGGCCTTGCTAATTTATTGTAAGTGGTAGAACTTGTCTGCAGTTTTAAGTACTACATTGAGAGAAAACCTAGGCTTAGAAGAGTCATCTGGCTGACAGAAGAGCCAGCAATCAGTATGCAAATACAGACCATTAAGGTCAGAATTTTACTTTATTATTATTATTTTTAAGATTTTATTTTTAGGTTGTCTCTGCACCCACTATGAGGCTTGAACCTATAACCCTGACATCAAGAGTATCATGTTCTACCGACTGAGCCAGCCAGGTGCCCCCAAGGTTGGAATTTTAGAGATCATTAAGTTGAGCCCCTTCACTTGAGAGGGAAAGTGAGCTGCCCAAGGTCAGGCAGGGTGTTAGAGGCAGTGCTGGAGCTAGAACTTCAGTCTCTTAACTCCTGGTCTCTGACAACTTACCTCAGAATTGATGGATCAAAATGATAAAAAAATTAAAGAATGTACAAGAAGGAACAATCGATTCAAATTGAATTTGGTCACTTTATTCTGGACATATGAAGCCAAGGGAGGGAGAAAATATACAACATACAATATATGACAAGGGTTTAAATCAAGACAGACTTACTGAATGTATACTAGGCACAGTGCCAGACTCTAAGGGGACGCAAAGATGAGAAGAGAAGACACCTGTCCCTGAGGAGTGCTAATAGAAAAGATACACGCACAAAAAATGATGATATGATGAAATAAGGGCTATCGTAGGGCTGGGAGAAATTGTAGAGCTTATCTCATCAGTGTTTTTCAAGCATTTTTGTTCATACATGCCCAAAATAATTAAAAAAAAATTTTTTTTTTTTTTTTAACGTTTATTTATTTTTGAGACAGAGAGAGACAGAGCATGAACAGGGGAGGGGCAGAGAGAGAGGGAGACACAGAATCTGAAACAGGCTCCAGGCTCTGAGCTGTCAGCACAGAGCCCGACGCGGGGCTCGAACTCACTGACCGTGAGATCATGACCTGAGCCGAAGTCGGACGCCCAACCGACCGAGCCACCCAGGTGCCCCCCAAAATAATTTTGACAAACTCTGTACCCTTTCATACTTTTTAGAGTTAACATCTAAAGTTTTTCATTGTTAGTTTAAATAGTTGCAAAAGATGCAATTTCAGGCACACTGTCAATATTGACATCTTAAGATAAAATGAAATTTGATACTATAATCCCTTTAAAAAATTGTACAAACATACTTCTTTAAAATTGAAAATGTGACACGTTTCCTTTATTCTCTTGGTATATTTTCATTCCAGTTCACCACAAAATTTCTTTCCTAGATTTTTGTGCTTGGCAGTATATAGTTCATTATAGTTCATTACCCTATCATACTTCTCAACAAATATGCATATGTTTATAAATTTACCTTATTTGTATTTGCCATAACTAGAAATAATTCAGCAAAAGAAGATAAATGTTACTGATTTTGACCACTAATTATTGTTATTATTTTTTAAAAGTTTATTTATTTTAAGAGAGAAAGAGAGAGAGAGCGTGTGTCAGGGAGGGGCAGAGAGAGAGAGGGAGGTGGAGAATCCCAAGCAAGCTTCATGCTGTCAGCACAGAGTCCAATGTGGGGCTTGAACTCCAACCATGAGATCATGACGTGAGCTGAAACCAAGAGTCAGACCCTCAACTGACTCACCCAGGCACCCTGATCACTAATCATTAAACATGAAAAGGAAAATATTTTTTCATAAAGAAATAGAAATGTATCTCTTAATGAGTTGGTTGGAGCTCCCCATCCCTATAATTAGTTTATGTATTCATTGGGAGACATTTGTTGCTGGAATGAGACAGAGGTCTGCATCAATTTTATTCCTTTTTCTTTTTAAATAAAAACATTGAGAAAATTTGTTCACATTACTAAGTAGATGGGTTAGTATCCAGAATACATAAAGAACATTTACAACTCAACATCAAAAAACAAATATTCCAATTAAAAAAATGGGCAGAAGGTATGAACAGACATTTCTCCAAAGAAGACATATGGCCAACAGACACATGAAAAGATGTTCAGTATCACTCATCATCAGGGAAATGCAAATCAAAGCCACAGTGAGATATCATCTCAACCTGTCAGAATGGCTAACATAAAACAAAACAAAACAAAACACAACAAACAACAAGTGTTGGTGAGGACGTGGAAAGAAAGGAAACTTCATACACTGTTGGTGGGAATGCAAACTGGTGCAGCCACTGTGGAAGTCAGTACGGAGGTTCCTCAAAAAATTAAAAATAGAATTACCATATGATCCAGTAATCACACAACTGGGTATTTACTCAAAGAATATGAAACCACTAACTCAATAGGATATATGCACCCCTATGTTTATTGCAGCATAAATTCCAAAGCCAAATTATGGAAGCAGTCCAGTGTCCATCAATAGATGAATGGATAAAGAAGTGTATATAAATATAACGCAGCCATAGAAAAGAAAGAGATCTTGCCATTTGCAACATGGATGGATCTAGAGAGTATAATGCTAAGCAAAATAAGTCAGTCAGAGAAAGACAAATGCCATCTGATTTCACTCATATGTGGAATTTAAGAAACAAAACAAAGGAAAAAAAAGACAAACCAAAAAAAACAGACTCTTAACTACAGACAGCAAACAGACGGTTAATGAAGGGAGGACGGTGTAAGGAGGGAATGGGTGAAATAGGTGAAGATTAAGAGTACACTTGGCTTAATGAGCACTGAGTAATATATAGAATGGCTGAATCACTATATTGCATACCTGAAACTAATTTAACACTGTATATTAACTATACTGGAATTAAAATTTAAAAAATAAGTTCATGAGAATAGAAGATGTTTTGTCACAGCCAGTAAGTAGTAGTCAATTCTTTGAACTCATCTAGAGGCATATGCTAAAAATCACAGTGATCTCTCAGCAAAAAATTATTTTTAATGTTCTACTAGATGACAATGTTGAGTGCAAAAAACTGGAAGCCACCTGAATTGAAAAAGACTTTCTCAACATCGACACCATTATTTCACTATTGTCCCTTGACGTTGTACTCTGTAGGCATTCCCATCTCAGGGCAAAGCATCATATTGAGATCAGGGATGAAGGGTGAGTGGTTTGTCTAAAACAGCAGAGAAAGAAAGAACTGAAAAATGGTAGAAGGATGATATTGACAAGGGAGGTGGGAAAGGAGCAACTGTATGTGAGGCACATTCTACAAATCAATTTTAGGCAAAAGTGTATGTGGGAGTTGAGGACCTGGAAGCTGATTCTGTTAAACTGTGAACCCATTGGAGATACTTTATGTACCTCCAGAGGAACATATATCCCAGTCTGTAGACATTTCTAAATGTATTTCAATGTATACTAACTCAGTCCCTTCAAACAACTCTATGAGGTATCTCCTATTATTTCCATTTTACAGATAAAGTTCAATAATTTGCCCAAGGTCATTTAGCTGGAAAACGAAGGAGTTAGCATTTGGACGTAGGCAGTTTTTAACAATTATACATTACTATTTCTCAGTAAATTTAAGAGCATGGCTCCAAGGAATCCTTTCAAATCTTGGTTCAATATGTTAGAACTGCCAGAGACGAACAGAAAATGAAAAACCTTGTGTGTTTCTTTAAGTAGAAGCACTGCAGTAAGAGTGTGCCGGAAAAACTTTGTTCAAGTCTTAAGTCTGACTCTTACCGGTTATATACTTTTGGCAAAGTACTCAATCTCCTTGAGCCTCAGTCCTCTCATTTGTAAAATGAGAATAACAATAATGATATGTATCTTCTGGGAAGGGTGTCACAACGTCCTGTTTTTCACAAGATAGTTTTTATTTATGGCTGTTGGCCCAACATAACAGTACCTCCTTTTACTCTCAAAGGTAAATGGACATTAAATCATAAGGCCACCTTTCTTATAGGGTTGCTTTGATTATTAATTACGATGTTGTGTATAAAGTATCTTGCCCAGTATCTGGATAATAAGCACTCAAATGTTAGCTATTACAATTAGGTATAAACATGTTTTATAAATTGTAAGGCATTATACAATTGTCATGATGACTATTATTTGCCTAGTCCTTTTAGCTTCTCCTATTTCATAATTGCCTTTCCCACTTAATTTTTATCTTCACAACTGGGTAAAAAAGATAGTTAGGTATACAGTATTGTCAGCTTCTAGAGAAGCTTCTGGGAACTCTGAATGAGGTTTTTTGTTTTGTTTTGTTTTTCCTTTAAGATTTGCATGCTACACTAATTCAATTTGCATGAAGGAGAAGTCTAACCCAGTGACTCCCAACTGTTCACATCATGATGAACCAATTTTGCCTTATATACATTTTCTTTCCTTCACAGGGTCTAATGATGTTATACGCAGCCTTTCAGAAGGCTAAATTCTCCCATTTAAACCTTGGAAATTTGAGAATACTTTACTATTCTATCCATAATCTAGCAGCATTGAACTGTTTGGGAAGCATATCTTGTTAAGTAGCTTGGAAGATACAATAAGATGGTCCCTTTTAATGACTACAGAGCCATTTAACTTCATGGCAGCATACCAAAGTGGTTAAGATCACAGGTTCTCACTCTGTCATGTAATAACTATGTGACCTTGGGGAGTTACTCAACCTTTCTGTGACTCAGTTCCCTCATCTGTAATATGGGGCTACTAAGTACCTACCTCATAAGGTTGTAAGGACTCAATGAGTTAATGTAATGCTAGATGCATAGTAAATATTCCATTAATGTTAGTTATTAAGAGGACCAATGTGCACTTGAGAATTTTTTTGATTAACAAAGCCGAACTATAATATGCTGTACTTTTCAAAAAGTGGTTCTGTCTCTTACTAAACCAAATTGATCTTTTATTTATGAGAAATATCTTTGCATAACATAGTCTTTAGGTTGCAAACATCTTTGTTATTTTTATTATTAATCATCCAAAATTATTATTTAAAAGACTAATTTCTACTTACAGATTTAGAAGGTGGAGGATTCAGACAATTATTCTTGGCTTTTAGGTAAGGCCTGTAAAAGACAAAATAAGATTAATTCTTAGTCCTGAAGGATCAGCAATGCTTGGGAAGTATAGTAATTAAAATTTATTATGATTATGGGGCACCTGGGTGGCTCAGTCGGTTAAGCGTCCGACTTCGGCTCAGGTCACGATCTCATGGTCCGTGAGTTCAAGCCCCGCGTCAGGCTCTGTGCTGACAGCTCAGAGCCTGGAGCCTGCTTCGGATTCTGTGTCTCCCTCTCTCTCTGACCCTCCCCTGTTCATGCTCTGTCTCTCTGTCTCAAAAATAAACATTAACAAAAATTTTTTTTTAAATTTATTATGATTAGAATTTTAAATCATTGGAATTTCTGTAGATAGTAAAATATTTCAAAATTATATCCAATAGTCTCATTATCCCTTCGTTAGTCCCACTATTCTATTCCTCAGACCCCACCACTCTTACCCATGTTTTGGTAATCATTTTCAGAGATGTTCCACGCATAAATATAGCATTCTAACTAGATTAATGAAATGTAGGTGTTTTCTTCATATTTGCATAGTCTTGTTCATTCGAACTACAATCCTTGAACAAGTGCAATGTGCCAGGCACTAGAGATACAATGTCAAATAAGGTAATTAACAGCTTCTTTAAAAAGTTTAAGTGTCTTCAGATAATGAATATTCAGAAGTGAAAAAAGAGATACAACTAAAAAAACAGGAGCACATATGAAATCTAGCCAGTGAGACAGAAAATGTAAAAAGGCATAGGAAAATAGAGGAGAATTTAGAATGATTCAATCTGCATGGATCAAAAATAATTCACACTAACAGGGACTTTGATCATGACTTGCTGTTAGTTTCCCCCATCTTGAACATAAACCCTGGAGATGCAGGGGCCTCTTTGTTTTGTGAAGCACCAGATCTCCAGAACCAAGAGTGACTGATACATTACAGGTATTAAATAAGTATTTGTTGAATAAATGAATCAGATTTAATTAATCGAGGAAACAGAGTTAAAACCCCAAAGTAAAAGGAAACTAAAATATAGGGTCCAAGCTAGCTTTGTAAAGATTCATTTCCAAATAAAAATTTAGCAACACGCCAGGGGGAGAATATATCAATGCTAAGCAAGAGGGACTAGTAACACCACTACAGTAGCAAGATGTTGACAAAAGACAAAAGTGAACAGTCCTATTCTGTCCACCTCAAGAGTAAGTGCTAAGAGAATGACCACAGAGGTCAGGCTGGAGGATGCTGGTGTGCAGCTATGGAGGACTGATTATAACTGGCTCTCCTGCTTTAGCAAGGAACAACAGAACCACGGTCACGCAACTCTTCGACCTTTTCTAGCCTTCATGAGAACCACTTTCCCAGGGGAAAAAAAAAAAAAAGCAGGGACAGGGACAGAAAAAGTACTGTAGGTAATACTGTGGACCTTCTCCTCTTCCCTTTAGAGACTGCCACAATAATAGTGCTTTAGTCTTGCCAGTGTACTAGATACTGGCCAGGGTTTTTGTCATGTCTGGACCAACATACCCTTTCCTGAGTTATCATAGGATCTCAGTGCAGTCTGAGTAGACTACACACAAAAGGGCAATGTTTTGAAAGGCTTTAAATTGCTATGAGCAACCAGGGCAACAAAACTTGCACAACTGGGTGAGACACACTCACTTGGTGTTTTGGCACTTCAGTTTTCCCTTGGCTGCTAGGTACTCCTGGAGCTTTCTCTGCCGCTCTTCTGCAAAACAGGCAAGCCAACAAACAACAGAACTTTAGCTGGAGATTTTAACCAGGTCATCTATCTTCTAAAAGATGGTACTTTTCTATAGTGCTTTTGGCTTTGGATCATGTATGATAAAGTCCCTCGTCCCGTAAGTTTGCCTCCAAGTTAATGTCCACATCAACAACATCATTTGTATGCTGCGTCCTACACTGAGCTCTTCACACTTACATTGCTTTCTTTAATCCGCACAACAATTTTCTTAGGTATTTTACACTCTGAAATCTAAAGAGGGTAAATGATATGCCCAAAGTTACCCAGCCAGTATGTAGCAAAGCTAGGATCTGAAACTAGGTTTATCCAGTGTCAGAGCCCTTGCTCACGGCCACTGTTCCAGCTACAACATATTATGCTTTACATGAAGAAATCTATTACTGGCTCACCTGAGCTGGTGAACCAGGCTTGGTCTTATTAATTATGTTTTTTCTGACAGGGATGATGAATTTTGCCCACAAACCCTTACGTGGTTTCCTTTGGGCCTCAGGCCAAAATAGGCCAGGTTAGGGGGTTCATGGAAAACATCTATTGTATGGCTGACTTTCTAATAAGCAAGGCATTTGTGAGGGGATGAAAATTCAGTATTTCTGTCTTGAAGAAGTTTCAGTGTAGTAGTGGGGATAAAATAAACACAACAATAATTACAATGTAAGGCAAAAACTAGGTACCATAAGAAAGCGTCAAAGAAAGAATTATGGGATTTCAGAGGCAGGGACTGAGCGAGGGGAATAGGTGGTTGCAAAAGGCTAAAATTTAATAATGGCAAAAAGAAGGGGTGCCTGGGTGACTCAGTTGTTTAAGTTTCTAACTTGGGCTCAGGTCATGCATGATCTCAAGGCTTGCGGGTTTGGGCCGGTGTTGGGCTCTGTGCTGACAGCTCAGAGCCTGGAGCCTGCCTCGGATTCTGTGTCTCCCTCCCCTGCTCACACTACCTTTCTCTCCTTCAAAAATAAATAAACGTTAAAAAGAAATTAAAAAAAAATAATGGCAAAAAAAGGCTATAAGGGTGCAAAATTACCCTTAATTTGATCTAAACTGCGGTGCTGTGTGTTTTGATGTCTGGCTCTGATGGTTCCCTAGGAGACAGCTTTGAGAATTAAGCATTTTACGCCATACCAGGCAGTGTAGAGAGCAGGGACTGACAGACCAGGTTGGAAACCCAGCTCTGTGACTTCTAGCAAGTTAGCAAACCTTGCTGCCTCTGACCTATAAAAATGGAGACAGAAATGCCCAACTTTAAGAGCTATTATGTAAAGCACCTAGGTCAGTGCCCAGGACCTAGCAGTCAACAGGTATTATTACTGAAACTATCAAAACACTGTCTGCACTGGGGAGCAGGTGGTGTCTGAGTAGTATTTGGAAAGATAGCTAAGGCCTCTAGGTACATTTAAGAGGTCAGGGAACCCAGGACCCTCAGCTCTCAGTGCAAATTTAACCATCAACTCCCAGTGCCTCCTGTTAGGGTCAGACTCAGCCTCTTGGTAGCTGTCAAAGCTCAGGACGCAGCACAGAGGACCACGCCCAGGCTCTGGATCCAAATCTGGATCGCGGCAGGAGCGGTTGGCTTCCTTCTGGAAGTGCGACCCGGGAAAGGGGCCTCAGGTTCTCTACCTAAACGAGGTGACAATGACATCTCCTTGCAGAGCTGCTACAGGAATTACTGGCAAGATGCCTCTGAGGCATCTGGCCCCGCATCCACTCTCCTCTAGCCACGGCCAGATGTCTCACCCTTGGCCAGGGCCGGGGCTCCCGTCAGCTCTCCCTGGACTGGAAACACCCAGGCGGAGACCGAGGCAGACAGGCGAATGTTTCCATCCGCGAAAATAACTTACTTGGTGGCCTCCTTTCTTCCCCGCCCTTGCTTGAGGGCCTGGGAGACGCGGGGGTCCACGGTCATACTCACCCGCAGCTGCGGACGGTCGCGGTGGCACCATGACTCCTCCGCGACAGTTTCTCTTCAAAACCCGCGCCTGGAGCTACGGCTGGAACACAGCGCGTCCGCTCGCTCTCATTGGCTCCCGTGGGTTTGAAACCCGCCAGTCGGAAGCAGGGGAGGGCGGGACAAAAGGAAATAGACGCCTTGCGGTTGGCTCTGCCCTTTGATTGGAAGAACGTGCAGCTCCCGGGGCATAAAAGACGGCTGGTGGGCCCTGCGACACACTGGCTGGTCCTTTCAGAGGAGCGGTGGGAGGGGCACTTGTGGAGTCGGTCACGGAAACCTTCTTGGCCCGCGTAGACAGGACCGCCCTACTCCTCTCAGACCCTAAGGTTCACAGGAGCTCTGAAAAAACAAGGTAAACCCCAAATCTGATGAATTCGGGGGTCCACACCAGTATATTAGCTCTACGTGTGAAAGTTCTCATGCATCTAAAAGCCCTAAGTTCTTAGTACTGCAGGGTGGCTGCTGTTTTTAACTGGTAAAATATCCGTCACAGAAGTTACCATTTTAACCCTTTTTAAGTGTACAGTCCGATGGCATTAAGTACATTCACAGTGTTGTACAACCCTCACCACCGTCCACGTCCTGAACTTGGTCATCCTGCCAAATAGAAGCACAATACCCATGAAATGGGAACTCCCCCTTGCCTCCTCCCCTCAGGCCCTGGCAAGTACCATTTCACTGTCTATGTGTGATTCTGGTTACTCTAGGAACCCCATTTAAGTGGAATCGTCCGGTACCTGTGTTTCTGTGGCTTATTTCACTTAGCATTAAATCCTCAAGGTTCATCCATGTTGTAGCATGTGGCAAGAATTCCTCCCCAAATTCTTTCCTTTCTAAGGCTGGATAATACTCCATTGTATGCGTTGCGTGTACCAAGTTTTCGTTTATCCATTCATCTGTGGGTTGCTTCCACCCCTTAGCTGTTGTGAATATCGCTGCTGTGAACGTGGGGGTGCAGCTGCCTGTGGAAATTTCTGCTTTCAGTTCTCTGGGGGTAGATATATCTAGAAGCAATATTGTTGGATTATATAGTAATTCTATTTTTAACTTTGGGGGAAGTGCCATACTGCTTTCAAGGTGGCTGCTTTTTATTATATATTTTTTATTTGACCTCATCATCTGGGTATATGCCTAACCGAGAAAGGGATGAGGGGGGCAGGCCCAGTCTTCCTGAGTCATTAGACATACCTCATTCTTCTTATTTCAGCCCTAAAACATTTTCCTTCAAAGCCTGCCCCCTGTTTTGACTCTTCCCTGGTTTCATGAAGCAGTCTGGGGAATGTTTCTGACATTCTGCATGTCAGGGTTCCTCTTTCCTGGATGCTGGTGTAATGTTCTGGGCCAGCTATGGGTAAAGAGAGACAGCTATGTCTGGGCCTCTGTTTGCCGTGTTTGCTTCACCAGTTGGGTACTCAGCTGGGCATGAAGCGATTGCAGCAGTTCTTTGACCCCAAATAGGGAGTTTAGCCGGGAGCCATGCTGGGGTTCCTGGATTTATGCATTTTGACATTTATATTACCTGTATACAAATATGCTTAAAATAGGACACCTATCAATTATTTTAGTGAAAATTCTGGACTCTTTGTCTGGGACCATGAGTCCACCTAATGGTTAACTCTAGCAGCTGGGCAAGAGCGTTTGTGGTTAATGAGTAAGAAAGGGGCTCCTGTTATCTTGACTGATCTCTACTCAGTGCTAGAGTATCCTACAGATCCTATGTAGGTATTGCATCTTTGCAGGAACCCTGCTGGTGTCAGGGAGCCGCCTTACGTTATTGGAAAGCCCTGATTATTATGAAACTTTCTTTAAAATGGGCTCAGGGGGCGCCTGAGTGGCTCAGTTGGTTAAGCGTCCAACTCTTGATTTGGGCTCAGGTCCTGATCTCATGGTTTGTGAGTTCGAGCCCTGTGTCAGGCTCTGTGCTGAGAGTGCAGAGCCTGCTTGGGATTCTCTCTCTCCCTCTCTCTGCCGCTCCCCTGCTTGTGTGCTCTCTCTCTCTCTCAAAATAAATATTAAAAAAATATAATTATAAAATGAGCTCAAGTAAGCCTCTTGCTCATCGGTCCTAGTTCTTTGGAGCAACATAGGCCAGTTCTGCACCCTTTTCTACATTCTTTGGATAGTTGAGGGAATATTTGGTGGAACACAAAGTGTGGAAAGAAAGCTAAATAGGTTTAACAATTTTCAACTTATCAGGCAACATATCCACTGTAGTTCTCCTTGTGGCTTTAATGGCTTCTCATTGCTCTCACACTAAAGTCCTACAAGCTCCCGAAGGGCCTGGCCTTTGTCTACTTCTTCATTTTCAATTCATACTGCTTTTTTCCCCTTCATTTCCTTTCCATATTTTCCTGTCTGGGAGCTGAACTCTTCCTCCCATTTTCCTCTGGTTTCTTCTTCTTATTACTGTTACCATAACAGCTTTGTTGGGATATTCACATACCATATGATTCATCCACTTAGAGTATACAATTTTAGAACATTTTCATCACCCCCTAAAGAAGCCCCATAACAATTAGCAGTCAGTCCCCATCATTCTTCCCTCTTCCTGGTCCCTGGAAAATGCTGGTCTACTTCTTATCTCTATAGATTTGCCTGTTCTGGACATTTCATATACATGGAATTATACTGTATCTGGTCTATGATGGGCTTCTTTCACTTAGTGTAATATTTTAAAGGCTCATCCATGTTGTAGCATGTGTCAGTACTTCATTCTTTTTTATGACTGGATAACATTCCACTGTATGAATAATATACCACTTTTCGGCTATTAAGAATAATGCTGCTGCGGGGCACCTGGGTGGCTCAGTCCGTTAAGTGTCCGACTTGGGCTCAGGTCTTGATCTTGTGGCTCATGGGTTCGGGTTCCACATTGGAATCTGCTGTGAGCGAAGAGCCTGCTTTGGGTCCTCTTGTCTCTGCCTCTCCCCTGCTCTTTCTCTCTTTCAAAAATAAGTAAACAAACAAACAAAAAAAGAGTAATGCTACTATGAACATCCATGTTTATATTGTGGACATATATTTTCAATACTCTTGGGTATATGCCTTAGCAGCGCAATTACTAGGTCATATGGTAACTGTGTTTAACCATTTGAGGGACTGCCAGACTTGTTTTCCAAAAGCAGCTGCACCATTTTACATTCCCACAAGCAGTGTATAAGGGTTCCAGTTTCTTCACATCCTAACTAAGTAGTTACTGTCCATCTGTTTGATTGTAACCATCCTAGTGGATGTGAAGCGGCATCTTATTGTGGTTTTTATTTCTATTTCCCTGATGGCTTATTGATGTTGAACATCTTTTCATGTGCTTATTGGCCTTTTGTATATCTTCTTTGGAGAAATGTCTATTTAGATCTTTGTGCATTTTTCAATTGGGTCATTTGTCTTTTTATTCTCTTTTAGTTAACTCTTTATCATCCTTTAGTCTCAGGCAAGACATACCTTTTTCAAGGAAGTTTTCCTGAGGTTCCCTTGGTAATTAGCTTGATTATTTGTTTATCTTTCTCCCTGCTAATGTGTAAGTTTTATGAGAGCAGACCATTATAGCTATTGTGCCTGGCACCAAATAGGAACTAAATAAGTATCTATTGAATGAATAGAGCTTTCTCCCTTTAAAGGCTTTCAATACAGGGGTGCCTGGCTGGCTCCGTTGGTAGGGCATGTGACCCTTGATCTTGGGGTAATGAGTTTGAGCCCCATGTTGGGGGTAGAGATTACTTAAAAAGAAAAGACTTTCAGTATAGTAACCATACTACGTAGAAGTAGCTGGGGGAACGGGGAGGGAGGCAAGAAATTTATCCACAAGAAAGATAAATAACCTTATAGAACAATTTCAAATCAGTGAACATGTCAAGGCCAGGGTTGAGAGAGGGTACCAAAAATAAGATACTTTGCTTGCACAAAAGAAGAAATGGAATAGGGATACTTTTTCCTTTTGTAAATGAAAAATAAAACAAGCCTTTTTATTAAGGCATAATTTGCATATATCAAAATACATTTTATGTATAGTTCATGTTTTTAAATCATACATACTGAGATAAATGAAATAGAAAAACTATTAGCTAGGCTTACTGAAGAGAAAGAGAGAGAGAGAGAGAGAGAGAGGACTCAAATAAATGAAAATATAAGTGAAGAGGAGGGGCTCCTTGGTGGCTCAATCAGTTAAGCATCTGAATCTTGATTTTGGCTCAGGTCATGATCTTATCATTGTGAGATTGAGCCCCCTGTTAGGGTCTGTGCTGGGCATGGAGCCCGCTTATGATTCTCTCTCTCCCTCTGTCCACCCTTTGCACATGCTCTTTCTCTCTCTCAAAAAAAAAAATTATGAAGAAGTGAAGAGGAGACATTACAACTGATACGGCAGAAATACAAAAGATCATAAGGGATTGCTATGAACAATTACATGCCAATAAATTGAGCAACTAAGAGAAATGGATAGATTCCTAGAAAATAGATAATATATCAAGACTGAATCATGAAGAAATAGAAATTCTGAACAGATCAATTACTAGTGAGGAGATTAAATCAGTAATTAAATCCACCTGCCCCCTGCCCAACACCAAAAAAAAAAAAAAGAAAAAGTCTAAGACTAGATGGCTTCACTGGTGAATCCTACCAAACATTTAAAGAAGAAGAAATACCAATCCTTCTCAAACTCTTCTGGAAGATACAAGAGGATGGAACACTTCCAAACTCATTTTATGAGGCCAGCATTACCCTGATACCAAAACCAGACAAGGGCACTAGAAGAAAATAAGATTACAGGCCAATATCCCTGATGAACATAGATGCAAAAATCCTCGACAAAATATTAGCAAACTGATTTCAACAGTACATTAAAAGGATCATAAGCCATGATCAAGTAGGATTTATTCCAGGGATGCAAGGATGGTTCAACATCTTCAAATCAACTAATGTGATATACCACAGTAACAAAAAGTATAAAACTCATATGATCATCTCGATAGATGCAGAAAAAGCATTTGACAAACTTCAATATTCATTCATGCTAAAAAAATCTCAACAAACTGGGTATAGAAGTGTATCTCAACATAATAAATGACAAGCCCAAATCATACAAGTATAACATCATACTCAGTGATGAAAAACTGAAAGCTTTCCCTCTAAGATCAGGAACAAGACAAGGATGCCCACTCTCATTTTTATTCAACATAGTATCAGAAGCCCTAGCTAGAACAATGAAGCATAAATAAAAGGCATCCATGTCAGAAAGGAAGAAATAAAATGGTCTCTATTTGCAAATGACATGATATTATATATAGAAAACTCTAAAGACTCTACCAAGAAAACTGTTAGAAACAATAGATGAATTCAGTAAATTTACAGCATAAAAATCAATATACATAAATCATTTGCATTTCTATATACTAACAATGAACTATCAGAAAGATAAATTAAGAAAACAGTTCCATTTACAATAACATCAATGGGGTGCCTGGGTGACTCAGTTGGTTAAGTGTCCAATTTTTGATTTTGGCTCAGATCATGTTATCACAATTTGTGAGTGTGAGCCTTGCGTTGGGCTCTGTGCTGACAGGGCAGAGCCTGCTTGGGATTGTCTGTCTCCTTCTCTCTTTGCCCTTACTCTGATATCTCTTCCTCTCTCAAAAAGAATAAATGAACCCTTAAAAAATTTTTTTTTAATGTTTATTCATTTTTCGAGAGACAGAGAGAAACAGAGCATGAGCAGGGGAGGGGCATAGAGAGAAGGAGACACAGAACCCGAAGCAGGATCCAGGCTCTGAGCTGTAAGCACAGAGCCCGATGCGGGGCTTGAACCCATGAACCATGAGATCATGAACTGAGCCAAAGTTGGATGCTCAACTGAATGAGCCACCCAGGCACCCCAATAATCCCCTGCTTTTTTCTTTTAAAAGGAGTAAAATAGGAATAAATTTAACGAAGGCGGTGAAAGATCTATACACTGAAAACTGTAAGACATTGATAAAAGAAATTGTGAAGACACAAATAAGTAGAAAGATATCCCATATTCATAGATTGGAAGAATATTGTAAAATTTTCACATTTTCATTTCAGACTACAATATAAAGCTATAGTAATCAAAACAGTATGGTAGTGGTATAAAAACATATAGACCAATACAAAAAAACTGAGAACCCAGAAATAAACCCATACATATATGGCCAATTACTTTTTGAGAAAGGAGCCAAGAATATACAATGGGGAAAGGACAGTCTTTTTAATACCTGGTGTTGGGAAACTAGATCCCTATCCTATACCATAAATGAAAATCAACTCAAAATGAATTAAATACTTAAATTTAAGACCTGTAGCTGTAACACTCCTAAAAGAAAACAGGAAAACAGAAGTAAGTTCTTTGGCATCAGTGTTGGAAATAACTTTTTGGATATGACACTAAAGCAGAGGCAGCAAAAGCAAAAATGAACAAGTGGGACTACATCAAACTAAAACTGCACAGCTAAAGAAACCATCAATAAAATGAAAAGGCAGCTGACAGAATGGGAGAAAATATTTGTGAATCATCTACCTGATAAAGGGTTGATATTTAAAATATATAGAGAGCACATATAATTCAATAGCAAAAAACCAAACATTCCAATTAAATGGGCAGAGGAACTGAATAGACACTTTTCCAAAGAAGATATACATATGGTGAACAGAACGTGAAAAGATGCTCAACATCACCAATCATCAGGGAAATGCAAATCAAAACCACAAAGAGATATCAACCTCACAGCTGTTAGCATGGCTGTCATCAAAAAGACAAGAGAGGGGCATCTGGGTGGCTCGTTCGTTAGGCATCTGTTGATTTTGGCTCAGGTCATGGTCTCACAGTTCTGTAAGATCAAGCTCTGTGCTGACAGCACTCAGCCTCCTTGGGATTCTCTCTCTCCCTCTCTCTCTACCCCTCCCTCTCTCTCTGCCCCTCTCCTGCTTGCGTCCTCCCCTCTCAGATACTGAAAAATAAACATTAAAAAAAAAAGACAAGAGAAAACAAAGGGTTGGCAAGGATATGGAGAAAAGGGAACCCTTGTGCCATGCTGTTGGGAATATAAATTGCTTCAGCTGCTATAGAAACTCGTATAGAGGTTCCTCAAAAAACTAAAAATAAAACTACCATGTGATCCAGGATTTCCATTTCTAGGTAAAAAGCTAAAGGAAATGAAACAAGATATCAAAGAGATAATCTGCACTTTCATATTTATTGCAGCATTATTTACAATAGCCAGGATATGGAAACAGCCGAAATGTCCATCAATGGATAAAGGAAACATTTTATATAATGCGGTGTATATAAATTGATGTATACCTTTACATAATTATTTAAATACAGATTGTAGGTATTTTAAATGAAAATAGGATCACACTGTAAAAATGTTTATAACCTATTCTTTATACTCCGCAATATACTATAAACAAAAATCTGCTCACCAAATGTCACAAATGTCTGTTACAAATGTCACAAAGCTAAGAGGAAGAGCCAGTATATTAAAAAAATTAGAATCTGGAACAATCTAGAAAGAACAAGCTAAATTAACAAGAATAATTTTAGCAGGGATACATTTAAAGTTTTGAATTTAGGTTGAGGACCTATAGGTATGAATTGCCTAAAAACACTGAATTAACAATGTCACTTGCTTTCCAACAGCTAATGTCAATTTCTAACAAAAATGATATCTAAAATAGGAAGGACAAGATCCCACTTACAGGCTGTGTTAGTCTGAGCCACCCATGCGCCCTGGGAATAGTACCATTCTAAGTACCATTTGTGCATAGTGGCAAGCTAACAAAGGGGAGAGAAAAACCATAAAACTTGGTTTGGTTTTATAAAGTAACACTAATTAGGGTTATTTATGTGAAGTTTTATCATTTGTTCCTAATTACCATGCATTAAAATAATGATTAAGACAGTAAATAATTGTGTCAGACTTATGTTTTTGTAAGTTTTATTCAATTATGATTTATAATAATGTATCAGTCCTTACTTTTGATAGAAATTTAACACTATAGTTTGATCACAACTTGTAGAACCTTGTTGAAGGAACATTGCTTACATTCCGGAAAAGAAAGTTTAGATTAACAGTTGTCTCGTGGTTACCAAAGTTAAGTTTATCCCTCTTTAGCTAGTAGGACTTGATAGCAGGTGAAATTGAATGACACAAGCATGCTAAGCAAATTTAAAAGTAGAGGATTGAAAGATTGTCAATGATCAGCACAAGATATTAATATAAATTTATTATCATAATTATAGAGCTTCCAGGTACTACAAAAAGCAAGACTTAGACCAAAGTGCCTTAGTGTGAATAAATAAAACTATTTAGCCTGAAAAACATTCTTTACTGTTGTTAAGGATGATCAGTCGTACTCCAAGAATACAAATAATTGCCATAAATAAAATAACATGTTATAATTATCTTAAAAATATATTCATAAATATATATGTACATAAATAATAAATACTTTACACTTGACTTCTTGAGGCTCAAAATTTTCATTCAAAAAGCATTTTACTAAACTGATCTCATTGATTAGCATAAAATACTGTTGAGGCAGGAAAGGTATAAGTATCACCCCCTCCATTTTGAAGATAACCAAACTAAGTCCCAGAAACTTATAGTATTTGATTAAGGGTCCATCAGCAACTTAAAGGCAAGCAGTTGGAATGAAATCCTGGGCAAATGGCTTCTCATTCCAACTGCTGTGAGGGTATTTCTTATGCCTCACTTACTTAACCCATATGTAATATGGGTAGAGTCTTTTTGGTAGCCATATCAAGTAGCCCTAGTTCTCCCAAGATTGTTATGAAGAAGAATAATTAAATTGATTGGTGGTTTGCAAAGTATAGGGTATTCTTTTTTTTTTTTTTTTAATTTACATCCAAATTAGTTAGCATATAGTGCAACAATGATTTCAGGAGTAGATTCCTTAGTGCTCCTTACCCATTTAGCCCATCCCCCTTCCCACAACCCCTCCAGTAACCCTCTGTTTGTTCTCCATATTTATGAGTCTCTTCTGTTTTGTCCCCCTCCCTGTTTTTATATTCTTTTTGTTTCCCTTCCCTTATGTTCATCTGTTTTGTCTCTTAAAGTCCTCATATGAGTGAAGGCATATCATTTTTGTCCTTCTCTAATTTCACTTAGCATAATACCCTCCAGTTCCATCCACGTAGTTGCAAATGGCAAGGTTTCATTTTTTTTGATTGCCGAATAATACTCCATTGTATATATATACACCACATTTTCTTTATCCATTCATCCATCAATGGACATTTGGGCTCTTTCCATACGTTGGCTATTGTCGATAATGCTGCTATAAACATGGGGATGCATGTGTCCCTTTGAAACAGCACACCTGTATCCCTTGGATAAATGCCTAGTAGTGCAGTTGCTGGGTTGTAGGGTAGTTCTATTTTTAGTTTTTTGAGGACCCTCCATACTGTTTTCCAGAGTGGCTGCACCAGATTGCATTCCCACCAACAATGCAAAAGAGATCCTCTTTCTCCGCATCCTCGCCAACATCTGTCGTTGCCTGAGTTGTTCATGTTAGCCATTCTGACAGGTGTCAGGTGGTATCTCATGGTGGTTTTGATTTGTATTTCAAGTATAGGGTATTCTTTAAATAACAAACAACATTATATGTTGATGTTGGTTCCATTAGAGCTTGCTCACTCTCTTACGAAGAGAGTAAACATTCATTTAGAATTACAAAGGCTCAGCACATGCTCATCAAGTGACTAAGAGTAAAAGATTTGACTCCTCCATGTACATAGTACATATGGACTGTAAACACTTCACAAGTAAGTAGACTCCAGAGTCAAGACTGGGTTTCCAGTATCTGAAAGTCAGTGACAGAGGGTAGCCCTCTTGCCATGTGCACCAGTTTTTCTTCCTGTGTGGCAATGAACAACTTTGGATGGGCAACTGATTTGAAGTAGTTCTTACTGCCATGACGTTCCCAGAAGAAGAGAAGGTTGGTCTCATCTCTGATGGTTTTGGGTGTCTCAGGCATCTCCTGTAATTAGGAGAACAGAGATATGTTAGAAAACAAGATTCTAGACAAAGAACTGAAGTGCAATCCCTTGACATTTGGCCTTTGTAAGAAATATAGCACTTTAGGACTGTGACTCTGTAATGTGATGATATAGGTTCTTCACTCATTTGTTCATTCAGCAAGCATCTATTACATGCCTGTTAGATGTATGGCCAGTCTACCCCATATACACACTTAATAGCTAACTTCCTTAAGTAACTGGAGAGAAATCCAAATTATTCATGAGGATTGCCAATGACAGTCGTGTCTTACTGTATCCTGGAAGGTAGGGTAGAACATTGTTCTTGTCCTGCCTTCAACATAAGCATAAGGCATTTTGCATAAAATCTGAGCACTAGCAATTCTGAGACCTCTAAACATTTTGACCTCTAAGTGTGCTGATCATATCTTTGGGAAAACAATTTATTATTAGAGATGTTTATCTCCATATTTAAGCTAACAATTAAAAGTTTAAAAAACCCAAAACACACACACGCACGCACACACACACACACACACACACACATTTCCAAGTGTAACAGCAACTAACTCCATGACAATTGCGATCTCTTTAGACTGTACTATTCTTGCGAGTATGAATAGAATCTAACAGTACTTTCATGGAAAAGTAAAATTCAAATTTCAACTTGATACGCTTCTTCTGTGCTCTTTTTAATCTAAAGCAACCGTCCGGCTTCAGCTCAGGTCACGATCTCACCGACCTTGAGTTCGAGCCCCGCGTCCGGTTCTGGGCTGATGGCTTGGAGCCTGGAGCCTGCTTCCGGTTCTGTGTCTCCCTCTCTATCTGCCCCTCCCCCGTTCATGCTCTCTCTGTCTCAAAAATAAATAAAACATTAAAAAACAAATAAAGCAACCGATTATCCTTTTGAGGTTTCCTTGGGGTTTTCAATGCCAACAAGGAATTTATTTCCCAAACCCATTCCTCTCCTACTTTTTCCCCATCTAAGTAAATGTATTTTCTCTCCTACCTCCTGTTGCTTCTATCTCTGAAACATAACTGTTTCTGTCTACTTCTTTTTATCTGCCTCACCACCCCCAGTTCCATGATTGTTATTATTACCTCCTATTTGTGCTTTCTTCATTGCCTTCTTGGTGATCTATTCTCTAGTTTAGAAAATATAAGTGAGGTGGGGACACTTCCCTGTTTGAAACCTTTTAATGACTTTTCATTGTACCTCAAATGAAACCCAAATGCAAGGCTACACAAACACTAGCCTCTGCTTATCTTTCCTCCTTCTCACAGTGCCTCAGTTCTACAATGTTCCTTCTGGTCTCTGAAGGTGGCCTTTAAACTCTTGAAGGTATAGAGCCCAGATGCACTCAGATCCCTCTGTTTAGAATGCCCATGTTTACCTGCCCCCTTGCAAGGCATGCTCCTATCAGATCTCACAGGGAGCTCTGCTCTTGCCTCCCTATGTAAAGAGTACTCTCCCATTTTTCTCTATCTCAGCACCCTTTTCATTTGCTTTACAGCATCTTTTACTTTTTGCTGTTTTTTTGGCTTGTCTACTGTCTGTGTCCCCCAGAAGACCAACTTCTATAAGGCTAGGGATTTTGGCTCACCACGGTCTATGTAGCTGTTGGCACTATGTTTGAAAAATAGAAGGCTCTCAATAAATGATGACTGTTGAATGAATTCATGAAGGAAGATACTGCCCTCGTCTGTAGATATCATTTTTACCTTACTTAACCCATGTGGAGAAATACATGCACCCACAAAAATCCTGGTTGGAGTTGGGGGTTTGCATTATACGTTTACTAAATAAGAGTCACCTCTTATCAGTGGAGAAAACATCTAAAGGCTATCGTGGGTGTGTGTGTGTCTGTATGCTTGAGGGAAAGGTGGTAGTGGAGATGGGGCTGGGATGAGGGATAATGCTGGCACCAATGAAGAGAGAGAGGCAATAGAGTCAAAGGCCAGGGTTTCAGTCTTGGCTCCCAGATTTTTGCTTGTGCCCAATGGCAGGTGATTCATACTGTCTGCTCCTAGTTGGCTTTTTTGAGTTTCTTAGAAGCAGGCCCCATTGTCCTAAGGCCTACCATCATATAGCTCAGATGGTAGAGTTCAAGATGGATAGAATAAATGGATGCCCTGGGATGGGAAGTGACTAGGATCAGGTAGGGTAAGGACAAAGAAGGAAGAAGGTAATTTCCCTTTTATTCACTCTTGCCATTTTTACTTTCTCATAGATCCTGCGTAGAAGCGCCTCTGGGGAAAGGTGAGAAGTAGCAGGTAGGGGCAGGTGGACAGGTGGAAACTGTGGTAGGAAGAGAAGAGGACTGTGCCACCCTGCTAGGGGTGTCTGTCTATTGGAATCAGTCACAAACATACGGGATGTAAATGAAGGTCAATTGGAGACTGAGGACGACTGACCTTTAGCAATACAGGCTCATCTTCATTTTGGGCACTCACAAACAGTCGAGTTTTTGAGATTCTGAGAGTCACAGGAAGTTTAGAATCTTCTTTTGATGTATAAGCCCCCATGTCAAATTTCACTGGCAAAGAAAAAAGCCAAAAAAGAAAGTAAATCCATTGTACTTGAATAAAATCCCATGTTATGTAAATTGTGTGTGTGTGTGTGTGTGTGTGTGTGTGTGTGTGTGTGTGTGTGTAGTTAGGTCCCCAACTATGATGTAAACACCAGAATGAAATTCCATAGATCTTTATATCCTTCACAATGTCTGCCGCTTTTACTGGACAGGTAAATACTTGGTTGATGTCTTCAGAATTTTCTATGTTGAATGAATGCTTGGGGGCTACTTGTTGAATATCTTGTAATTACATTAGTGGGACAAGACCCTTCAACTTGTGAGCCCATGAGTTCATTATAACCTAAAGTGGAGGGGTTTGAGGAAGCTGATACGATCATGTTACTAGTGCTAGTGAAAAGTAGTTGTTTTCCTCAGAGAACAATGCTTAATAAGAGCTGGATAATTATTCACTCCTAGGAACCTAAGAGTTCCTTTTTTGGGATATGCTCCAAAGAAATAACCTCCTAGGGAAAAATTATATATACAATAATCTTTGCAATAGAATTACTTGGAGCAAACCTAAGGGACCAGCATAGCAACATGATTGAATATTCTAGTGCCATTAAAATGGCAAATATATATACTATTTCAATATGTGGGCAAATTACATGAGATAATATTAAGTAGGAAAATAGAACACAAAATAATTTGTAAATGTCTGAGTGGAAAGTATGTTGTCTGAAGTATGTCCAATTAGAAGGAGCCCCGTTTGTTTATTGCCAAGTAGCCCGTGTGGAGCTCTGAAAATAATTTTGTATGCTGATGACATGTCCTGAAGCTAAAATATGTACAACATGGAAATTGGATTTGTGTGGCTAAGTTTCTTGGACACTAAGTTTCATCCTCCCCAAAATATTCTCAGCTTATTGGATGTTTCGCTTCACAGTTATGTTATCAGAGATGATGATTCTTTTTAGTTGGTGCTTATTTCTAAGTTTGATCAGCAGGCTTTCTAATGGAGAGTGATTGCCCCTCATTGGCTTCTGGGTAACTTTGGGTAAGTCATTTCATATTTCTGGGAGTCAGTTTCCTCATCTTTAAAACTGAGGAGAAGACTATCTAAGAGAACCAAAGGAGATACTACATCAGAAAGCTTACCACTCAATGCTCCCAAAGAAAGGAAACTTCTCTCTTTGTGGAGCTTCCTGATTTGGCGGAAGCTCCCGTCCTTGCCCAGGATTTTACTGCGGGGTGTTGTGCTTCATCCTATTCTAGAAGGATTGTGCAAAGCCAGGAATCTAGAGAGGTCTATATTTTGAAAGTGCAAAGCTTGAAATAAATACAGAAATAAGAGGAGGGGAGGAGGACAGAGTTGTGTCCACTTACCTGCATCATCCAGATTCTGTAATGCAGCGGCTGCGAGGTATTTTCCCCCTGCTTTTCGAATTACACTTTGACTGAGGTTGTCATTCAGGATGAATTGGGATTTGATGATCTTCTGATAGTTGTATTTTTCACTGCTATAGAAGTTGGGTGCTACTGATCTGGGCTTCATGATTTCTAAAACCATTATCACAAGCTCAGATTGATGTCTTTGTACAAACACAGATGATATTTCTACTCTAATACAAGCATCAAAAGTAGCTATGGAAGAGACATTAAGAATATTCCAATCCAGATGAAGAAACAGAGAGAAGTGAAGCCACCCAGTCAGTGGAGTTGGTTCTAGGATTATCTTTGTGATTACTTATTTCTTTTTAAACTTCAACTCCTTAGGCAGTATTTTTTTTTAAAAGAGATCATTTGTGAAGTATTTTCATTTTGGTTGTTTGGAGGTTTCTAAGAACCAGGAAGACTGCTAACATTCACCATCTATATTTTTCAAATGAATATACTCTGAGAAAAAATGAATATGTTAAGAATTCTATGTCACTGGACATGCAGGTCTAAATGTCTACCCCCCTTTCTGAATAGTGGATATATCAGTAGCTTCACAAATCCTCATGGCTCTGAGTAAGTTTACATCTAGTAATCTATTCCAAGGAAATAAATAGTGTTAAAAATGAAGATTTACTGGGGCTTCTGGGTGGCTTAGTCAGTTAAGCATCCAACTGTTTTGGCTCAGGTTATTATTTCATAGTTCATGAGTTTGAGCCCCATGTCGGGTTCTGTGCTGACAGCACGGAGCCTGCTTGGGATTCTCTCTTTCTCCCTCTCTCTGCCCCTCCCCTGCTCTCTCTCTCTCCAAATAAATAAATAAACTTTTTTAAAAAAAGTAAAAAAAAAAATGACGATTTATTGATATGGATGTTCATTGTTATATTACTTATAATGTTGAAAAATTGGTACTCTAGAATGCCCTTGATATATTGCTAAGTGAAAAAAGCTGACTATAAAATTGTATATGATATAATCCTAATAATTGTTCATATGTGTGTATGTACCTAGAAGAGACTTTAAGGAACATACCATAGTGGTGGCAGTGGTAAACTCTTAGCATGAACTGTTTTTATTTTCTGTTTTACATTTTCTTGTATCTTCCGGTTTTCTGGCTGAATGTGTATTAGTGTTTACCTGTTATCTTAAAAAGCTATTATCTGAAAAATATTGGGCCTATGTTTCATGTAGAGGTTTGTATAGTAGACGCATGGGAGAATAGTCCTAAGTGTTATAATCAGAACTGAATTTGGTTTAAAGCTCTCCCGCTTACACACTATGTGACTTACCTAACTGAGCTTAGTTTCCTCATCTGTCAAATGAGAATGTAAGATTGTCATAAAGTGTAGAGATAATGCAGCCATTAACCAATTAGCAGTACTGGTAGTATTAACAAAGGTAGTAGTAAGTAGGAGGAATAGGAGTAGGGGTAATGGCAATACCTAACATTTAGTGGGTATTTCCATGCCAGGCATTATTCTAGTCCAGCAGCTTGCAAGTATTGACTCATTTAATTTTAACAAGTAGGGACTCTGATCATCTCCATTTTACAGTAGAGGAAACTGAAGCACAGAAAGGTTAAGTGACTTGCTCAATGGGGGCAGAGTTATTATCTGGAGGAATGTAGCTTGTAAATAGTCACCTACTAACAGTATATGACAGCTTTCTGCCATAAGGATAAAAGCTACATGACCTTTATCTATAAGCCCATGAGGAAGTATTCTATAGACTCAGACCACTGCTGCTCCCTCCCTACTGGAGAAGGATGAAAGTATCTTCTCCTTCCTTGTAGTTACCGGACTAATGCCTGGTTGCCCTCTTGTTACTGATTCTAGGTTTTATTTTCTCCTGTGCTCTGTTGTCTCCAGGTTCTTAAAAATGGAAAACAAAGATATTATTTGCACTTGACTTCTTACCTTCTTCTACTTCGTTGGCAATGGCTTCCAGGTCATCAGCAGTGAGGAATTGATTTAAACTCAACCGTCTCTTCTTCAGAATCTTCCCATTGGCTGCCACCATCACCACACTCTTCTTGAGGGTAAGCTGGGGTGTCTTAGAGGTTTCAGAAGTACTCGGAGACATGAATTTATCTGTACAGTCCTCATGAAGTGGGTCATAGCTTGCATCATAGAAGGATTTCTATGAGGAAGGAGCATGGAAACTGAGGGGCTGCATATGGTCATAGGATGAGATCCTTTTCAGTAGAAGTTGTATTCAATAGACTTGGTGAGAAGGGTCTCTATTTCATCAGTCTTCTCCCCGCTTCCCTCTCTTCTTCCCTCCCTCCCCAAACTCTCCTCTTTTTCTACCTCCCTCCCACCTTTCCCTAGGAAAGTCTGTTGAGAATGGACAGTGCCATCAACTGTCAGTGTAGAGAGGCAGTTGATCTCACTTAGGAGGGAGAGATGCAGGTCTCTGAACCTCTAGTTAGGGTGAAACCAAAACATCGAGGATTCAAGTTATTGCTGTTTTCTTCTGGTAGAAAAAGTACTGCATAAGAATGGCAATCCTGTGAGCCATCTGGGTGGCTCAGCTGGTTACGCCTCCAGCTCTTGGTTTTGACTCAGGTCGTGATCTCATAGTTCACGGTACTCTGGAATGCCCTTGATGTATTGCTAGTGAAAAAAGCTGTATATAAAATTATATATGATATATTCCTAATAATTGTTCAAATGTGTGTATGTACCTAGAAGAGACTTTAAGGAACATACCATAGTGGTGGCAGTGGTAAACTCTTAGTATGATCTATTTATATTTTCTGGGATGGTTTCTCTCTCTCTCTGGTCCTCCCCTGCTCTCTCTCTCTCGCTCTCTCTCTCACACACACACACAAAACTAAAATAAATAAACTTAAAAAAAAAGAATAGCAATCCCATAAGAATTACATCATTTGCTTACCTGATTCAGAGTGAGATGGTCAATTTCAGAACTGTATTCTTCATTTTCACTGCCAAACAAGATAATGAGAATGTAATTCTGTGTTTTACATCACTGCAGTCACCGGGCAGTGTATTTTAATGACCACATTAGCTTTGGGTAACAGACACCTGGTCATTACTGTCATCTAAGAAAATTAAGGACTTCTATACATTTACGTACATGTATACAGTAATTTGTGACTCACTAATTTGGAATTAGTAATTGTCGGGACAGGCCTTGAACTTTGTCTGTAAAAATGGGCCTTGGCTAACAAATTGAAGAGTTCTAGTTGAATTTCAGGGAAAAATGTTAACCTCCTCAAAAGAGAAATGCTTTGGAGGCACCTTATTTTAATTTTAGCCAAATAGGTCATGTGTTACACATTGCTTTCATGTATTCACTAAAATAAATTTAATAGTTTATACTTGGGAACTAGTATAGCCACATTTTGATAGCCTAGTTTGTGTTAGTGTATATTAACAGGTAATGGGAATACCATGTTTGTTTAAAGTATTCTTTAATTTTAAATTTTATTCACTTACCCTACTCTTATGTCTGAATGAGGTTAGACTGTGTATGTGCATTCACATGCTAAAATTGCTGTTTAGCCATTGCCTGTTCCAGATTGAGATCCAGAAGTTTTCCTGAGAATGGTTTTTCTCTCTGGCAGTCCATGACAACCCAATACTGTATCAGAGCATGTGAATTTGACTGAGGCTGTGTCTAAGTAGATGTTGAAATTCACTAAGACACAGCAGACTGTAAAAATAGTTTTTCTGAAAAGGTGGCCTCCCTGTTAGTGCCCTCTTAGTTTAACATGTGGGGTACCTACTCTTTCTGGATCTTCACTGAACCTGCCCTGACTTCAGCAGTAGGACACATCTCTATACCTTTGCCAGTCGGGCTCCATGCTAGTTACTGTTAACTCTGAGGTGGATTCTCATGTACCTGGATCCCTTCATTAAATCATAAGAGATAGAATTGATTTCCTACCTGTAACAGTTCTTCAGGTCTTCAAAGAGGTCAGGAACTTTGGCCATCTTGACTTCTGCAACAGAGAATACCAGTGGCCGTCAGCCTAGCAGCCACTGAACCAAATGCCAGAAAAGGGAGCCACCTGTGCTTTGTGCTTCTTGAGAAACCTAATGAATGACTTAGCCCACAGTCAGCATTTTCCCCATTCTTCTTTTCACTCCCTTGAGTTATTTGCAAACGTATCTGCCTCCTCTACTAGATTATTAACTTCTTTTAGAAACTTGGTAGTTTTATGTGCCCAACCCAATATACTGTACACAGTAGGCATTCAATGAAAACTTGGATAAATTAAAGAAAAAAAACCCCACAAGAATGAGGTATTTGCCTTGCATAGATGCAAGAGAGAGACAGAGTTGGAAATTTCCAGTTTTCTCCTAATAGTTTGGTAGTCCAGATTCCCTCCAAAGGAAGGCTCAGCTGTACTCACCAGCGCCCTCATATGAAGCCAATTCCCTCAGTTCCCCATCAGCAGGAAGAATTCTCTGAAATCTGACTGTGATTCTAACTCACACACCAAACCAGGGAAGAAAGGAAGGAAGAGGCTTAATCTTCAGAGAAGGCGGCTTGAGAGACAACAGCCAAGAAGAAAAGCAAAATATATTTTAAAAGTCAAAGATGTGATAAGGACAATACCTTTGCTGATTCAAGCGCCAATGAAATGACTCCCTCTCTGCCTGGAGACTTGGCCCTTGTCAGGCTTCTTGGCCTTTTGTCTTCTTGAAGTAGGCGTGGTCTGTGTGCGTCACCGGGGAATTTACAGGGAAGAATTGTTTTGTATGGTTTTTATGTTCCTTTAACGAAACTGGCCAAAATACTGACACACTGCGTACTTGATAGTAGTGTTGCTTGTAGAGATTCCAGGAGTTTCTAACTTGGTTTAAGTTAGAGAAGTTTCATTTATTGAACTAATTCAATGAAACTAGTAAGTTTCATTTATTTATTGCTTTGTTCTGAACAGTTGTAAACATGCGGTCTTAGAAAAAGGGAAGAAGGGCAGGAAATGTAAAAACGTAGGTGGGGAGGAGGGGAGAACTCCTAAAATCAGACTTCTAGATGGCTGGAGTTGGAAAGGAGCTTGGGAGCTGTGGCTTGTGTTTTAGCTAAATTTGTTTTTTTGTACCTCAGGGCTGAGTATGAATTGATGGAATGCTTGGCAGCCCCTGGCAGATGAGAGTTGGCTCTGAGAGAAGATGATCTGTCTCTTCTGGAGAGGGAGGTTTGGTTGAATAGGCATAAATCATTCTCAGTGTCAGGAGACAGCCTCCTGGTTGGGGCAGGGTACGGGAGAGAAAAATGATACCCACAGAAGTCTTTTTTTTTTTTTCCAATATATGAAATTTATTGTCAAATTGGTTTCCATACAACACCCAGTGCTCATCCCAAAAGGTGCCCTCCTCAATACCCATCCCCCACCCTCCCCTCCCTCCCACCCCCCATCAACCCTCAGTTTGTTCTCAGTTTTTTTTTTATTTTTTTTATTTAAAAAAAAATTTTTTTTTTTTTTACATTTATTTATTTTTGAGAAACAGAGTGAGACAAAGCGTGAACGGGGGGGGGGGGGGGGGGCAGAGAGAGTAGGAGACAGAATCTGAAGCAGGCTCCAGGCTCTGAGTAAGCGGTCAGCACAGAGCCTGATGTGGGGCTTAAACCCACGAACTGTGAGATCACGACCTGAGCCGAAGTCGGACACTCAACCCACTGAGCCACCCAGGCGCCCCTGTTCTCAGTTTTTAACAGTCTCTTATGCTTTGGCTCTCTCCCACTCTAACCTCATTTTTTTTTTCCTTCCCCTCCCCCATGGGTTTCTGTTAAGTTTCTCAGGATCCACATAAGAGTGAAACCATATGGTATCTGTCTTTCTCTGTATGGCTTATTTCACTTAGCATCACACTCTCCAGTTCCATCCACTTTGCTACAAAAGGCCATATTTCATTCTTTCTCAGTGCCACGTAGTATTCCATTGTGTATATAAACCACAATTTCTTTATCCATTCATCAGTTGATGGACATTTAGGCTCTTTCCATCATTTGGCTATTGTTGAGAGTGCTGCTATAAACATTGGGGTACAAGTGCCCCTATGCATCAGTACTCCTGTATCCCTTGGGTAAATTCCTAGCAGTGCTATTGCTGGGTCATAGGGTAGATCTATTTTAAATTTTCTGAGGAGCCTCCACACTGTTTTCCAGAGCGGCTGCACCAGTTTGCATTCCCACCAACAGTGCAAGAGGGTTCCCGTTTCTCCACATCCTCTCCAGCATCTATAGTCTCCTGATTTGTTCATTTTGGCCACTCTGACTGGCGTGAGGTGATATCTGAGTGTGGTTTTGATTTGTATTTCCCTGATGAGGAGCGACGTTGAGCATCTTTTCATGTGCCTGTTGGCCATCCGGATGTCTTCTTTAGAGAAGTGTCTATTCATGTTTTCTGCCCATTTCTTCACTGGGTTATTTGTTTTTCGGGTGTGGAGTTTGGTGAGCTCTTTGTAGATTTTGGATACTAGCCCTTTGTCCGATATGTCATTTGCAAATATCTTTTCCCATTCTGTTGGTTGCCTTTTAGTTTTGTTGGTTGTTTCCTTTGCTGTGCAGAAGCTTTTTATCTTCATAAGGTCCCAGTAATTCATTTTTGCTTTTAATTCCCTTGCCTTTGGGGATGTGTCGAGTAAGAGATTGCTACGGCTGAGGTTAGAGAGGTCTTTTCCTGCTTTCTCCTCTAGGGTTTGGATGGTTTCCTGTCTCACATTCAGGTCCTTTATCCATTTTGAGTTTATTTTTGTGAATGGTGTGAGAAAGTGGTCTAGTTTCAACCTTCTGCATGTTGCTGTCCAGTTCTCCCAGCACCATTTGTGAAAGAGACTGTCTTTTTTCCATTGGATGTTCTTTCCTGCTTTGTCAAAGATGAGTTGGCCATACGTTTGTGGGTCTAGTTCTGGGGTTTCTATTCTACTCCATTGGTCTATGTGTCTGTTTTTGTGCCAATACCATGCTGTCTTGATGATTACAGCTTTGTAGTAGAGGCTAAAGTCTGGGATTGTGATACCTCCTGCTTTGGTCGTCTTCTTCAAAATTACTTTGGCTACTCGGGGCCTTTTGTGGTTCCATATGAATTTTAGGATTGCTTGTTCTAGTTTTGAGAAGAATGCTGTTGCAATTTTGATTGGGATTTCATTGAATGTGTAGATAGCTTTGGGTAGTATTGACATTTTGACAATATTTATTCTTCCAATCCATGAGCACGGAATGTTTTTCCATTTCTTTATATCTTCTTCAATTTCCTTCATAAGCTTTCTATAGTTTTCAGCATACAGATCTTTTACATCTTTGGTTAGATTTATTCCTAGGTATTTTATGCTTCTTGGTGCAATTGTGAATGGGATCGGTTTCTTTGTCTTTCTGTTGCTTCATTGTTAGTGTATAAGAATGCAACTGATTTCTGTACATTGATTTTGTATCCTGCAACTTTGCTGAATTCATGTATCAGTTCTAGCAGACTTTTGGTGGAGTCCATCGGATTTTCCATGTAGAATATCATGTCATCTGCAAAAAGTGAAAGCTTGACTTCATCTCTGCCAATTTTGATGCCTTTGATTTCCTTTTGTTGTCTGATTGCTGATGCTAGAACTTCCAATGCTATGTTAAACAACAGCGGGGAGAGTGGGCATCCCTGTCGTGTTCCTGATCTCAGGGAAAAAGCTCTCAGTTTTTCCCCAAGGAGGATGATGTTAGCTGTGGGCTTTTCATAAATGGCTTTTATGATCTTTAAGTATGTTCCTTCTATCCCGACTTTCTCAAGGGTTTTTATTAAGAAAGGGTGCTGGATTTTGTCAAAGGCCTTTTCTGCATCAATTGACAGGATCATATGGTTCTTCTCTTTTTTTTTATTAATGTGATGTATCACCTTGATTGATTTGCGAATGTTGAACCAGCCCTGCATCCCAGGAATGAATCCCACTTGATCATGGTGAATAATTCTTTTTATATGCTGTTGAATTTGATTTGCTAGTATCTTATTGAGAATTTTTGCATCCATATTCATCAGGGATATTGGCCTATAGTTCTCTTTTTTTACTGGGTCTCTGTCTGGTTTAGGAACCAAAGTAATACTGGCTTCATAGAATGAGTCTGGAAGTTTTCCTTCCCTTTCTATTTCTTGGAATAGCTTGAGAAGGATAGGTATTATTTCTGCTTTAAACGTCTGGTAGAACTCCCCTGGGAAGCCATCTGGTCCTGGACTCTTATTTCTTGGGAGATTTTTGGTTTTTTTTTTTCAACTTTTTTTTTTTTTAATTTTTTTTAATTTTGGGACAGAGAGAGACAGAGCATGAACGGGGGAGGGGCAGAGAGAGAGGGAGACACAGAATCGGAAACAGCTTCCAGGCTCCGAGCCATCAGCCCAGAGCCTGACGCAGGGCTCGAACTCACGGACCGCGAGATCGTGACCTGGCTGAAGTCGGACGCTTAACCGACTGTGCCACCCAGGCGCCCCCACAGATTTTTGATAACCAATTCAATTTCTTCGCTGGTTATGGTCTGTTCAAGCTTTCTATTTCCTCCTGATTGAGTTTTGGAAGAGTGTGGGTGTTTAGGAATTTGTCCATTTCTTCCAGGTTGTCCAATTTGTTGGCATATAATTTTTCATAGTGTTCCCTGATAATTGTTTGTATCTCTAAGGGATTGGTTGTAATAATTCCATTTTCATTCATGATTATATCTATTTGGGTCATCTCCCTTTTCTTTTTGAGAAGCCTGGCTAGAAGTTTGTCAATTTTGTTTATTTTTTCAAAAAACCAACTCTTGGTTTCATTGATCTGCTCTACAGTTTTTTTAGATTCTATATTGTTTATCTCTGCTCTGATCTTTATTATTTCTCTTCTTCTGCTGGATTTAGGCTGCCTTTGCTGTTCTGCTTCTATTTCCTTTAGGTGTGCTGTTAGATTTTGTATTTGGGATTTTTCTTGTTACTTTAGATAGGCCTGGATTGCAATGTATTTTCCTCTCAGGACTGCCTTCGTTGTGTCCCAAAGCGTTTGGATTGTTGTATTTTCATTTTCGTTTGTTTCCATATATTTTTTAATTTCTTCTCTAGTTGCCTGGTTGACCCACTCATTCTTTAGTAGGGTGTTCTTTAACCTCCACGCTTTTGGAGGTTTTCCAGACTTTTTCCTGTGATTGATTTCAAGCTTCATAGCATTGTGGTCTGAAAGTATGCATGGTATAATTTCAATTCTTGTAAACTTATGAAGGGCTGTTTTGTGACCCAGTATATGATCTATCTTGGAGAATGTTCCATGTGCACTCGAGAAGAAAGTATATTCTGTTGCTTTGGGATGCAGAGTTCTAAATATATCTGTCAAGTCCATCTGATCCAATGTATCATTCAGGGCCCTTGTTTCTTTATTGACCGTGTCTAGATGATCTATCCATTTCTGTAAGTGGAGTGTTAAAGTCCCCTGCAATTACCACATTCTTATCAATAAGGTTGCTTATGTTTATGAGTAATTGTTTTATATATTTGGGGGCTCCGGTATTCGGCGCATAGACATTTATAATTGTTAGCTCTTCCTGATGGATAGACCCTGTAATTATTATATAATGCCCTTGTTCATCTCTTGTTACAGCCTTTAATTTAAAGTCTAGTTTGTCTGATAGAAGTATGGCTACTCCAGCTTTCTTTTGGCTTCCAGTAGCATGATAAATAGTTCTCCATCCCCTCACTCTGAATCTGAAGGTGTCCTCAGGTCTAAAATGAGTCTCTTGTAGACAGCAAATAGATGGGTCTTGTTTTTTTATCCATTCTGATACCCTATGTCTTTTGGTTGGCGCATTTAATCCATTTACATTCAGTGTTATTATAGAAAGATATGGGTTTAGAGTCATTGTGATGTCTATATGTTTTATGCTTGTAGTGATGTCTCTGGTACTTTGTCTCACAGGATCCCCCTTAGGATCTCTTGTAGGGCTGGTTTAGTGGTGATGAATTCCTTCAGTTTTTATTTGTTTGGGAAGACCTTTATCTTTCCTTCTATTCTAAATGACAGACTTGCTGGATAAAGGATTCTCGGCTGCATATTTTTTCTGTTTAGCACACTGAAGATACCGTGCCAGTCCTTTCTGGCCTGCCAAGTTTCAAAAGAGAGATCAGTCACGAGTCTTATAGGTCTCCCTTTATATGTGAGGGCACGTTTATCCCTTGCTGCTTTCAGAATTTTCTCTTTATCCTTGTATTTTGCCAGTTTCACTATGATATGTCATGCAGAAGATCGATTCAAGTTACGTCTGAAGGGAGTTCTCTGTGCCTCTTGGATTTCACTGCCTTTTTCCTTCCCCAGTTCAGGGAGGTTCTCAGCTATTATTTCTTCAAGTACCCCTTCAGCACCTTTCCCTCTCTCTTCCTCCTCTGGGATACCAATTATGCGTATATTATTTCTTTTTAGTGTATCACTTAGTTCTCTAATTTTCCCCTCATACTCCTGGATTTTTTCATCTCTCTTTTTCTCAGCTTCCTCTTTTTCCATAACTTTATCTTCTAGTTCACCTATTCTCTCCTCTGCCTCTTCAAGCCGAACCGTCGTGGTTTCCATTTTGTTTTGCATTTCGTTTAAAGCGTTTTTCAGCTCCTCGTGACTGTTTCTTAGTCCCTTGATCTCTGTAGCAAGAGATTTCTGCTGTCCTCTATACTGTTTTCAAGCCCAGCGATTAATTTTATGACTGTTATTCTAAATTCACTTTCTGTTATATTATTTAAATCCTTTTTGATCAGTTCATTAGCTGTTGTTATTTCCTGGGGATTCTTCTGAGGGGAATTCTTCTGCTTGGTCATTTTGGATAGTCCCTGGAGTGGTGAGGACCTGCAGGGCACTTCCTCTGTGCTGTGGTGTATAACTGGAGTTGGTGGGTGGGGCCGCAGTCCGCCCTGATGTCTGCCCCCAGCCCACCGCTGGGGCCACAGTCAGACTGGTGTGTGCCTTCTCTTTCCCTCTCCTAGGGGCGGGATTCACTGTGGGGTGGCGTGGCCCATCTGGGCTACTTGCACACTGCCAGGCTTGTGGTGCTGGGGATCTGGCGTGTTAGCTGGGGTGGGTAGGCAAGGTGCACGGGAGCAGGAGGGGCAGGCTTAGCTCGCTTCTCCTTAGGTGATCCATTTCAGGAGGGGCCCTGTGGCAGCGGGAGGGAGTCAGATCCGCTGCCGGAGGTTTGGCTCCACAGAAGCACAGAGTTGGGTGTTTGCGCGGAGCGAGCAAGTTCCCTGGCAGGAACTGGTTCCCTTTGGGATTTTCGCTGGGGGATGGGCGAGGGAGATGGCGCTGGCGAGCGCCTTTGTTCCCCACCAAACTGAGCTCTGTCGTCCCCACCAAACTGAGCTCTGTCGTCCGGGGGCTCAGCAGCTCTCCCTCCCTTTGTCCTCCAGCCTTCCCGCTTTCCGAGCAGAGCTGTTCACTTATGACCTCCCAGACGCTAAGTCGCGCTTGCTGTTGGAACACACTCTGTCCGGCCCCTCCGCTTTTGCCAGCCAGACTCGGGGGCTCTGCTTGGCCGGCAGGCTGCCCCTCTGTCCCGGCTCCCTCCCGCCAGTCCGTGGAGCGCGCACCGCCTTGCCGCCCTTCCTACCCTCTTCCGTGGGCCTCTCGTCTGCGCTTGGCTCCGGAGACTCCGTTCTGCTAATCCTCTGGCGGTTTTCTGGGTTATTTAGGCAGGTGTAGGTGGAATCTAAGTGACCAGCAGGACGGGCGGTGAGCCCAGCGTCCTCCTACGCCGCCATCTTCCTGTCCCCACAGAAGTCTTAATCCTGTTACTCCTCTGAATACTGTTAACCCATTTCCTACCAAAGTGACAGCTTTAGGAGAGAACTCTCTGCACTGGCCATGTTATAGCAAAGTGCCCCTCCATCAGGGCCCAAAGAGAAGTTTGATCTTTTCTAGAATTAACCTAAGGAGTGTGACTCAGGAAATATGGGCAAGACCCTGGCCAAAAGCTGGTGGCTGGATTTGAGAATGGAGGTTGAGGGAAGGGGAGGGGACTCAGATACGACACTACATCAGTGTTGCCTGGCTGTTATTATCAAAGACTTTTTGGGTATCCTGAGACTGGCCCGGTTCAGGTGATAGAACACCACATTCTTGGCAGATAAATGTTGAAGGTGTCCTGGTTGGAGCTTAAGCCATGTAAGTTTTGTTTTATTTTGTTTTGTTTTGTTTTTTAAACGTGTATTTATTTTTGAGACAGAGAGAGACAGAGCACGAACGGGGGAGGGTCAGAGAGAGAGGAAGACACAGAATCCGAAGCAGGCTCCAGGCTCTGAGCTGTCAGCACAAAGGCCGACGCTGGGCTCGAACCCACAGACCACAAGATCATGACCTGAGCCGAAGTCGGACGCTCAACTGACTGAGCCACCCAGGCACCCCAAGCCATGTAAGTTTTAAATAAAGAAAATGGATGGAAAAAGAGGGTAGAGAAGGGGAGCAAAAGGTAAAGAGAGAAAGACGAGGTACTGCCAAGTAACGTGGCATGAAAAGGCAAAACAGCTCAGAACTGGGAGGAAAGTGGCTTGTGTGAGTTGGGTAAAATGTTTTCTCTGGTCTCGTTTCATGGTAAGTAATGGAGTTGGTTTACATGCTCATTAAGGTCTATCCTAAGTGCAAAATCTCTGATTCTGATTCTACTGCCTGTCCAGATCCTCTTGGTCATAGACCCAGTGTCACAATAGCTATAAACAAGAGCCACAGAACTGATGTGTCCTGGATGTAGGCAATGTAATTTAGGACCAGACTGGGGCAGATCTTGGGTGTCTCAGGATGGATCCTTCTTTGAATGGTGATGGTAGCCAATTCTCTACATCTGTGGTTCTTCTTCAGGCAACACAGTCCTGGTTATTCCCTCTGCCTCCTGGAGATCTTGTGAGGACTATTACTAAGAAACAATTGCAAAGCACACTGTGAATGTGGACTGCTATGGAGATGCAACTAAACAAAAATAGTAGCAATGTTAATGATGGCTCTGTCATTTGGGAACCTGTATAGTCATCATTGTAACGCTTTAGTTCACTGAAGGAAATATAGTTCTTATGAAATTATTGGCTTGAAAACTTCAACAGGGAGGACATTTTCAGGTGAAGACCTCGCTTGAAACCCTGCAGATATTTAGTTTCTGGGAGTAACGTATAGCACTTGTTTGGTAATCCAGGAAAACATCCTTGGTTCTACCATTAGTGGTAACGCCCATCCTGTCCTATGCCCCTCCTCTGTTGTAGACAATGAGAATGGCCCAGTTTCTAGACAGCCAATTCAGATTGAGGTTTCACTTAACTTTTTCCTTCCTATGACCTTTTTTGGAAACTGGCTTTTATTTATTTATTTAAAAAAAAATTTTTTTTTTTAACGTTTATTTATTTTTGAGACAGAGGGAGACAGAGCATGGACAGGGGAGGGGCAGAGAGAGAGGGAGACACAGAATCTGAAACAGGCTCCAGGCTCTGAATTGTCAGCACAGAGCCTGACGCAGGGCTCAAACTCACGGACCGCGAGATCATGACCTGAGCTGAAGTCGGATGCGTAACCGACCGAGCCACCCAGGAGCCCCGGAAACTGGCTTTTAAAGGAAGAACAAAGTGGGTGAGGTTTAGAGAGTAAGAAGTCCTCACTTTTTGGGGGGAACTTACTTTTCTGTTTGTGTGTACTAAGACTGACTTGTAAGTAAGTCTGACCACCAGATCATCTCCTCCTAGGGAGAGAAACCTGCTAGGTAGAGCTCTATGGGAGCCTGGGAGTTTAGGGGGGCTGTCCTGTGATGGGGACCTTGGGGCTTTAAGTACCCATCTCTTGACCCTAAGGAGGCTTCAAAAACTCTTCTTTAGTCATTTTCACTTACATCATTCAGAAAAAAGAAATTTATTCTGTCCTTATTCTGTGCCAGAGTTTTTGTTAGACATCAGCATTTTTCTTTCAGGATTCACAAATTAAGTATGCAAGATGAGATGGTATCTTTTGGCAGGTGAGTGGATACACTCTAGAAGCCTGGAGTCTGTGAGTCCAAAGAGTCATGGTGGTGCTTTTCATTTGAAAATGGTTTTATACTTCACAAAGAGCTCTCACTTGCGTTGTCTCATTGGCCCCACACTTTACCCACAGATGTAGTGATTACTGTCCCTTTTCACAGTTGAGGGCCCTGAAAAGGTTGAGTGGCCAACCTATGGTCACAAAACAGGCAGAGCCAGTACTCTAACTCACTTTTCTGTTCCAAGTCCAGTCTTCTCTTTCCACGGCATTTAGGTGCTCATCCCTCTTACCTCCACCAAACACCAAGCAATGGGGCTGAAAAAGATCATCTTTAAAGGTCTTTCCAGCCTCAAACACCCTGTAATTTATTGATTCTAAGATTTTTTCGTTTCAAAGAAAAAAAAGATGAAAAAAGAAATGGTTTGAAATATCTCCTGGCCCTCTCCCCTTCTCCTCCAATGAGACGTATTTGGTTCTGTGACATATAGGAAAACGGTGAAAGTGATCAACATAGTTGAGCACATGGTCAATGGTGGAGTCTGGATATGGACTTTAGCCATGCTCTTGCCATTGTACCATGACGATAAGAAACATCTATAAACATCTTTGGGACCAACTTTAAAATCATTGCAGGTAGTTGCATCTGACAGAATTGCTTGAATGAAAAAATAAGCATGACTCTTCCCTGTGAATTTTCAGGGGATGCAATGATTTGTTTTTAGGTTGTAGAAAGCCTCTTCAGAGGAATAAAGTATGCATAAACCATTATGTACAGAAGCAATTGAGCCTTTTGTCTTAACTCATGGCCTATTTAATTATAACCTGCTTTTAAATTCCATGACAATTAGTAAGCAGGAGGAAAGGACCTAACATATAACATAGCCTTCTGGTATTATAATACAGTATCTCATTTAATCCTCTCATCAAACCTGTGAGGTAGGTATTCTTATCACATTTTACAGAAGAGGAAGTCAAAGTCCAGGGAGATTAACCAACGAATCTGTGTAAGATTTCGAGGTTACCAAATTGCAGAAATGAGATTCAGAGCCTTGACTCAAGCAACTATGGGCTGTCTCTTTTTTTTTTAGTGTGACGTCTTCCTTTTCTTTCCTCTTTTTAATTTCTAAGTTTTTCTGCCTTGTCTTGTTAGTCTATTGAAGGACCTAGAAAGATATATTGAGGGATGCACCGGAGACACTATCTAGATTAAACTCTTACGTTATAAAAGTGGAAACAGGCTGAGAGAGAGGAAGTGTCAGGGTCACAAGGTCACATGGAGAGTTTGTGTGAGTGTGGGAATGAAGATGAAAACTCCATTTCGTAATTTCTAGTTCAAAATGCCAGACTACCTAGTGACACTGGCTTCTCAGTAAAGAGGGGAAAGATGAAGAAACAAGGTCTCCCATGACTTCTCACCTAAAAGTAAAAAAAGGAGTTAAAAAGAATGAAGCCTCAGTCAAGTGAACACAACCAGTGAAAGCATTCAACAATAATCCCCTAAATAAGCAGATAAGCTGAGATAAGTTTAGTAAGGCCATGAACAAAGAAGCTAGTCTTAGACTGGGAGTGGGCAGTTCAGTGGGGAGGGAGGAGGGAAAATTCTAGGTTGAGCAAAGGTTGTGGGGTCAAAAAAGTGAAAGTAGAGCTTTGAGGCTGGAGCTCAGAGAGGCAGGGGCTGTGGAAGTGGCAAGATGAGGATGGGAAGGGCGGTAAGAGCTAGACAATCAGGGTCCTGTGTAGAGCTCACTAAGGTCTTTACCCATTCGACTTTGGGTAAACTTTGGACAAGTGCTCTGGCAACCCAGGGAGCAGAGGATGGTTGTGGCTGTAATAGAGGAATTCAAGTTGGCACAAACCTGCAGCAGGAAGGGACAGCTTCATGTTGAGCCGCCAAATCCCCCCCTCTTTGCCTTAGCTGTTTTGTTCCCTAAATTATGTGCTTTTTTTTGTTGTTGTTGTTGTTTCTAAATTCCCTTTCTCTTTTCTCTTGGGATGGTGGCCCGTAGGGCTGTGCCCCCTCTTTGCCTTCTCCGTTGGCACTGTGCCCTTCTTTTGGTCTTTCACAGATGCACTTTATTTATTTATTATTATTTTTAACGTTTTATTTTTGAGACGGGGAGAGACAGAGCATGAACGGGGGAGGGTCAGAGAGAGGGAGACACAGACTCCGAAACAGGCTCCAGGCTCTGAGCTGTCAGCACAGAGCCCAATGCCGGGCTCGAACTCACGGACCGCGAGATCATGACCTGAGCCGAAGTCAGCCGCTTAACCCACTGAGCCACCTTTAAAATCAGAGTTCATCAGAGTGCTTCCTGTGTCAAGTCCATGCCCGTCTCACTCTTCTTGCTGGCTAATTGTGATTGTCTAATCAGAAGGGCACTGTAAAGAAATTCCCTTTTCTTTTGAGTCATTTTCCTCATGGAGTCATAATTGTTTCTGGTCTGAACTTGTTTCACAATTAAAAAAAAAAAACTTGGATTACTTTTTTTGGATTCTAAAACATGATTATTAAATATTGCTAGGAAAATACAAAGAATATAAAAAGAAAATAAAACTCACAAATAATTAAGCAGAGGTATTCACTATTACCATTTTGATGTATTTTCTTTCATTCTTTCTTTTTTCAAGGCATATATACACTTGTTTTTATACAAATGGGATACTCTGAGCATTTCAGTACTTGCTTTGCTAAAATCTGGGGAACATGTATGTGGTAGGCTCTACTTACCAAAAATCCATTTGTGGGATTACTTGGTAAATATATGTCTTCATTTCCTAGTCTCCCTTGCAGTTGGATTAGGGACACGTGATTTTTTTGGCCAATGCACTGTGAGCAGGAAGTGCTACGTGGTGTGTTATACTTCTAGGCTTATGCAATCAAGGGCCAGTGAGTGCTTCCGTCATCTCCAACTTCCTTTGATGCAGCAATTTTGGAAGTCACATCTCCCAGACGGTGTGGCTACAAATGGATGAGGTGTGGTTGCAAATGCAAGAGACTAGAACAACCTGCATTTGACTTTGCATGAATGAGAAACAAATCCTTAATTGTGTGAAGTCACTGAGATATCAGAATTTGTTACTGTGGTATAACCTGACCTATTGTGACTACTACTATGACTAACTATCTTTCCCTTCTCTATTACAGACTCCAAGGTGACATGTACTTTATCTCAAAATTCCTCTTTCACGTAATTGATTCCTTCTTGTACAGAAATGTGTCTGGATTGGTAGTCCTCTTACAACATTCTCCACTCTCTGGGAGATGAATTTTTAGATAAGGTGAATCAAGAACCTAATCAGGTGCTTTCATTTTGGCCAAGTTCTGATTCCAGATAGAAAGATATGTTAGCTGTGAAAATAAAATGGCCAGTGATAAACTGTTGAGCTAACATCCCAGATAGAAATCTCATAACAATTACATTAAACATCTAACATTTATATGGTGCTTTATAGTTTTTTGAAGCATTTTTTTATAAACATCAATATAAACATCATTATAATGTGAAGCTGACTTATTTGCATACAAATAATCAATAGCAAAGCGTATGCATGGTTCTCTCCTCCCTCCTTTTGGTATGAATTCCTGGCTGCTGGGAGGATGGGCCCCTAATTAGAGCAACTGTGGCACAGGGCAGGAAATGGCAGGTGTGGCACACAGGGTGGTTGGAAAAGCAAGAAAAGCAAGAGACTTGGATCTGGCTTTGACCCTAACCACTTGTTGTGTGACCTATGACATTATTACATGTCTCAGAGCTTTCCTTGTCTATAAAGAGAAGAAGAGGTTGGACTGGATGACTACTGGGATTTTTCCAGCTATTGCTGTTCATTCCATACTTCATGACTACCCCGAACATGACCATGGTCTGCTTCATGCTACCTCTGTGCTCCTGAAGTGTTATGTTTGGTTACATAAGGACCTTCCTAGATTCATTCCTTACTATTCTTTTGTAGAGCCTTTCTCTGTCACATGTATAGTTGCATTACAAATGGGTGCATGCTTTTTCATTACTTCACTGGCCAATTTGATTTATCACTCTGAGTATAAATAGAAACAAGTTCCATTTCTAATACAGAAGATGACTCAGGCTTGATGTAGATAAAGGATCATCTGGGGCCTTGATTACCTTTAAGAAAAGGAAGTTTATGTTTCTGAGTCAAAAGGCTAGACCAGTTTTGGAGTATTTTGATGAAAAAAAAAAAAGAACATCCGAGGAGGAAATGTGATCTTAACTTTCTTGTTTTTGCACTCTGCCCTCCATGGGATCTTAGTGCAGTTCCCAGTAGGTCACCATATCCCCCTCAGCATTGCTCAAAGGCACTGTAGCTCCCCTGGGAGAGGAAGAGCAGACTGAGAGGGCCTGGACTCAGGACCTGGGGGGCAGAGGAGAGCAGGAGTTCCCACAGAGCAGAGTTGCATGAAACCTTCCTGAAGCCAGCTTGGGAATCTGCTTCACTGTGAGGCGTTGTATCAGAAGCCATGGGAGGGAGGTGGCAAAGAACCTCACTTGCCCTTAATAAGCTTTCAACTTGTGGGGAAGATCTGTGCAGATGACTGTAGGGCAAAGTCCTATAATAGAGGCAGAACAGACAGATGGGAAGCGAGTGGCTAAAGCTAACAGAGAATTAGGGAGGAATTCATGGAGACTGCATTTTAGGTGTGACTTGAAGAGGTAGGTTTGAAGAGATAGTGGAGAATGGATATTCCAGGCTGAGGAAATAGGATGAGTAAAGGCATAAGGCATAGCATTTCATGTCAGTGTCTCCTATTGTGTGGCCTTGGGCAAGTTGCTTAGTTTTTAGAACTTTGGTTGCTTCATCTGTAAAGCTGGACTAATGATTCTTCATAGGGTTTAGGAAGGATTAAATGAGGTTGTGTTTGTGAGAGTGTTTAGTTTAGTGTTAGTTTCCTTTCTCCCCAAATGTCCAACATTCTCCTGATTCTCTCTCCCTCCCCCCATTTGTGCTCTCCCTCTCTCTCTCTCAAAATAAATAAATAGATAACTTAAAACAAATAAAAAGATCTGTCTGGATTCTAAAGAGGAGAGAACAAATCTGGGGAGAAGGCTAATGAACTGTCTGGGTGAGAAATGAGGATGGCTTTGGACTTGTGGCAGTGGAGATGGAGGGGAGTGGATACATTGGAATTATTAGAAGTGTGGAATCATCACAACTTGGTGATTGGTTAGAGGTGGGGCATGAGGAATATAGACGGCTCAAAGAAAAGTGCACCCCCTTAGATGGATATTTAAGTTCTATGTATCCTGGAAGCAGCAATGAGGAATACTGAAACACAATTTTCTGAGGGAAATGCTGGCAGAATTGGAGAAAATGGTGTGGATTGTGAGGATTCCATGAGGCAAATCCCATGGGACCTACATGCATGAATTTGGAGCTTGGAAGAGGCATGGACCTCTTGGGAGTCGGTGAGAGGCCCAGGGCTGGGTGTGGAGGTGAGGCACACCCACCAGTCAGCATGTGTGCACCCAGGAGTGGCAGTCAGGGTGACCGGGAAGAAGCCAGGCATGTCGGGAGGAAATGTGGAATGTGGTGTCCTGGGAGTCAAGACAGCTGACTGCGCTGGTCCATCCATGTGGAGATGCAGTTGGTGTGGTGCACCCTTCCCAGTGCAGCCAGGAACATGGCTGGCTCACTTGGGGCTCACCTCGTTGCTCCTTCCAGCTTCTTCTGACCTTGTTTCAGCACTTTATTTTGAGTCACCCAGTGTCCTGTTATGCCCCCAGATCCTTCTTGACTTGGAGGAAAGTGATCTGGTAAATCTTTGATGCAAAATTTCCAGGACTTAATATGGCGCAACTTGCAGATATTTATGTCTTTTAAAAGATGAGCTTGGAAAAAAGCATGGCTTTACTTTGGGCCTGGGAATTTTGCTTTTAGGAGCACTGCTGACCCACTGAGAAAAGCAAATGCGTGGGCATTAAGGTGGAACGAGATTTACAATTTTAAAAATTAAGATCAGGCAGTATAGCACTTTGTTCAATACTTGAATAAATATCCTTAAACCCAGTTCAGACTAGAAATAGAAGAGGAAAAAAACATTTAGTGTAATATTTAAGAGACGGAGCGCTATGTTGGAATAGGAAAAGATTGGAGAGGTAGGTGGGGTGGGATCAAATTGCAGTGGGCCTCGCCTAGTGTGTGATGTCTAGACTTTCATTTATGAGCAACAAGGAACACCTTGAGTGTTTTGAGCAGAGTACTGACGTGATGCTAAAGATTCTCACTGTGGTGAGCTTAATGGATTAGTCCAGGAAATGAGTGAATCTGGAAGATTGGTCAGCTCCTCCTGGTGACAGACTCTGAGGAGAGCCTGGGCTGAGGGAAGTAGCTATGGGGTGCCACAGAGGGAATGGACCTGAGAGGCCCATACAGGAAAGGAAGAACTGATGTGATACGTCCTGGGTGCTCAGGAGAGCAGAAAGATGACTCTAGGATGACATCGAGACAATAGAAATAGAGAAATCTAGAGGAGGAAATGGTTTGGGGAGGAAAAGGATGATTTAGTCTGTGGATAGTTTGAGTCACCATATAGGATAGACTTAACTGAATAGGTAAACATTTCCCAGATTTCCCCATATTAGTTAGTTCTGCTTTGTTCGGGCCCTGGAAATTTCTATAGAACTGAACTAGTGGCCTTGCGGACTTTGGAAAGAAGGAATTCGTAGAAACAAAGTGAAAAAAGGGGAAGTGACATATTCACTGTCTCATAGGTCTGAGGGAAGAAACAGGATTTCCTCAAATGTAACCTGAAAGGAAGTGGATTACATTTTAAAAAAAAATTTTTTTTTCAACGTTTATTTATTTTGGGGACAGAGAGAGACAGAGCATGAACGGGGAAGGGGCAGAGAGAGAGGGAGACACAGAATCGGAAACAGGCTCCAGGCTCTGGCCCAGAGCCTGACGTGGGGCTCGAACTCAGGGGGCTCGTACTCACGGACTGTGAGATCGTGACCTGGCTGAAGTCGGACGCTTAACCGACTGTGCCACCCAGGCGCCCTGGAAGTGGATTACATTTTAAAGCCAAACTCCACTATGTAAAATCAGAAAGTGTGGATTGATTAATAAGTAGTGTTTGGGAACCAGTGAGCCATTTGGAAAAATAAAAAAATTAAAAGATTACATTTTCTTCTTCATACCAAATTAAATTCCAAATAAATAAAAGGCTTAAACATAGGGGGAAAAAAAAAAGAAATAAAATTAACACAAGAAAATAAAAGAAAATTTATCTAATCCTGGGGATAAATTTCCTTAGGATGAATTTCTAAAAGGGGAATTGAGGGTCCCAGGTTTATGGTACCCTATTGCCAAATCGCCCTCCAGGAAGACTGTGTCTTTTTACATTGCTACCAGCATTGTGTGAAAGTGCCTGCTTCTCCACCCTTCCATCAGTGCTGGCTATTTTCACTCTAAAAAACATTTCATTAATTTCCTGTTAATGACTTTTACCTTTTTAATTAAAGGAGTTCAACTTTTATTGTTAGCTTTTAAGAGCTCTTCATAAAATAATAATGTAAACCAATTGACACAAATGAAGTAAATATTTTTTTTTCCCACTTTGGTCTGCATTTCAGTTACTGAGCAGTATATGTGTTATGATTCCATTTTATAAAAACAAAAAAGACTGGTTCTATATCCACCAGTATGTCAACAACAGAAATATTATGGTAGTGGGATCCCAGATGTTTTCATTTTCTTATTTGTGATTTTCCTTATTTTAAAAAATGTCTACAACAAACATATATTATTTTTGTCACAATAAGCAAAACATTTAAAACATGTTGCAAACATTTAAAAAACATTGAAAACATTTAAAAAATGTCTTTCCCAATTTTCTGTGAAACTTTTATGAAGAGAGCTTCCTCTGGCCTTCGGAATATTCTCTTCTGGACTCTTGAAGGTGGCAAGGGTGGGAAGTGAGCTTCTCTTTTTATTGGATACCTTCGTGGCTGTTGGGTAGTAGACCCCTGTATAAAGTCCTTCCAGTTTTTCTCTCTCCAGTTGAGCTGGCCTCATGCTCAGCATTACTTAATATTCTGGGAAATCTTCTGACCCAGCTGTCACCACTATAATTGAGCCAGGCCCTAGAACTTTATCGCCGTCCACTTGGGTTGCCTTAATGCAATTTCTGTTAAAGACTAATTTAGCATTTTCTGTTCCAACTCTTCAGTTTCATTAAATGAAGACTTTAGAAAACTCCTAGTATGAGCCTGACCTACTTTCTAGAATTTAGGAGCTATTTTCCTAGTCCCACCTCTTCCTCAGGGGATGAGTGAGTACCTTCGGTTGCATTTCTGCAAAGACGAGGCTGATTTGAGAGAGGGGACTCTTGTAACTTTGTGAAGCAGCCCACTCTGCAGCTGGAGAGCTGATGTTCTTCCTCTGGTGGACCAAAAGCTATGAGCTACTCTGTGAGTCCCATCTGTTTATCCAAGGTATGCCCTCAAAGTTGCAAAGATGTTCTGGTACTGTAGGAGAGCCCCTCAGGAATGTGAGACGTCTGTTATGTGCTCCCCTGAGTCTTCTCTACCTGTTCCTCACCCAGCTTGTTTCTTCTTAGACCCCTCATTGAGCTAGTCACTCTCTGCAGTGCAGGGTCAGTGAGCCCTGGGCCTTCCTGAAATACAGTGGACTCGCAAATACTTCGGGTGTAAAGTACAGGGTGGGCTGACCTCTACTTCTCATGGATCGGGCCTTAGTGGCTCTCTAGTGGAGCAGAGGTAAACCAGATTTTTCTTCTTTTAAATCCTCAGCAAGTTTGTCTCCAGAGGTAAGGCCCGGCCAAACCAGCTTGTAACTGATTCCATTTACTGTAAAATTCTGATCAATCAAAAAACAGGTTTTTCCTCCATGATTGGCACTGTTCTGGGTGCTGAAGAAGATACCAATGTAAGTCTAGACTCTCTGGGCCTCCTTATACACCTCTAAGAGTGTCTGTAATGAAAAAGACTGACCATACCAAGTGTTGATGAGGATAGAAGAGATCTAGGACTTTTATACACTGCTAGTAGGAATGCAAAATGGTACAAACACTTTGGGAAACAGTTTGATAGTTTCTTTTCTTTTATTAAAAAAATTTTTTTTTCATTTATTTATTTTTGAGAGACAGAGCACAAGTGGGAGAGGGGCAGAGAAAGAACGAGACACAGAATCCGAAGCACGGTCTAGGCTCTGAGCTGTCAGCACAGAGCCTGACATGGGGCTTGAACTTACAAACCGTGAGATCATGATCTGAACCGAAGTCAGAAGCTTAACTGACTGAGCCCCCCCAGGCACCCCTCTTTTTTAAATTTTTTTTCCTAATGTTTATTTATTTTTGAGAGAGACAGACAAAGAGTGTGAGCGGGGGAGGGGCAGAGAGAGAAGGAGGTAAAGAATCTGAAGCAGGCTCCAAGCTGTCAGCAGCACAGAGCTCGATGCAGGGCTCAAACTCACAAATCGTGAGATCATGACCTGAGCTAAAGTCGACCTCCCAACTGACTGAGCCACCCAGGCACCCTCACTTTGTTAGTTTCTTAAAAAGTTAAACATATAGCTACCATACGGGCTAGCCCTTCCATTGCCAGGTTTTTATTTACCCACAAGGAATAAAAGCATATTTTTATGCAAATATTCCTACAGGAATATTCATGGCAACTTTATGTGTCATTACTAAAAAGGAAACAACTCAATGTCATCAACAAATGAATGAAACAAACTATGGTACATTCATACAATGGAATACTGTTCAGCAATAAAAAGGAATGGACTAATGATACATACAACAATATGGATGAATCTCAAAATAGTTATGCTGAAAGAAACCCGGCATGAAGGAGTACACACTGTATGATTTCATTTATATGAAATTCTAGAAAATGCAAACTCATCTATGGGACAGAAAGCACTAGTAGTTGTCTGATGTTGGGGTGCAGGGATGGGGAGGGAAGGTTGTACAGGGGTATGAGGAAACTTTTGGGGGTAATGGATATGTTCATTCATGGGTATATGCTTTTGTCACAATGATCACATCGTACAATTTCAATTTGTGCAGTTTTTGCTAAAAGACTATTCTTGGAAAAATAACAAGACTCTGTGGGCCTCACAGCTGTGTGGATGTAAAGGAAGTGTAGTAACAATTTACTCCAGCTTCCCTGGCCCCTGTTCCCTTATGACCAGGACCTTGGAGGCTCATCCTGCAGATCTCACCTGGCTTATCGCTGAGTTCTCTGAGGCTGTCTCACATATAAACCAGTCTGGCAGCTGGTACTCACATGGTGCCACCCTTGTTGCCGCTTTGAGCTACCTGTGATGCTTTGGGCACAACACTGGCTTTGCTGCAGGGACCAACCGAGAAGGCTGATGTCTTCACCAGAGGCCTGTCTCCTAGAGGGGCTGTGTGTAGGTGTACTGGCACCAAGGCTATTCTTCGTTTGTGTTGAAGAGGAAAGAACGCATCCCTACTGCCTTCCTCTGTGTCCTGGGTACTCTTACATCCATGGGTCACAGAGTCTCTGGTGAAATAACTCCTACAAGCCTCCTTTCTCCGTGATTTCCTGTGTCTGAGCAAAGACATCTGCTAAAATTAATTAATTAAGAGGGCACAAGTGAGCAAGGGGCAGAGAGAGAGAGAGAGAGAGAGAGAGAGAGAGAGTGAGTGCAAACCCTCGAAGGTTGGAGAGAGAGAGAGACAAGTGAGGCTCACCCAAAGTAGGGCTTGAGCTCACCTGATGTGGGGCTCAAACTCACGAACTGTGAGATCATGACCTGAGCTGGAGTCTGATGCTTAACTGACTGAGCCACCCAGGTGCCCCTAAAATTTAGCTTTTTTAAAGTATTTATTTTGAGGGGCGCCTGGGTGGCGCAGTTGGTTAAGCGTCCGACTTCAGCCAGGTCACGATCTTGCGGTCTGGGAGTTCGAGCCCCGCGTCAGGCTCTGGGCTGATGGCTCAGAGCCTGGAGCCTGTTTCCGATTCTGTGTCTCCCTCTCTCTCTGCCCCTCCCCCGTTCATGCTCTGTCTCTCTCTGTCCCAAAAATAAAAATAAAACGTTGAAAAAAAAATGTAAAGTATTTATTTTGAGAGAGAGAGAGCAGGGAAGGGGCAAAGAGGGAGACAGAATCCCAAGCAGGCTCTGTGCTGTTAGTGCAGAAGAGCCCCATGCAGGGTTCAGTGACCGTGAGATCATGACCTGAGTCGAAAACAAGAGTCGGTCACTTAACTGACTGAACCACCCAGGCACCACAACAAAGGCATCTACTAAAGAAGGATGCCACACTGTTTTCTCATGGCTGATTCCTCTGCAAGTTCTCTCACCCCTGCATACAGATCAGCTCATGCCAGTGAGTGACTTCCTGCTGCTTGCCCCATCCACTCGTCTGACCTGCTTGGACAAGTTGTATCCAAGCAACAGTACCACTTAGACCTCAGCAGGGTACTCCCACCCCCTGAGGAGGCTTGGTCTCTCTGGCAAGCCCCAGATATGGAAGGCTTTCTCCATTTCCCACTGCCTCTTCCTAGATTCCGTGTCAGGGGAGGTAGGGTAGAAGGTGGAGGGGAAGGAGGAAAGAGTGAAGGAATAGACATTTTTCCCTTCCCAGAGCCATAGGTCAGGCTGAGCAGGGGAAGGTGAGAAACTTTGAATTAAGTGTGAAATTGTGTTCTTCTTCCTTCTGCCCTCTCCTCATCCATTTTATCATGAAAATTTTCAAACACACAGATAAGTCTAAAGAATAGCACAATGAACATCTGCATACTCATCTTCCTCAGCCAGTGTCCTCAATGTTTTGTCACATTTGCTTCACATGTGTGTGCATGGCAGGCTAATGTTTGGCTGGACAAAGAATTCTAGGCTGGGGGCTTGGGTGGCTCAGTCGGTTCAGTGCCCAACTTTGGCTCAGGTCTGTGAGTTCGAGCCCTGCATCGGGCTCTGTGCTGACAGCTCAGAGCCTGGAGCCTGCTTTGGATTCTGGGTCTCCCTCTCTCTCTCTGCCCCTCCCCTGCTCACGCTGTGTCTTTCTCTCTCTCTCAAAAATAAGTAAACATTAAAAAAAAAAAAAAGAATTCTAAGCTGAAGTTAGTTTTCCCTTATGATTTTGAAGGCATTGCTTCATTTTCTTCTAGCCTCCAATATTGTTGCTGAGAAGTCTGATGCCATTCAAATACCCAATTATTTTCATGTGACTGTTGTTTTCTATCTGGAATATTTTATATCTCCAGTGTTCTGAAATCTCATGATGGGGGTCTTTTTCATTCATTATTCACTATATTTCATTACAATCTGAAAACTCTTGTTTTTCAAGTTCTGAAAACTTTGTTAATTATTTGATTAAGTGCCTTTTCTCTCAGTTTTTTTCCATCCTTTCCTTTTCTCTGGAATCTCTATTTTCACCTTTTTACTCTCCTGGACCTGTCCTCTAATGTTCTTATTGATTCTATCCTATCTTTATGCTTTTGGATTACTTTCTGGGAGATTTGCTTAATATTATCTCCAACTCTTTTATTAAGTTTTCATTTCTCTTATCATATTTTCTTGTTCTTTGAATATTCTCCCTCCTCTCTCCCCCATAGTATTTTGCTTTTGTTTCTTGGGCCTATTATCTTATTATTATTTTTTTAGTATTATTTTTTAAATTTATTATTTTTGAAAATTTAAATCCAAGTTAACTTATAGTGTAATAATGATTTCAGGAATAGAATTTAGTGATTCATTACTTACATATAACACCCTGTGCTTATCCCAACAAGTGTCCTCCTTACTGCCCATTGCCCATTTAGCCCATCCCTCCCCCAACACCCTTCCAGCAACCCTCAGTTTGTTCTCTGTATTTAAGAGTCTCTTATGGTTGAAACAGGAGGGGGAAGATGGTGGTGTAGGAGGACGCTGGGCTCACTGTGTCATGCTGATCACTTAGATTCCACCTACACCTGCCTAAATAACCCAGAAAACCACCAGAAGGCTAGAAGAACGGAGTCTCCAGAGCCATGCTCAGACGAGAGGCCCACAGAAAAGGGTAGGAAGGACGGGGAGGCGGTGCGCGCTGCACAGACTGGCGGGAGGGAGCCGGGGCGGAGGGGCAGCCCGCCGGCCAAGCAGAGACCCCGAGTCTGGCTTGCAAAAGCAGAGGGGCCGGACAGAGTGTGTTTGGACAGCGAGCGGGACTTAACATCTGGAAGGTTATAAGTTAACAGCTCTGCTCAGAGAGTGGGAAGGCTGGAGGACAAGGGGACGGAGAGTTGTTGAGCCCAGCACGACAGAGCTCAGCTTGGCAGGGAACAAAGGCGCTCACCAGCGCCATCTCCCTTGCCCATCCCCCAGCCAAAATCCCAAAGGGAACCAGTTCCTGCCAGGGAACTTGCTGGCACCGCGCAAACACCCAACGCTGTGCTTCTGCAGACCCATACCTCCAGCGGCGGGCCTGACTCCCTCCTGCTGCCGCAGGGCCCCTCCCGAAGTGGATCGCCAAAGGAGAAGCGAGCTGAGCCTGCCCCTCCTGCCCCCGTGCACCCTGCCTGTCTACCCCAGCTAATACGCCAGATCCCCAGCACCACAAGCCTGGCAGTGTGCAAGTAGCCCAGACGGGCCACGCCACCCCACAGTGAATCCCACTCCTAGGAGAGGGAAAGAGAAGGCACACACCAGTCTGACTGTGGCCCCAGCAGTGGGCTGGAGGCAGACATCAGGTCTGACTGCGGCCCCACCCACCAACGCGAGTTATTCAAGCACAGGGGGAGTGCCCTGCGTTCCGCACCACTCCAGGAACTATCCAAAATGACCAAACGGAAGAATTCCCCTCAAAAGAATCTCCAGGAAATAACAACAGCTAACAAACTGATAAAAAGGATTTAAACAATATAACAGAAAGTGAATTTAGAATAATAGTCATGAAATTAATCACTGGGCTTGAAAACAGTATAGAGGACAGCAGAGAATCTATTGCTACAGAGATCAAGGGACTAAGGAATAGTCAGGAGGAGCTAAAAAATGTGATAAACGAGCTGCAAAATAAAATGGAAATGACCACGGCTTGGATTGAAGAGGCAGAGGAGAGAGTAGGTGAACTAGAAGATAAAATTATGGAAAAAGAAGAAGCTGCGAAAAAGATAAAAAAATCCAGGAGTATGAGGGGAAAATTAGAGAACTAAGTGATGCACTAAAGAGAAATAATCTACGCATAATTGGTATTCCAGAGGAGGAAGAGAGAGGGAAAGGTGCTGAAGGGGTACTTGAAGAAATAATAGCTGAGAACTTCCCTGATCTGGGGAAGGAAAAAGGCATTGAAATCCAAGAGGCACAGAGAACTCCCTTCAGACGTAACGTGAATAGATCTTCTGCATGACATATCATAGTGAAACTGGCAAAATACAAGGATAAAGAGAAAATTCTGAAAGCAGCAAGGGATAAACGTGCTCTAACATATAAAGGGAGACCTATAAGTCTCCTGACCCATCTCTCTTCTGAAACTTGGCAGACCAGAAAGGAATGGCAGGAGATCTTCAATGTGATGAACAGAAAAAATATGCAGCCGAGAATCCTTTATCCAGCAAGTCTGTCATTTAGAATAGAAGGAAAGATAAAGGTCTTCCCAAACAAACAAAAACTGAAGGAATTCATCACCACTAAACCAGCCCTACAAGAGATCCTAAGGGGGATCCTGTGAGACAAAGTACCAGAGACATCGCTACAAGCATAAAACATACAGACATCACAATGACTCTAAACCCATATCTTTCTATAATAACACTGAATGTAAATGGACTAAAGGCACCAACCAAAAGACATAGGGTATCAGAATGGATAAAAAAACAAGACCCATCTATTTGCTGTCTACAAGAGACTCATTTTAGACCTGAGGACACCTTCAGATTCAGAGTGAGGGGATGGAGAACTATTTATCATGCTACTGGAAGTCAAAAGAAAGCTGGAGTAGCCATACTTATATCAGACAAACTAGACTTTAAATTAAAGTCTGTAACAAGAGATGAAGAAGAGCATTATATAATAATCACAGGGTCTATCCATCAGGAAGAGCTAACAATTATAAATGTCTATGCACCGAATATGGGAGCCCCAATATATAAAACGATTACAAACATAAGCAACCTTATTGATAAGAATGTGGTAATTGCAGGGGACTCTAACACTCCACTTACAGAAATGGATAGATCATCTAGACACACGGTCAATAAAGAAACAAGGGCCCTGAATGATACATTGGATGAGATGGTCTTGACAGATATATTTAGAACTCTGCATCCCAAAGCAACAGAATATACTTTCTTCTCGAGTGCACATGGAACATTCTCCAAGATAGATCACATACTGGGTCACAAAACAGCCCTTCATAAGTATACAAGAATTGAAATCATACCATGCATACTTTCAGACCACAATGCTATGAAGCTTGAAATCAACCACAGGAAAAAGTCTGGAAAACCTCCAAAAGAGTGGTCAACCAGGCAATTAGAGAAGAAATTAAAAAATATATGGAAACAAATGAAAATGAATACAACAATCCAAATGCTCTGGGATGCAGCGAAGGCAGTCCTGAGAGGAAAATACATTGCAATCCAGGCCTATCTCAAGAAACAAGAAAAATCCCAAATACAAAATCTAACAGCACACCTAAAGGAAATAGAGGCAGAACAGCAAAGGCAGCCTAAATCCAGCAGAAGAAGAGAAATAATAAAGATCAGAGCAGAGATAAACAATATAGAATCTAAAAAAACTGTAGAGCAGATCAACGAAACCAAGAGTTGGTTTTTTGAAAACATAAACAAAATTGACAAACCTCTAGCCAGGCTTCTCAAAAAGAAAAGGGAGATGACCCAAATAGATATAATCATGAATGAAAATGGAATTATTACAACCAATCCCTCAGAGATACAAGCAATTATCAGGGAATACTATGAAAAATTATATGCCAACAAACTGGACAACCTGGAAGAAATGGAAAAATTCCTGAACACCCACACGCTTCCAAAACTCAATCAGGAGGAAATAGAAAGCTTGAACAGACCCATAACCAGCAAAGAAATTGAATCAGTTATCAAAAATCTCCCAAGAAATAAGAGTCCAGGACCAGATGGCTTCCCAGGGGAGTTCTACCAGATGTTTAAAGCAGAGATAATACCTATCCTTCTCAAGCTATTCCAAAAAATAGAAAGGGAAGGAAAACTTCCAGACTCATTCTATGAAGCCAGTATTACTTTGATTCCTAAACCAGACAGAGACCCAGTAAAAAAAGAGAACTACAGGCCAATATCCCTGATGAATATGGACGCAAAAATTCTCAACAAGATACTAGCAAATCGAATTCAACAGCATATAAAAAGAATTATTCACCATGATCAAGTGGGATTCATTCCTGGGATGCAGGGCTGGTTCAACATTCGCAAATCAATCAATGTGATACATCACATTAATAAAAGAAAAGAGAAGAACCATATGATCCTGTCAATCGATGCAGAAGGCATTTGACAAAATTCAGCACCCTTTCTTAATAAAAACCCTCAAGAAAGTCGGGATAGAAGGAACATACTTAAAGATCGTAAAAGCCATTTATGAAAAGCCCACAGCTAACATCATCCTCAATGAGGAAAAACAGAGCTTTTTCCCTGAGATCAGGAACACGACAGGGATGTCCACTCTCACCGCTGTTGTTTAACATAGTGTTGGAAGTTCTAGCATCAGCAATCAGACAACAAAAAGAAATCAAAGGCATCAAAATTGGCAGAGATGAAGTCAAGCTTTCACTTTTTGCAGATGACATATTCTACATGGAAAATCCGATAGACTCCACCAAAAGTCTGCTAGAACTGATACATGAATTCAGCAAAGTCGCAGGATACAAAATCAATGTACAGAAATCAGTTGCATTCTTATACACTAACAATGAAGCAACAGAAAGACAAAGAAACCGATCCCATTCACAATTGCACCAAGAAGCATAAAATACCTAGGAATAAATCTAACCAAAGATGTAAAAGATCTGTATGCTGAAAACTATAGAAAGCTTATGAAGGAAATTGAAGAAGATATAAAGAAATGGAAAAACATTCCGTGCTCATGGATTGGAAGAATAAATATTGTCAAAATGTCAATACTACCCAAAGCTATCTACACATTCAATGAAATCCCAATCAAAATTGCAACAGCATTCTTCTCAAAACTAGAACAAGCAATCCTAAAATTCATATGGAACCACAAAAGGCCCCGAGTAGCCAAAGTAATTTTGAAGAAGACGACCAAAGCAGGAGGCATCACAATCCCAGACTTTAGCCTCTACTACAAAGCTGTAATCATCAAGACAGCATGGTATTGGCACAAAAACAGACACATAGACCAATGGAGTAGAATAGAAACCCCAGAACTAGACCCACAAACGTATGGCCAACTCATCTTTGACAAAGCAGGAAAGAACATCCAATGGAAAAAAGACAGTCTCTTTCACAAATGGTGCTGGGAGAACTGGACAGCAACATGCAGAAGGTTGAAACTAGACCACTTTCTCACACCATTCACAAAAATAAACTCAAAATGGATAAAGGACCTGAATGTGAGACAGGAAACCATCCAAACCCTAGAGGAGAAAGCAGGAAAAGACCTCTCTAACCTCAGCCGTAGCAATCTCTTACTCGACACATCCCCAAAGGCAAGGGAATTAAAAGCAAAAATGAATTACTGGGACCTTATGAAGATAAAAAGCTTCTGCACAGCAAAGGAAACAACCAACAAAACTAAAAGGCAACCAATGGAATGGGAAAAGATATTTGCAAATGACATATCGGACAAAGGGCTAGTATCCAGAATCTATAAAGAGCTCACCAAACTCCACACCCGAAAAACAAATAACCCAGTGAAAAAATGGGCAGAAAACATGAATAGACACTTCTCTAAAGAAGACATCCGGATGGCCAACAGGCACATGAAAAGATGCTCAACGTCGCTCCTCATCAGGGAAATACAAATCAAAACCACACTCAGATATCACCTCACGCCAGTCAGAGTGGCCAAAATGAACAAATCAGGAGACTATAGATGCTGGAGAGGATGTGGAGAAACGGGAACCCTCTTGCACTGTTGGTGGGAATGCAAACTGGTGCAGCCACTCTGGAAAACAGTGTGGAGGTTCCTCAAAAAATTTAAAATAGATCTATCCTATGACCCAGCAATAGCACTGCTAGGAATTTACCCAAGGGATACAGGAATACTGATGCATAGGGGCACTTGTACCCCAATGTTTATAGCAGCACTCTCAACAATAGCCAAATGATGGAAAGAGCCTGTATGTCCATCAACTGATGAATGGATAAAGAAATTGTGGTTTATATACACAATGGAGTACTACGTGGCAATGAGAAAGAATATGGCCCTTTGTAGCAACGTGGATGGAACTGGAGAGTGTGATGCTAAGTGAAATAAGCCATACAGAGAAAGACAGATACCATATGGTTTCACTCTTATGTGGATCCTGAGAAACTTAACAGAAACCCATGGGGGAGGGGAAGGAAAAAAAAAAATGAGGTTAGAGTGGGAGAGAGCCAAAGCATAAGAGACTCTTAAAAACTGAGAACAAACTGAGGGTTGATGGGGGGTGGGAGGGAGGGGAGGATGGGTGATGGGTATTGAGGAGGGCACCTTTTGGGATGAGCACTGGGTGTTGTATGGAAACCAATTTGACAATAAATTTCATATATTGAAAAAAATTAAAAAAACAAAAATAAACATAAAAAAAGTCTCTTATGGTTTGTCTCCCTCTGTTTTTATATTATTTTTGTTTCCTTTTCCTTATGTTCATCTATTTTGTAACTTAAATTCCACATATGAGTGAAATCATATGATATTTATCTTTCTGACTTGTTTCACTTACCATAATACCCTCCAGTTCTATCCACATTGCTGTAAATGGCAAGATTTCATTCTTTTTGATTGCCGAGTAATATTACATTGTATGTTTATATAGCACATCTTCTTTATCCATTCATCAGTTGATGGACATTTGGGCTCTTTCCATACTTTGGCTATTGTTAATAGTGTTGCTATAAACATGGGGGTGCGTGTGCCCCTTTGAATCAGCATTTTTGTACCCTTTGGATAAATACCTAGTAGTGAAATTTCTGGGTCATAGGCTAGTTCTAATTTTTAATTTTTTAAGGAACCTCCATACTGTTTTCCAGAGTGGCTACACCAGTTTGCATTCCCACCAACAGTGCAAAAGGGTTCCTCTTTCTCTGCATCCTCACCAACATCTGTTGTTGCCTGAGTTGTTAATTTTAGCTATTCTGACAGGTGTGAGGTGGTATCTCACTGTGGTTTTGATTTGTATTTCCCTGATGATGAGTGATGTTGAGCATCTTTTCATGTGTCTGTTGGCCATCTGGATGTCTTCTTTGGAAAGGTGTCTATTCATGTCTTTTGCCCATTTCTTCATTGGATTATTTGGTTTTTGGTTGTTGACTTTGATAAATTCTTTATAGATTTTGGATACTAACCCTTTATCTGATATGTCATTTGAAAATATCTTCTCCTATTCTGTTGGTTACCCTTTAGTTTTGCTGATTGTTTCCTTCACTGTGCAGAAGACTTTTATCTTGATGAGGTCCCAATTGTTCATTGTTGCTTTTGTTTCCCCTGCCTCTGGAGACATGCCAAATAAGAAGTTGCTGCAGCTGAGGTCAAAGAGGTTGTTGTCTGTTTTCTCCTCTAGATTTTGATGGCTTTCCTGTCTTACATTGAGGTCTTTCATCCGTTTTGAGTTTATTTTTGTGTATGGTGTAAGAAAGTGGTCCCGGTTCATTCTTCTGTATGTTGCTGTACAATTTTCCCAATACCATTTGCTGAAGAGACTGTTTTTATTTCATTGGATATTCTTTCCTGCTTTGTCAAAGATTAGTTGGCCATATGTTTGTGGGTCCATTTCTGGGTTCTCTGTTCTGTTCCATTGGTCTACGTGTCTGTTTTTGTGCCAGTACCATACTGTCTTGATGATTACAGCTTTGTAGTACAGCTTGAAGTCTGGAATTGTGTTACCTCCAACTTTGGTTTTCTTTGTCAGGATTGCTTTGGCTGTTCAGGGTCTTTTCTGGTTTCATGTAAGTTTTAGAATTGTTTGTTTTAGCTCTGTGGAAAATGCTGGTGTTATTTTGATAGGATTGCATTGAATGTATAGACTGCTTTGGGTAGTATAGACATTTAACAATATTTGTTCTTCCAATCAATGAGCATGGAATATTTTTCCATTTTTTTGGATCTTCTTAAGTTTCTTTCACAAGCTTTGTATAGTTTTCAATGTACAGATGTTTCAACTCTTTGGTTAGGTTTATTCCTAGGTATTTTATGGGTTTTGGTGCAATTGTAAATGGGATCAATTCCTTGATTTCTCTTCCTGCTGCTTCATTTTTGGTGTATAGAAATGCAACCAATGGTCCTATTATCTTACTACTCTGAGGATATCCATAATAGTTTTTTTTAGGTTTCCTTCTCTTTGCATAGTCTCTTTCTTCTTCCTGCTTTTTAAAAAAATCCAATATAATTAACATACCGTATTATGTTAGTTTCAGGTGTACAATATGGTGATTCAACAATTCTATATATTATTTGATACTCATCATGGTAAGTGTACTCTGAATATTCTTTACCTATTTCCCTCATCTCCCCACCACCCTCCATTCTGGTAACCACCAGTTTTTTCCTCTATAGTTAAGAGTCTATTTTTTGGTTTGTCTCTTTTTTCTTTGCTAATTTGTTTTGTTTATTAAATTCCATATATGAGTGAAATCATACTGTATTTGCCTTTCTCTCGCTGACATTTCACTTAGCATTATACCCTCTAGATCTATCCACGTTGTTGCAAATAGCAAGATCTCATTCTTTTTATGGCTTAGTAATAATCGTGTGTGTGTGTGTGTGTGTGTGTGTGTGTGTGTGTGTGTGTCTTTATACCTCACATCTTCTTTGTCCATTCATATAGATAGACACTTGGGTTGCTTCCATAATGTGGCTATTGTAAATAGTGCTGCAATAAACATAAGGGTGCATATATCTTTTTGAATTACTGTTTTCATATTCTTTGAGTAAATACCCAGTAGTGGAATTACTGGATCATATGGTAATTCTATTTTTAATTTTTTGAGGAACCGCCACGGTGTTTTCCATAGTGGCTGCACCAGTTTGCATTCCCACCCAACAGTGCACGAAGGTTCCTTTTTTCCCCACAACCTCACCAACACTTGTTCTTTTTTGTGTTTTTGATTTTAGTCATTCTGACAGGTGTGAGGTGATATCTCACTGTGCTTTTGATTTGCATTTTCCTGACGATGAGTGATGTTGAGCATCTTTTCATGTGTCTGTTGGCCATTTGTGTGTCTTCTTTGGAGAAATGTCTGTTCATGTTTTCTGCCCATTTTTAAAAAAAATTTTTTTTAACGTTTATTTATTTTTGAGATAGAGAGAGAGACAGAGCATGAATGGGGGAGGGTCAGAGAGAGGGAGACACAGAATCCGAAACAGGCTCCAGGCTCTGAGCTGTCAGCACAGAGCCCGAAGCGGGGCTTGAACTCACGGACCGTGAGACCATGACCTGAGCCGAAGGTGGCCACCCAACTGACTGAGCCACCCAGGCGCCCCTTCTGCCCATTTTTTAATTGGATTATTTGTTTCTTGGTGTTGAGTTGTGTAAGTTCTTTATATACTTTTGATAGTAACCCCTTATCACATATGTCATTTGCAAATATCTTTTCCCATTCCCTATACTGTCTTTTAGTTTTGTTGATTGTTTCCTTTGCTGTGCAGAAGCCTTTTATTTTGATGTAGTCCCAATAGTTTATTCTTACTTTTATTTCCCTTGCTTCAGGAGACATATCTAAAAAAAAAATGTTGCTACAGGTGATACCAGAAATTACTGCCTGGGCTCTCTTCTATGATTTTTATGGTTTCATGCCTCGCTTTTAGTTCTTTAATTCATTTTGAATTTATTTTTGTGTATGGTGTAAGAAAGTAGCCTAGTTTTAATCTTTTGCATGTAGTTGTCCAGTTTTCCCAACACAATTTGTTGAAGAGACTGTCTTTCTCCCATTGCGTATTCTTACCCCCTTTGTAAAATATTAATTGACCATTTAATCATGGGTTTATTTCTGGGCTCTCTATTTGGGACCATTATTCTATGTGTCTATTTTTGTGTCAGTACCATACAGTTTTGATTACTACAGCTTTGTAGTATATCTTGAAATCTGGGATTGTGATCAATTAAACAAAACCTCCAATTTTGTTCTTCCTTTTTAAGATTGCTTTGGCTATTTGGGGTCTTTTGTGATTCCATATAAATTTTAGGATTGTTTATTCCAGTTCTGTGAAAATGCTATTGGTATTTTGATAGAAATTGCATTAAGTCTGTAGATTGCTTTGGGTAGTCTGGACATTTTAACAATATTTCTTCTCCCAAGCCATGTGAAATGGAGTATCTTTCCATTTGTTTGTGTCATCTTCAATTTCTTTCATCAGTGTTTTATAGTTTTCAGAGTTTGGTTGGTTTATCCATCTTGCTAGAAACTTTCTGCAGATGTTTAGTAGCTTTTCTGCTTATATTCAAGGTTAGGCAACTTTAAAGCCAATTGGAAGCTCTGAATATATGGGTGAGGCCTGTTGGCTGTAAGTGCTGTCATTTTAATGACTTGGCAGGGCCACTGTATTGGAGAAACCCTAATATTAGTATTGACTTTATTCTCTAGGGAAGCCTCTTTTAGTCTTCTGCCTAAAGGATAAATGCCTGGTAAGGATCCTTCTGTAAGTGGTGTGGGGAAGAAGGTCTGGGATTCTCAACATCATGCCACATGCTTTCATTAATCATCCTGTTTTCAGTATTTTTCTCCTACCTTCAAATGTGCCTGGTGTCTCCCATTCCCCTTTATTTTACATTTTCTACAGAATAAACTTGCTGTCTTCTACTAGTATGGGAAAGGTGATCTGTGGATATAACTGTTAGTTTTTTCCCCCCTGTTAATGTCATTTTTGTTATTACCAGATGTTAAATTATTATCATATTCTTCTTCAAAAAGACTGAACCAGTCAGCAACAAATGAGAACTTCCTCATAGTTCTGCCAGTACTTTTAAAAGACAGTGTTATTGAGGTAAAACTGACATATACTAAACTGCATGTAATTTAAACTGTGTAATTTATGTTTAACATACCCCCTTTAAACCATCCCCAAGTCAAGATAGTGAACATATTTATTATCTGTTTCCTCAGGACTGTTTGCAATTCCTTCTTCTCCCTTTCTTTATTCCCAAGCAAAGACTGACCTATTTTCTGTCACTATAGATAGTTTACATTTTCTAGACTTTTATGTAAATAGAATCATATAATACATATTTACAAATGTACTTTTTCTTTGGTTTCTAACCATTAATTTTTTTAAGTTTATTTATTTAGAGAGAGAGCAGGAGTAAGTGTGTGCAGGTGGGCAAGGAGCAGAGAGAGAGAAACCCAAGCAGTCTCTGTATTGTCAGCCCAGAGCCAGATGTGGGGCTCGAACTCACAAACCATGAGATCATGACTTGAGCTGAAATCAAGAGTCAGATGCTTAACTGAGCCATCCAAGCACCATTTTTTAAACTGGTTTCCAAACAGTCTTCCTTATTTTACCTTCCCCTCCAGTCTCAAATGTACTAGATGTTGGTTGGTTCTCAGCTTTTCCACTGCTGACTTAGGAACAATTTCCTCTTGTCCAACTTCTTTCCAGCTTTCAATTTTTTTTTTCTTTAAAAAACTCCTGTGTGGGACGGGGAACTTTTGAATTTTTGTTGTAAATGTGAACTCAATGAAGTGTATGCCCAGGAATTGCCCGATCAAAACAATTCATACCCCCGCCATTGTTGCTGTGTCCTTTTCTCTTCTCTCCATGCTTGTGGGTTTGTGCCTTTAAGATCCCTTTCAGGTTATTTAATGGTGTTTGCAAAAAGGAACAGAATTACGTGAAAGAGTTCATATCTGTCATCTTTGTCTGGAAGCTGAGACTGTTCATACATGAAGGTTTACTAGAAAGTTTTGTGCTGGCTGGAGATGTCAGAGCATGTGTGAAGCAGTTGCTGGAGGAAAATAAAGTAATTTCTTGTTTATAATTCACTAAGTTCAGACTGCCAAATATACTAGTTACATTTGGTATTCAATAAAATGTAGGTTCTCCTCCTAACCTCCTTTCCTCCCCCCTTGTCTCCCTTCTTCCCTCCTTTCCTCCTTCCATTTTAGCAGCTGCTGTGGGGAAACTTCTCAGGAAATTTCTGTTCTCAGAGGAGAATGTGCCAGCCCACAGGTAAGGGAGACATTTTGCAAGCATAAAAGAGTTGTGGCAGCTCAATTTAGGATAGTGTGAAGGTCACTGAAGATATCTCAGGAGTTAGCTGGTTAGGGCAGGGACTTCCTGCCAGGGGAGAGGGGAGGGGGAATGGGAAGAGAGTTAAGGATGAGTTCCTAAGGATTGGGATTTCAGTGTCTGTGGTCAGGAAGAGACTATTAGAGGCCTGAGCCTGCAGGACCTCGGCGGATGAGGAGCAGCCTGGAGTCCAAAGGAGGACTTTTTCTGTGACCAGGTAGAAAGTTCCTTCCTCACACAGAGAGGCCAAGTGGGAGATGAGTGAGGGGACATGGAGAGACATGTCCCTGGGACAGGTTTGGGAAATAGACACAGGTAGGAACTGCCAAGTTCATATTGATGAGTCTTTTTTATCCGTAATCTTAGGAAATGGAATCCAAGGCCCCCTGAGATGGAGGGTAGATAGAAGGAGGAAGGGTAACTGGAGCTTAGGTCCTGGAGAGCCATGGAGTCACTGCTCAACTGTCTCTCAGGGACTCTGCTGAGGTCACTATGAAGACAAGAGATTCTCAGCCTTGCTGGGTGGCATTGATTGAAGGAACCTTATTAGCATTCACTTCCTTCTCTTTTGATGAAAGTTTAAAGGTCACCATTTCCTCTTGTGGAGGAAGTTCCACAAATATTCCATTGCCACTCTTAGAAATAGCAAGACATCAAGAGGATTGCAGACTCCCCATTCTGGGGGAATTCCCAAGGAGGGGGAGGCAGAGCTCTCGTGGAGACAGTGAATTCAGAGTGATTACTCAGTGGCAGCAGCAGTAGCAGCAGCGGGGACCAGAATTTCCCTGCACCTGTGTCAGGCTCGCATTTGCCAACTCAATCTCTAAGTATTTCTACTGACCGAAAAAAAAAATAGCTGTGGGTGAAACAATTCATTTTTCAGACAGGAGCCTCCACCCGTGGTTTGCTTAGAGGCCTGTCTTACCTTTCTCTTGGGTGGCAGATACAAATGTCCCGGATGTTGTTGGGAGCGGGAAATGCGTGGGCATCTACACTGTGAGTGGGTTCCATCCACTCACAGCAATAAACGGAGGTGAATGCCAAGTGTGTAGACATTCTACAGACTGTAGGCAATCCCATCCTACCACTTCCAGTGAGTTGGCAAGGAACGTAAATGATTTTGGGCTGCCCTGCCCCTCTTTGGGGCAGATAATCCAAAGCTCACTTAAAAAAAAATTTTTTTTAATTTAATTTATTTTTTAAATTTACATCCAAATTAGTTAGCATATAGTGCAACAGTGATTTCAGGAGTAGATTCCTTAATGCCCCTTACCCATTTAGCCCATCCCCCCTCCCACAAGCCCTCCAGTAACCCTCTGTTTGTTCTCCATATTTAAGAGTCTCTTATGTTTTTGTCCCCCTCCCTGTGTTTTATTATTTTTGCTTCTCTTCCCTTATGTTCATCTGTTTTGTCTCTTAAAGTCCTCATATGAGTGAGGTCATTTGGTATTTGTCTTTCTCTGACTAATTTCGCTTAGCATAAAAGCCTCTAGTTCCATCCACATAGTTGCAAATGGCAAGATTTCATTCTTTTTGATTGCCACAAACTCACTTTCTACAGGTGGAGGGTTGGTTGGTGGTCACATGTGAGTAATGCAGCCGTACCAGAACTCCAGAGAGTTGCATGCCCATATGTCATTCAGCATTTGTCCATGTGAATAGCTGTGGTTATCTAAGTTTAGGGCTTTCCTACCATCTCTGGGGGAACATTTCGAGACCAATCTGAGATGCTTGTGTTAGAGAGAGAGGCTTCCCCCCGCCCCCCGGACTGATGCACTATTCCCAGATACTTTGTTTTAAAAATGTAGACATCTTCTTTAGGAGAGATAGCATTGTGAGCCAGAGCAGAGCCAGCTCAAAAAAGAGGAGGGAGAAGTTCTGGGCATTGAGTACAACAGCATTTAGTGGGGAGAAGGGAGAAGGCTGACGAGGAGGGAGAAGTGTTTTCACCTTCACCCACCCTGCGCTGATGATAATAATCCCTTTGTTCTTTATTGAAATAGCAAAGGCAGTTGGGCAGGAACTCTTATCTTCCAACCACAAGACCGAATCCACTTGCCTTCCCTTCTATCATGACAGGAGAGGTGTCCCTGAGGACAACCATTCTGTTGAGCTCTGGTGTTTATGCCCCACTGCCTGCTCAGGACTTTTGTCTCATCAACACCAACTCCTCCCTCTCTCTCAGGTTGTTGACAACAGCTATGAACATACCCAAGAGTCTGCCCTTGTGAAGAAGTCCTCCGTTGACCCTATGTCCCTCTGCAGCCACCACCCCGCTTTTTTGTGTTCCTTCCCAAAGAGTTGTACTTTTTATTTGTTGTCTCCATGCCTACATCACACAATTCTTTCTTCCTTCTGTTCTGGTGGGTCTTCTGTATCCACCATTCCTTGGAGACCCACATGCCAAAGCCACCACTGGCCTCCATCTAGTGGCCACTTCTCTGTCCTCATCTCACCCTGTTGGCAGAGTTGGACACAGGTAATCACTCCCTCCCTTTTGAAAAGCTTCCTTACTTTGGTTTGTGTGACAACCTGCTCCCCTGGTTTTCCTTTGCCCTGGCTGCCCTTTTCAGTCACCTTTGCTGGCTCCTCTTCTCAGACCTCTCAATGCCGGCATGTCCCAGGCTCAGTTGTGGGTCTTCCTTCTTTTCAGGAGTCCAATTTAGTCCTGTGGCTTCATTTGCCATCCATTTCTCTGCTTGCTGTCCATTCCTAAGTTTTTGTCGCCAGCCTGCGTATTATCTCTGAGCTTCAGACTTGTATATTTGGCTGACTCCTTGACGTCTTCACTTGAATATATAATTGGTGTCTCAGACTAAACATGTCCAAGACAGAACCTTTGACCCACCACCTCCTTTACCCATCCTTTGATCATCCCTTCTTGGTCTTCCTCAGCAAATGGTACTAATTTTTACCCAGTGACTCTTACAAAAAATCTAAGAAGTTATCTTTGATTCATTTCTTTTTCTCTTTTCCACATGCAATCCACTGGGAAGACCATTACTTTTACCTCTAAATTAGAATCCAAAATCTCTTTATTCTTTCTTCATCTTCCATTATTGAAGCTTGGACTCACGATAGTCTAAGCCACCATCATCCCTTGGATGGTGCAATAGTCTCCTTATCTGTATCCTGTGCATATAGTCCATTCTTCACACTGTGGTTAGGAAAGTGTTTTTAAAACATGAATTTGGTAATGTTACGTTTTGCCTAAAGTCTTACATGTTTTCCCAATGATCTTGATCCAAATTCCTCAGTATGGCTTGCAACACTCAAGTGATGGTGGCCTTTATCTGCCTCTCAATTTCATCTCACCGCTCTCAGTGGTGTGCCAAAGCTATGCTATCTACTCGGGAGAGCTGGCTATGTGCATCTGTTTCCAATTTTGTATTTCATGAAATCACATTGGTAGCTTGGTAGGTGGAAGCATTTATACCTTGGAACTGGTAAATGCTACAAACCAGAAGTTTTTGTTTTGTTTCTCAGAAGGCCAGTGGTTAGAACACCTCCCAGCACTGATGCTCCCCTTTGTCACTATGCTCCAGCCTCACGGGCGTTCTCATCCAGGTGGTTGCTGTCTGAAAGCCTTTATACTTACAGTTCTCTCTGATGGATTGTTCTTACTTTCTGTGTTTGGGGCCTTCTTACCATTTAGGTCTTAGTTCAGAGTCATTTCCTAAGACAGTCCTTCCTTGAGCTTATTCAAGAACCCCATTTTCAATAATATCACATCACTCTGTGTTATTGCCATCATGGCATTTGCCTCTAACTGAAGTAAATTATTTTCTTAACTTGTTTATTCTTTGTCTCCCCGTATTAAAATATTCCCTTCTGTGTTTCTGGCACCTAGAACAGGGTCTGCCACGTGGTTGGTGCTCACTAAACATTACTGAATGAATAAATGAACTTTGTTAATATGGTTTATAGTTTCTGGGCCTCAATTTCCTCATCTAAAAACGGGATCATTGAAGTGATGTCACCAAGATGGTAAAGTAGAAAACTCCAGCCTCTGTCCCCCTACAAAGATCAGCAATTAGACAGCTGTCCATGAACCAAAGCAGCTCTGGGAGGACTCTGGAGTCCACAAAAGAAAGTGCAGCGATACAGTAGAACACAAAACCTGCAAAGAGCTGCACAAAAAGGGAAGGAAGAACAGCTTCATTTGGCTTTTGCGTCATCCCTTCCCCCCAAACCAGTGTTGTTCAGCAACCATGAGGGAACTCGCCAGCTGGACCGAGTTCTCCCTGGAAAGGGAAAAGCAGGGTCAGCAACCGGCTTCCCCAGCCCTTTGGCGGCACTGCATGAAGGATGCTCATTGGTTTTACCCCAGAGACCAGCAAAGTTAGATATATAGGGACAACTAGGAGCAGGGAAGAACAGGGGCTACCAAGTATGAGCTATGCAGTGGGAGTGACCAGGGTTCCGAGTGACCTGCTCTGCAGAGGACCCCAGCAACTTCTGCCACTAAAGAAACCAACAGCCAGCACAGCTGCCATGGACCTTCTGCAGATGGCACTGTGTTTTGTCCCACAGGTATTCCTATTCCCAGCCTCCAGCCGCCTGAATCTCTCCCTGTTTCATCCCACATTCCTCCATCAGAACCTGGGACCTGCAACCAGCAGCCATCCCAGTCCCTTGTGGCCGTGTGGGTATGAAATGCCAGCCTGGACCTCAGAAGCTGACCCCCTACTGCCATTCATGCCTGCTTGTGGCTACCCCTTCCAGTTGTGCACTTGGGGGCCACTGGCCGGCCTCTCACCACCAGCCCCTACTGCTGTGTGTACACCCATGGTGAAATCCTATAGCCATGGAAATTCATGCTGACAGCCAAGGCCCTGACAGCTGCTTGTGGGATTGGGCCTGTGCCGCTCACCTGCAGCTAGCTCCTCCTAAAGCTCTGCACTTGAACCCCCTGGCCCCAGCCCCCATCACTGGCATCCACTACCATGCACCTGTGGAGAGAACGCACGTCCATAGTCAGGGCCCCGCAGCTGCGAGTACGCCTGCAGTTGGCCCAGGCCATTGCTCCTGGCTTTGGCTGCCACTACTACATGAGTAGCTGCAATTGGCACCTGCCACTGCACAGGCATCTGCGTGCTCCTGCACTTGGAGGAAAAGGCAACCTATGGAATGGGAGAAAATATTTGCAAACCATTTATCTGGTGAGGGGTTAATATTCAAAATGTATAGGGAACTCATATACCTCAATAGCAAAAGAAATATTCAGTTTAAAAATGGGCAAAGGAGTTGAATAGATATTTCCCCAAAGAAGACATACAAGTCAACAAATACATGAAAAGTGCTCAATCAACATCAGGGAAAATACAAATGAAAACCACAGGAGATATCACCTCATACCTGTTAGAGTATTATCAAAAAGATAAGAGACAAGTAAATGCTGGCAAGGATTTGGAGGAAAGGGAACCCTGGTGCACTGTTGTAGGAATGTAAATTGGTGCAGCCATTATGGAAAACAGTATGGAGTTCCTTAAAAAATTAAAAATAGAACTGTCATATGATCCAGCAATTCCACTTCTGGGTATATGTCCAAAGCAAATAGAGTCACTATCTCAAAGAGATTTCGGTACTCCCATATACATTGCATCTTTATTCACAAATAGCCAAGACGTGGAAATGATATGTGTCCATCTATGGATGAATGGATAAAGAAAACATTATATACATGTAATACATATATTACATATATACACACACAGATATAATGGAATATTATTCAGCCATAAAAAGGAAACCCTGCCATTTGCAATAATGCAGATGGACCTTGAGGGTATTATGCTAAGTGAGTAAGTCAGAGAAAGACAAATGCCATATGATCTCACTTACATGTGGAATCTAAAAACATTGAACTCATACAAACAGAAGTAGAATGGTGGTTACCAGGGGCTGGGGGTGGGGGAAATGGGGAGATGTTGGTCAGAGGGTACAAACGCTCAGCTCTAAGATGAGTAAGTTTCAGGGATCTAAGGCACAACATGGCAACCATAGCTAAAAATACTGTATTACTGTATTGTATACTTGAAAGTTGCTGCGAGACTAGAGCTTTAAAGTTCTCACCATAATAACAACAAAATGGCAGTTATGTTAGATTAAGGATGTGTTAACTAACCTTATTGTAGTCAACATTTCACAATATATACAGTTATCAAATCATCACATTGTACACCTTAAACTTTCACAATATGATATTTCAATTCTGTCTCAGTAAGGCTGGGAAAAAAAGGGCACACACACAAAAAGTGGGATTTTTTTTTTCATTGAACATTTGTTAAGCTCTTGTCCTGAGCACTGTGCCAGATGTTGGACTGAAAATTAAACTCACCCGCATGATTGTTCTGCAGGATAAAATGTGAAGTTTGTAAAAATAACGGTGAAGTGCTGTACAAATATGGTTATTCAACGACTGTGGGCATTACAGGGGATTTATTTTTTATTTTCTCTTCAGTAAGAGTATCTTTCTTATGTAATAAAAAGGAATTTGTGGTGTTGGTGGTTATTATAGTGGACCTATTTCACTTGGTTTTTTATTGCCTCCAGACCATTCCAGAATTGTCATTTGGATACTTCTTATCATCTCAATAACTGAGGAGATAAAGCACTTTCTTAAGAGAGGAATAAAGATCAGTACTGTTGTTTTTCTAGGAAAAGGGCCTGGAGGAAGCAGAGATAGGAAGGGAATTGGCAAAGATACAATTACTTTTGTAAAATAGCAAAGTTAGACACAAAAATTGGGCACTAGTACCATTTGTTTTTATAACTGGAAAGGACCTTAGATACCATCTGGTCCAAAGGAATCCATTTTATAAGTGGGAAGATAGAGCAGAGAAGTTAAGTATGATTATAGGTCAATCAAGTTTGTGTAAAAGCTGGAATCCCAGCCTTTCACTCTTCTTCTTCTTCTGCACCTGATGGCTAACATTGGCCATGAACAATATCACAGTCTATGGTGATATGGTGAACAATATCACAGACAGTCTATGGTGGCTAAAATAGATATGTTAGTGATGAAGGGAGCCTGAGTCAGCATACTTGGATATGAGGTTTGGTCCTTGTTTTGTGCCAAATCATGGTGCCATTGGAACAAGTCACTGCCCTCCTCTGTGCCTCCGTCTTCTTTTTCTTCTGAAGAGGGAGGGAATGGTGGGGTAGAAGCACACATTCAACAAACCCCTGTTATCTTGGAGCTAGGTCACAGGGTTGGGGTGACCAGTTTACCCACAGAATTAAATTTAATTTGCCCACAGAATTAAATCCAAACTGTCCTGTGGCATTCTGTTTCTTCTAAACACCAGCCTTGCCTCCTATACTAGCCATGTCCCACCCTCCCTCTGGTCACATCTGACTCAGCCCTCTGCACTTCCCTCTCTTTATCTTCTTTGCTTCTGTTTCATCTGCCCCATGTCTGTTAATAGAAGTTCTCATTTTGGGGGGTCTAGCTTTTATGAAAGCTGTCTTGAACTTCATCCCTGTTCTTCCCTACACCTTCCCTGCCCAAGCCAGAGTCTATGTTTATTTCCTTTTGTGGTCATGGGACTGGGTTAGTATGTCTCTTGTGGTACTTAATGTTGGGACCAAAGATTCTGAGACTTTATCAGCCAGAGAGATAAACAACTATGGTGTGTGGACTGTAGCCTGGACTTGCTGATGCAGGGCCTCTGCCTTCTCCCCAAGTCTCCCCACTGTTTCAGGAATTTTCCACAGTTGTGGTGCAGCCCACAAGTTCAGGGGCAAGTCCATGCACATCTTTGCTTCCTCTCTTCTACAGTTGACTTCCTTAAGTTCTGGGAGTCCCAGAAAGCTGCTCCACAGCCTGTAGAATGAGTGGGGAGGGGTCTTCAACAGTTATGCTGTCATTTGGCTCCCTGCAAATGGCAGGAGACACAGACTCTCAAAAAAATTGTTGCATTGCTCTCTGGTCCTAACCTGAGGGCTCAAAACCAGTCCCCCAGGCTAAGCAGGAGGATAGATATAGCCCACCTTCACTACCATATTTGTCTAATCTTTCTGCTCTCTAGAGCAGATATTAGATATATAGTATGTGCATATAATGTGTATTATATTGTATTATATATAATATAAATTACATGTAACATATATATCATGCTATATATTATATATGTGTATACATATATATATAAAATGTTACATGTTCTGTGTATATATATAATATGCATATATCATTATATGTACTCATTAATTTTTGAATAAAATTGCTTATTTTGTAATTTACTTTTATTTTCATGCAGCACCATATAATGAATATTTATCCTTGCCATAAGATAGTCTACTTAAATGTAATCTCCAATGGCTGCAAAATATTCTATCATGTGGATATACCAAAAGTTATTTAACTGGTTTTCAATTGTTGGGTGATCAGGTTTTTTCCAACTTTTTAAAAGTTAGTTTGAATAATACTAGTAAACAGCAATAAAATACATAAAATTTGCTACATATCCGTGCTTTTTTCCTATAAGTAGAATTTCTGGGCCAAAGGAGAGGCATTTTGAAGATTTCAGATACTTATTGCCTTTGTACTCTTCTATTCAAGGTTTATTGCATTCAGCGTGACTCACAGTTTGGGGAGCAGAGGAGGAGGTGGAGACAGCGGTCCCCTCCCTGTTCCCACAGACCTCCTTGGGTGAGGTTAGAGAGTCTGGACAGGTAGAGCTTGCCCTGGTAGAGCCTGCTTCCTGCATTTCTTTTTAATCCACCCAGCCCAGTCTTACAGACCAAGTGTCTTTTATTTTTTATTTATTTTTTTAAATTTTTTTTTTTCTTCAACGTTTTTTTTTTTTTTTTTTTATTTATTTTTGGGACAGAGAGAGAGCATGAACGGGGGAGGGTCAGAGAGAGAGGGAGACACAGAATCGGAAACAGGTTCCAGGCTCCGAGCCATCCGCCCAGAGCCTGACACGGGGCTTGAACTCACGGACCACGAGATCGTGACCTGGCTGAAGTCGGACGCTTAACCGACTGCGCCATCCAGGCGCCCCTGTTCAAGTGTCTTAACTCCAGGAGCTTAAGCACTGAGGGTGGGTCAGGGTTGGAGGAGGGGCTGCAAAGCTTCCATGGCCTGGGGAATGGTGGGGCCAGTCTGGTCCAGGGTAACCCAAGTGATTCTGGTTCTAAGGAGACAGGAAAAAAAGGATTGACACAGAAGTTGTCAAAGTATAAGTTTTAAGGTGTTAAAAATATAACTCTCATGGGACGCCTGGGTGTCTCAGTTGGTTAAGCGTCTGACTTCGGCTCAGGTCATTATCTTGTGGTCTGTGAGTTCCAGCCCTGCATCGGGCTCTGTGCTGACAACTCAGAGCCTGGAGCCTGTTTCAGATTCTGTGTTTCCTTCTCTCTCTGCACTTCCCCCACTCGCACTCTGTCTCTCTCTCTCAAAAGTAAATAAACAGTAAAAAAAAAAAAAATTAAAAAATATAACTCTCTCACAAATATATAGGAAATGTGTCAAAAATTTATTTAACTCCATATTAAGGCTACCAAAAGTATGGCAAAGCTAGTCAAAGGAGGAGATAAGGGACAGATCTCTCTTTCTCTGTCTCTATATCATCTATATCTATATCTAATCTATGTATTTATATATCTATATCTTTCTATCTCTATCCGTATCTATATAATCTCCATACATAGATAGATATAGATACCTATATATATATATACACACACACACGCACACATATATGTGTGCGTGTGTGTGTGCATATATATATACATACACATAAAGTCAGTGGAATAAAGAATGTTGGGGTAAGATGGCAAGGTTAGATATAAACCAGGGCAATAATATCATAGCAGCTGAGTTACCATTTTTCTGAACAGAACTACTTTGCTATTTTACTGGACAAAAATGACTCAACCCCTCAATCTTCTGCAAGTTAATGTCTAACTCTATAGTGTCTGGGCCTTGACCATGAGTAAACAGTAAATCAAACAAAAAGATACTTTCCTCTAGAGAAGGGGTCAGCAAACTGGTTTGTGGGCTCAATCTGGCCTTCTGCCTGTTTTGTAATAAAAATATATTGGAACACAGCCATATCCATTTGTTATAGATTGTCAATAGCTGTTTTTAAGATATAACAGCAGTGTTGAATAGTTGTGCCAGAAAACCTTATGGTCCTCAGGCCTAGAAGATTTACTATCTGGCCTCTTACAGAAAATGTTTTGTGGACCCCTGCCCTACAGCATTGGATGCTTTTTAGGTGGGTTCGTTAGACAGTGAAAAGGCACAAATAGTCTTTTTGTCTTTTCCCCATATTTTGGATAACCTTTCTTAATACAATATTTTAGCCCTTTCCCTCTTATTTTTGACCTCAAAGAGGCAGTTCTACCGTAGCCAGTCTAGTTATTTAGACTTTAGTGATGCCAAATGTGTAAAGAGCAGCGAGTCTAGGGCATGGCATAAGGATTCTAACAATTTGGAAGAGAAAGAGTGGAGACAGCTGTGTGGCAATGGATGAAAGAAAAAGAAAATTCCAAGAAATGTGGCTGGGGCTATGTATACTTTTCATGGGGTTCATGAAAATTTAAATTCAAATTGCTTTTTGTTGCCAAAGAGTGTGTGGGGTGGGGGATGGGCAGCGGGTGGCAGGATAATGGATGGATGTTTGTCCTTCTGGGACTCAGTGCTGAGACTCAGCAGCATAGTTGCTCATCATCAGGGATTCAAAGGGACTGTTAATGCACTGGGAAGGGGTAGGACAGGCACAGCTTCATAAAGACCACTCGGGGAGGGTCCTCCCTCCGTGGTCTTCTGAATTGAGTTCTGTGAAGGAGGCTGACTTCCTTAATGTCAAATTTTTTGGGTGGGGGGGTGGTTCAGTGTTTAAATGTTGCATGTATACATGGAAAAGACATTTACAATTATTGGAGCCTAAATTTACATAATTAATTTTTTTACAATCATAAATTTCAAAAAGCCAAAATTTGCTTAACATGTTAAGTTCAACTTAAAACTCTTGCTGTTCTAGGGACACCTGTGTGACTTAGTTAAGCGTCTGACTCTTGATTTAGGCTCAGGTCATGATCTCACAGTTTGTGGGATCAAGCCCCATGTTGGGCTCCACATTGACAGTTCGGAGCCTGTTTGGGGTTCTTTTTCTCTCCCTCTGTTTCTACCCCTCCCCCGCTCTCAAAATAAACATTAAAAAATATTGCTATTCTATTTATAATGCCAGTTTTTGATATAACAATGAGAAAAACCATTTTCACTTTTTAAGTTCCTGCTCAGTTATTTTATTGCTTAATGTATTAAGTCCCCCTAAATATTTACCTTTCTTTTCTACCACAGTTAATTGAGGTCCCTTAAATACTTTAAACTACAAATTTAATGTATCTGCAAATTTAATATAATTCTTTCAAATACTTCAAATGCCTGCCAAGGCAGACTTAAAAACCTAATAAACAAAATATTTCCAAGCATCTGAGTAATTTCCTGTAACTTCAAAAAAAAAAAAAAAAGGCAAATGAAAACCAAAGTAATAAATCAGGCTATAAAAATTGAAACAATTTTTACAAACATAAGCAAATTGTTTTCTACCCTTCAAATTAAAACCAGAAGTCTAATATCAATTACGCATTTCAAATTGAAATTACAAAGATAAATTTCAGATTCTTTAATGTTTCAGTTTCTTTAATTGTTTCAAACTCATTGAGTAACAAAGACAGATTACCGGGACAATCTTAAAACTTATTTCTAAACATAAAAGTGTTAAAGCTGTGGGTTTCATTTACATCATCAGCTCTATGCTTTTTTTTTTTTCTTAAACATTTTCTTGGAGTTGTAAAGCCATTTAATACAGGGGTACAGATCACCAATTAACCATCTGAGATGGTTCCTAAGCCAAAGATTCTGACCCTGAGGTCCCTGGGTCAGATTCAGGAACTTGTTTTGAGCTATAGGTTTGAGAATTTAAGACAGTGTCATTGGTCTCTTTTTGGGTAACTTGATGCAAATCACCTGTAATTCCTAGAGTCAATTCTTAGAGTTGGGGCCAGGCTGGTAAGTCAGTGGGAAGCCTTAGCTGTGAAATGGTCTCACAACTAAGCCCCATAGACACCTTTCAAATGTTACCGTTGCCCAATTTTTATCTTACCTGCTTTCAACTTTTTCCACCTGACACAGAAAGATGAGATCTTTCCCCTTATTCGGTACTTAGTTATTATCTTTTATTGCTTTATTAGCTAATTTCCAAATTTTGTAGTATCTGATTTTTTTCAACATTTGCTGAAGACTACAATTCTGCACTCACTATAATGATTGAGTGCTTTAAAATCTCAGCATTCTTATGTATTTAGTGCCTGTGATGGCATAAATTCTTATGCATTTATTACCTGTGATAGCCACTGCTCACAGCTGCCATATGATAATGAGTAGGAGGGAGATGCCCCTGAGACTTTTCTAGAATCCAGTAGGACCTTAAAACGGGTTGAAGGAAAGCACAACAACATTTGGAGTTTGGCAGAGGATGACTCCAAGAGAATGTACCAGTGGCCAAGGCCGCTCAACCTGTTTGGTTTGAGAGTAAGATCTGGGCAGTGAAAATGGTCCTGCTTACAGAGCCAGGAGAGGAGAACTCAGTCTGTGCAGGAATAACACCCACAGGGACCTGAGGAGCTAGTGTGACTGAGCACACTCTGTGGATCTCATTCAGAAGACAGGCATGGTCAGGAGAAGAGTTGCCTTGTATTTCTCCCCAGGAATTACTGACCGACTTGTATCTATCCACGTACATCACCTCCCTTCCTCACCTTCCCTCAGGACTACTCTAGGCTTTGCCTCCTGTGATCCTCCTTTTCCTCTCCTGTATCATTTCTCTCTCCCTCCTACCGATTGATTTAGACGAGTCTACCAAACCTACTGATGTGCTGTTGTGTTGTTGTTATAACAACTCCCATCTTAAACATAAAAATCCTATTTGATTTTACAGCCCTCTCCAGCTACCACTGTGTTTCTCTATCCCTCTTGCTCCCCTTTTTCTTTTACAGCAAAACTATGCAAAGGAGTCTTGGCTACTCACTGGCTCCATTTGCTTGCTTTTCATTCTCTCCTGAATCAATTCCTAGAAGGGCTTTGTCCTTAAGCTCTGTCCTCTTGTTATGGCCACCCACAACCTCTTTTTCACCAGAGTCAATGGCCAGGTCCTCATGTACATGACCTCTCCGTATTGTTGGACCTGCTGGACCTCCTTCTCCTTTACCCGCTTTCTCCTGTTGTCCTCTCCCTTCTCCTGGTTTTTCCCTCACCTCACTGGTTACTCCTCCTCAATCTCCTTTGATGGTCTATTTCTTCCTTTCAACCTCTCTATGTTGTCGTTCCCAGGGCTCAGTCTTCAGCCATTCTTTCTTTTCCAGCAACTCACTCTTGTTAGGTAGTATCAGGTGACCCATGGCATCATACACTTTCTACATGCCAGATACTCCTGAATCTGAATCTAAAGGGAGATTTGGATTTTATATTCTGGTGGCTAATAGGTATCTCAAATATAGCTTGGTTAAAACAGAACTTTTGGTCCACCCCTTTCTCCCCAAAAGAACATGGTATCTGTTGCTTCCCGAGGCTGCCCTATTTCTTTAAATACCCCAATTTAGCCAGCTACTCAGCTCTTAAACCTGAGTCCCCTTTGATTTCTCTCTTTCTCTCATCTGCTACATTTACTCCATCAGCCAGTTCTGTTGTTTCTATGCCCAGAATATATCCCCCACCACTTATTACCCTGGTCCAGGATACTATCATTTCCTGCATAGTCCATTGCCACAGTCTCCTAACTGGTTTCTCTGCTTCCACTTTTGTCATCCTTTCTTCCTGTCCCCAGGCTTCATTCTTCACACAACAGCAAGATGATAAAGAATACAAGAGATGATCTCTTCCGTGTTTAAGAACCTCCAATGGTTTTGCATAACACACTAGGTCCACACTTCTTGCATAGAGACCTGGCCCTTGTCCCTCTCTCCTGTGCTCACCCTGCCTCAGCCACATTGGCCTTCTTACTGTGCCTTATTTATGTCAAGCCCACTTCTGACCTTGGGGACTTCACATCTAGAAGTTCCCTTCTTTTGGCACACTGTTCCCCTAGATCTTAGCAAGATTGATACCTTATCTATATTCAGTACTCTACTTAAGCTACTTTCTCAGAGGGACATTTCCTGACCACCTTACCTAAAATAAAATAAAAATAACGTCTTTCATTGCTAACCCACCCAGTTATTCTCCATCCTATTGCTGTCTTTGGTTATTTTCCTATCACTGATGATGCACTGATCCACAGATGCTAGAGCTGATACCTGACGTTGCCCCCACCCTGCATTGTTACAGAGGAAGAAAAAAGGTCAGAGTTAAGAGTGGGCCCAGGCCTCTCACTCCAGCCTTTAACCCCTCACCACGAAGTAGAGCTCAGTTAGGTGCTGTGTAGTCACCTGATGCCCTGACATCAGCTGTGGTCACTCCTGGCATTCATCCAGTCCAATAAACAGCATCAGGGCAGGCAGCCATGTGAATAGCAGAAAGGAGGCAGGCTTACCTTCACTTCCCATTGTATATTTGCTCTTCTACCCTTCAAGAAAGAAGAGAACGCCAGTCTTCCCACACATTGCCCCTCTCAGGAAGTTACATTGCTCTGGGGAATCGGGACCCCTGGGGCACTAAACAAAGGGAATGTCTCAGTCCCCAGTGAAGGACTCCAAGGACTTTTGCAGCTTAGGGTGATTTCCATTTCTTAACTTCCAACAAAACTGAAGAAGGACCTAAATAAGTTGTTGAATAATAAGTCATTAAACATAATTTTTGATGATAGATGACTGACTATGTGATTTTGGCAAGTAACTTAGAAAGATTTCAAAGAATTGTGTGACGTAGCTACAATAAAATTCCTTTCATTCCTATCTATGTATTATTTATATGTACGTGTTTTCCCACTGCCTACAGGATCAATGTTGAGTAGGATCATTCTAATTATGAGTAATATATAAATGTATGAAATAACTTTTTAAAAAGCTTGGTCTCATCAAGATATATCACAAGTAATCAATATGCATTTTTTTAAATAAAGAATATCAGTCAGTCTCCTTTTTTTTTTTTTTTTTTTAAATGTTTTACTATTTATTTTTGGGAGAGAGAGACAGACACAGCATGATCAAGGAGGGGCAGAGAGAGAGAGGGAGACACAGAATCCGAACGAAGCAGGCTCCAGGCTCTGAGCCATCAGCACAGAGCCCGACGTGGGGCTCGAACTCACGAACCCCAGATCATGACCCCAGGTCAGATCATGACCTGAGCCGAAGGCGCCCCGCTAATAATCAATATTCATACTATGTTTATATATTTATGTTATTTTGATCAATTGTATGCTAACAATAATTGTAATTATGACTCAATCTAGAAGAATTTTTTTAATTTAACGTCCTATATTTACATAAAAAAATCAGTTTTTTTAAAGTTAAGTTTTGATTGAACACATTTTTATTATTGCAAAGAAGTATCATAGAATGATCAGTAAAATGTTTTTAGGCATGATATGTGTTACATTATGTTAAAATTTCATGGGAGAAATGAATGGATATATCAGTTCAAGAAAAAAAGGAATGTTGTTAATTTTCTCCCTTTAAAGTGGAATTTTTAGATGTATAACGTAATTTTTAGATGGATGACAGTAAGAATCAGTCACTGAGGTATTAGGATTTTGTTGGATATGTTTATAAGTGATGTAGTAGTTTTCTTTTTATGTCAAATTTATAGTATTCCAGAAATGATAACCTTTGTGATTAACTATTTAAAATCACAAAAAATTTTAGATTTTAACCTAAAACATGTATGTTGGCAAAGGGGTGAAGTCATAGTTTTTCAGAATTCTTGTAGGTGGTTTGTATGCTAAAATATCAGAAGACCAATATCTTACAAGGATTAGGGCCCTGGAAGGGCCTTTTGGGGAAGGAATTGGACTCACTGCTCTAGAAGTGAGGCCCATGATGGATGGTGCATCGAGTACATTACATACTTGGGACAAGGGTCTCATCCCCAAGGCTAGGAGGGCACCGAGGCTTAGTTCCTCTACTTGACATCTCTTCCAGGTGTTCCTGATGTGTTGTATTTTATTTTACTTTATTTTTTGTTTCAGAGAGAGAACGAGTGGGGTAGAGGGACAGAAAGAGAGAGAGAGAGAGAGAGAGAGAGAGAGAGAGAGAGAGAGAGAATCCTAAGCAGGCTCTACCCTCAGCACAGAGCCCGATGTGGAGCTTCATCCCAGGACCCTGGGATCATGACCTGAGCCGAAATCAAGAGTCAGACACTCCACCTACTGAGCCATCCAGGCAGCCCAATGATATATTGTATTTTAAAGCCAAATACAGTGTGTAGATGCTCTTGTATGTATCTGGATTCCACACATCCCTCTGCTCCAGGGACTCATCCAAACTGAGCCGTCACACGCAAACCATGTGGACCGTCTGGCTAGGTGATTCTTCAGGTTGACTTGCAGTGTCAGGCTGCTCAGGTGGTGGCTAGGACTCCCTCATCTCACACTTCTGATCCCTGGCATATAGAGGATGTCATACCTTTTCTGTCTCTGAGGGCTGATGGGTTTGGGTGCCAGGATGGAAGTGAGGGGCTGGAGAGAAAGAGAAGCATTGGCCCCTTCAAACAGCCTGTGTGGAAGCTCAGGGCCAGGAAGAGGGTGGCTGAATACCAGTAACAACTGACACCTTGGTCCCCTGAGGGACCCAAGCACAGGCTTGCCCAAGCACAGGCTTCACCTGGATCCCTCTAACTGCAGCTGCCTTATTTGCCAGAAGGTGAGATGTTCTCAGAGACAGGGAGACCCCTGATTTGAGAGAGTAGCCCAGGCCCCTGGCACCCTCCTTGTCTACCTTTCCTGGTCCATGTGCCTTGTTTCATGGTTTTATGATTTGCTTTCCAAGAAGGATTTGAATTTTCATGATTATTTGTGGAAGCAAACAATCATACTTCTACAAATAAGAAACATACTGCTTTGGGACTTCCCAGGGGGAAAATCTGTTCACTTGGCTTGCTCCAAAGTGCCAATTTAGAAGTCAGGATCTGGGTGAGATGTGATAAGAACTGGGAGGAGGCTCTGACTTTGGTTCTGCATCCCTGAGTGAGCATCACACCAGTTCTCTAAGTCATTCTCACCCTGGCTTCCAGTTGAATCAGATGTTTGTGGATAATTCAGCAAGGCTGTCCAGGGGGATGAGGAATGTGGCAGGGAGCAGGTCTGCACAGAAGGCAGGCTGACTTATCCTTCCTTCACTGGAAGGACATTGTAGCAACCACCCACCCCCAACCTAGATAGGCTCCCACACACCACTGCATCACTTACCTTCCCCCACCAGATACTTGCTTACTCCAGCCCAAGCATATAGGATAAGCCACACCCTAACCGTGTGGACTCAAATTTATAAGCACTTGCCTCCTACTGTCTGGGTACATGGGATCCCCTTGAAAGCTGGTAGCTGGTAGGTGTGGTGTGTTACCTGCTGGAGGTGCAGACAAATCGACTTCCAGCCCATTGTAAAGACTACCTACTTCCGTTATCTTGCATGTGGTTGGTAGAGTGGGGGGAGAGTTCTGGTTCTGGGGAGGGATCAGATCAAATCATCTGATCCTTTCCACTTAGAAACAGGCTATTTCGGGGCTCCTTGGTGGCTTAGTGGGTTGAGCATCCATCCGGCTCTTGATTTCGACTCAGGTCATGATCTTAGAGTTTCTGGGATCAAGCCCTGTGGTGGGCTCTGTGCTGACAGCTTGCAGCCTGCTTGGGATTCTCTCTCTTCCTCTCTGTCTTTGTCCCTCCCTTGCTTGCATGCTTGCATACAGTGCGTGCATGCTGGCTCTCTCTCTCTCTCTCTCTCTCTCTCTCTCTCTCTCTCAAAAATAAATAAATAAATATTAAAAAGAATTAAGCATTAGAAATAGGTTATTTTTCTTTTCCAGGGTAAGAACACCTAGTGCAGAGAAAGGGAGAGCTCTTATCAGGGAAAGAACTTGGCTCCAAACCAGGAATAGAATAGCCCCTGGAGGGTCAATTTTAGTCTTTGGCTCAGTTCCGAGAATTGAAACCCATGTCTTTTGAACATTTTAATGCAGAGGATTGAAAAAAATTATGTAAGTAATTCACAAATACATTCTTCTTGTAAAAAATTCAAGCATAAAGCTAAAGTTCCTCTTAACGACCTCCCCTCCTGCTCCACCCCCACCTTATCCTACTCCAAGTAACCACTATTTTTAGTCTAGTCAGTACCCTTCTAGAGTTCTCTGCCTTACATACTCTTAGAAGCACATGGCCATGCATTTTGGATGTGCAGTGCTTTTTTATGTAAATAGTATCATCCTGTGCTAACAGTTTTGCAGTTTGACTTTTCCTCTTGATGACTTGTCTGAATCTCTTTCCATTTCAGCACTATTAAAATTTTTTTTAAACTTAGCATGGTTTATTTAACCTTTTCCTTACCAGTGGGCGTTTAGGTTGTTTCCAGTTTACTTTGTTGAACTTTTTATAAACAATTCTAAAATAAACATCCTTGAAATTGTTTGGGGAAGGCACCAAACAGTGGAATAGCTGAGTCATAAGTCATGTTAAAAATAAATTAGACATGGGGCGCCTGGGTGGCTCAGTCGGTTAAGGGAGTGACTCTTAATTTTGGCTCAGGTCATGGTCTCAGCATTTGTGAGTTCCAGCTCTGCATGGGGCTCTGAACTGGCAGTGCAGAGTGGCCTTGGAATTCTCTCTCCCTCTCTCTGCCCCTCCCCTACTCTCTCTCGGTCTCTCAAAATAAATAAATACATATTAAAAAAATAAATTAGACATGGCCAAGTTTCTTTCCCAAATGGCTGTACCAATTTGCACTCATATAGTTGATTTGGAATCTGGCTTCCTATGAGGTTCAATGGCTTCAAGTTTGTCATTCTTTCTGGCATGTTCTCCCTTTGGACCTGAGAGAGGTGGGTGGGATTGTATCAATCAACCAAGGAAAGGGGACAGTATCACTGCTGGGGATCCCAGGGGTACTTCTGCTTTCTTCCCTGAACTGGCCACCAGCCTCCCACCAGCTCTATCATGTACTGGGGAATGAGCACCACTTGGGTACCTTCCCATCCTTTGCACTGCAGTTATGAAGCAGACAGAGTTGGGAGAAGGAGCTCTTGCCAGGTCGTAGGGCCTCCATCTAGCTCCTGTGCCCTAGCTTGTTCTGCGAGTATTCTGAAGATGAGCAAACATTTCTAATAAATTTTATCTTGATAAACGAGCAATGTCTTGCAATACGAGTAGTATGTGATGCCGAACATCACATGATCACAACTGAGCCAATGATTCTTCTCTCTCTCTCTCTCTCTCTCTCACTGAGGGATTGTGGATGATTGTCTCCCATGCTCAGATGCTCAGTCTCAGGCTGTGGTGTTTGGCAGAAATCAGTGATTTTTCAGAACGTTGGAAGGTGCCCACAGCTGGCACTAGTGTATTTTTTGTCCCTTCAAAGCACCTCTGGACGACAGTCCTTTGCTTTTCCATACAAGAGTGAGCTTAGGAAGGCTTTGCTTCATTCTAGGTCAGGCTGCCTGCAGATGTAGACCCTTTCCTCTGCTGCTTTATTGCCAGTTACATTAAATACAATATATGACAAGAGTTTATTAATGCTCTACTGTAGTCAACATATTGGTGTGGAATGCTTTGTGATTCTTTTATAGCTGCATTATAGAATGCATATAGAATGGCATCCTATTGTATCGATGTCTCATAATTCATTTAGCCAGGCTCCCATTGATAGACACTTGGGTTATTTCCAATCTTTTGCTTTTACAAGTGATGTGAAATGAGTAATTTTGATCATGTATCATTTCACATGGGTATATTTCCACCTGTAGGATAAATCCCCATGAATGAAATTGCTGGGCCAAAGGGGTTGCTTATTTGTAATTTTCATAGTTATTATCAAATTTTCCTCTATATGAGTTGTACCAATTTATACTCCCACCTGTAGTATCTTAGAATGGGGGTTTCCCCAGTCTTCCCAACAGGGTATCTTGTTAAACTTTGATTTTTGGTAATCTGATAGGATAACACTGTTATCTCAAAGTACTGTTAATTCAATTTTCTTATAAGTTATGTTGAGCATGTTTTACTCTGTCCAAGATCTAATAGTATTTCCTTTTCTGTGGACTGCCTGTTAATACATTGTTTTGTTAGATTTTTGCCTATTGTTTTGTTGGATTTATGTTCATGTTTTTTCTAATGCTTTTGAGGGAACTCTTTATATATTAAACAAATTATCCCTTTGTGTGAGATACAGTTACAAGTATTTTTTCCCTAGGTTGTTTTGGTGTTTTGACTTTGCTGCTGGTGACTTCTGCAATTCTGAAAGTTTACTCTTTGCATCATTCATTCTTTATTCTTCACTCCATGCTTTTGATGATACTGGTCCCACTACTGAGAGTACCCTTTCCCTTCTTTTCTGTACAAGGAATCCTGCTCATTCTTTTAGGCTTGACTCATAGGTCGGTCCTCCTTGACCCTCTGTCCTTCACAGCGGATGTTGTCACTCCTCCTGGCTGCTCCTTTCATACTTTAGCTTACCTCTCTTTGCCAGGTTGCCTTATTTTTGCTTGTATATATCTGCCTCTCCTATCTAACTAGAAATGCCTTACCTGTCTTGTTTCTGTAGCTCCTAGTACATAGCATTTCCCTAATACGTGTTTGTTGAATAAATGAGTAGAGAAATTGTTGGTGGCTGTTACCACCAACCCTTCCTCCCTTACTTCAGCTGATCCTGTTCTTCAGATGAAACTTGTGTACCAAATATCCTTTTCTTGAAAAATGGAAATGAAGGGGAGGGATAGGGAGGCTTGTCTTTGCTGGCTGGTGATGTTCCTAGGTATTTTGCCATGCTCAGGGACGAGGATTGGGCTTACAGCTTCCCAAGGAGAACTCTCATGGCCCCATTTATCTTTACTCTTCTGGATCAGATCCAAGAAAAGGCAATTACCACATAGAAAAAAAAATATTTTTTCAGTAAAATTTATTTCAGAATCATTGAAGCAGAGTGATCATACTTAATCATTCATAAATATTCCTCTGTAAACAATTTGAGCTTATACATTTTTCAGCCTTGGTGAAAGGACTTGGTATAAAGATGGCACACTAGTGCAAATTAAATTAATTTCATAGATATTGAAGGCTGGGCTCTTTTCACAGACACTGATGCTTCTTGGCCCTCTTGACTTAAATTAAATAGACTAACCCATCAATAAATAAATAAATAAATAGTTAAGAGGTTGTTCATCAGAGGCTGGGCACAAAGGACAGAGGGTTTCTTTGAACGTAAAGTGTAATGGTTTCTGCCAGGGTGGCTTTGAGTGAGTAGAAGAGATAAAGGTGACCTGGCTCAGTAGAGGGGACCTGAGGATTGGCCCTGGGAAGAAGGGGTTATTCCTCCTGGCTGGCGGACAGATCTTCTTAGCAGTGATTTAAGGAAGACAGCTGTGCATTGATTAGATAATAGTGAAGTTCAGCCTGAGGCCATGTTTAAGCCCTTCTATTCCCCTTCCGCCAGCCAGCAGGGGTTATTCAGCACATTTGGACTCTCTTTAGGGCACAGGTCTCTTTAGGAAGCACTTTCCATGATGAAGTCAGTTATATCCTGACCACCTTTGGTATTTCCTAGGAAGACAGGCATTTCTTCTGCTTGAGAGGTGCTGATGTACCAGTTGGGGAACTGGGAAGACTCAAATTCCACATTGCCCTTGATTTCTGTCTTGTTGAAGACAAATCGCTTTTCCATCTTCTTCTTTGGGTAAACTTTGGGGTCTAACATCTGCAGCAAAACAGAAATAAGAATTTTTATGAGGGAAGGGACAAAGACACTCAGGTAAAGTTATTCTCTTGTTCAGCTAGAGAGGAAACTGATGAGTCATAGGACCAGGATCCAGACTCCTGATTTATCTTTGTGATACCAACTTTCTGTGTAGTGACTAAAAGAGCTTTTTCTCTTTTCTGAAACTTAATATCAAATGGTAGGGAGCATAATATAAGTGAGAATTAAAAAAAACAATTTTTTTTAATGTTTGTTTATTTTTGAGACACAGAGAGACAGAGCATGAGCGGAGGAAGGCTAGAGAGAGAGGGAGATGCAGAATCTGAAGCAGGCTCTAGGCTCTGAGCTGTCAGCACACAGCCCGACGTGGGGCTCGAACTCACGAGCTGTGAGATCATGACCTGAGCCGAAGTCGGACGCTTAACCGACTGAGCCACCCAGGCGCCCCTATAAGTGAGAATTTTATTAAAAAGTGAACATTAGGTGAAAACTTGTAGGACTACCTAGTTTCCAGGGACTTTTGCTGTATTTTTCTCTATGGTCTGGTTAGAATGACTTCAACTTAGAATTGAAACTTTTGCTGGCAAAGCTGGCTAGGGGGGGTGGGGTGGCAGGTGATTTTGAGAGTGGAGGAGATGACAGGTGACAGCTCCCTTGAATTGATTCATTTCCTAAGGTGTCATTTATCAAATGGAGTAGCCCTAACAATGTTATAAGCCTTCTAACCCTAACACTGTATAATCTGTTGGGTGGTCACAATGGCAGGACATAATAACATCAGCAAAATGACTTAATTTTCCATGGTGGGAGTGAAAGTTTCATGCATTTGGTAGTTACATTAAATGTATTTACATTTATGCAAAATCATCAAGTAGATACGCTCCCAGATTATCTGAGCAAAAAAGGTGGTTGTTTTGGAAATAAATGAGGGCTAAATGTGCTTCAGTGAAGCCTAGGAAGCCTTCAGCCCCTGGTACTCACCTCCAGCTGTAGGGTGGGTTTCCCGTCTTTCATCACACAGGACAGGTACAGATTATTTTTCTTGATGCACAACACCACTGGTATCTTCTTACTGTTTTCCTCCCCATGTACAAAGCTCATGCGGAACACCACTAGAGAACAGAAAGGGGCCTTGTGGTCAGGAACGCACAGCCATGCAGGGCTGGCCCAACAACTGGACCTCGAGCCCAGGACTCATACAATTAACATCTTCTGTGGGAACCCACACTAAGATTCTTATGGCCTAACAGACAGGATAACTTGGCTTGTCACAGACAGTAGCAGGGTTAGTTGCTTGATTCATATTTTCTAGAAAGAAGGTCTGCAGGGGTTTCTTAGAGCCTCATCACAGTGGCAATGAAGAATTAGGGGGTCTGATTTTTAAACGCTGAAAGAAGGAAGCCATTTTGTGACTGGCCACTGGTGTGCCCATCTGTACGGGCAGAACAATTTGATCAATGTGCAAGGCAAGAAAAGAGGTACATCAGGGCTCCCGAAAGAAATCAGGCACAGATCTGTTTCAGTAACCTGGAGCAACAAGTGGGAAGAACTTGGGAGAGGTGAGGCTTAGCTGGGAAAAGTGGCTCCAAAAAGACGTTCATTTTAATCTTCCTTAGTCACCACCATCTCATTTGGGGGCCTTGAGGTCATGCTCACAACCCAGTTCTGAAGAAACAGGTTCGTCCTGGCCTGGCTGGGATGCCTCTCTCCAAGGTCAGCAGCCTTGGAAGGGAACAGCCTGCTCCTTTCAGCTGCTCCCTTGGCTGCCCTCTTGCATACAGGGTTCAGCCACAGTGGTGAGGTGCCAGGCGGATTCCCACAACTAATGGGCTCTCCAGACTTGAAACATTTGCTGGCTACAGTAGAGAGAGATAAGCTCCTGCTTGCCAGTAAAATTTCCCTACAAGGAACCATCTGGTATTGGGCGGGAAGGATATTTGGGTTAAGGGGGCAGGGTTGGGAATGCGGATGGACACAGTATCTCTTCACCATCCTAGTTTCAACCTCAACGACAGGAAAAAGGAACCCACAGGCAGTTAGGTCATGTCCATCAAATGACCCCTTTCTAATGGAAGCATTGACATTACACTATCATTCAAAGACTTGGCTGAACAGTGGTCCTGGGTGTGCTTGAGCATTCTAATTTCTCAGTCTCATCTCTTGCTAAAAAATGAACATGCTAAGGGAATCAATCTGGTGTCCTTGCTAGGACCAAAACACAAATGTTTACCTGTTATACATTATAAATTTTTCCACTTAGGTCATAATTTGCCTTATTGTACTACTTTGTTAAAAATGTGGAGAGTTAGCATAGGGTCAGGAGGCCAAGAAAAGAATCAAAACGTCCCCAGTTACCTTGTTGGTTCATATTCTGTCCATTGAGGTGGAGAGCCCGAAGCTCGTATGAGCCAGACAGCACCAGGCTCTTTTGGCTTATGTCTCGGAACGTGTAGTCCTGTGACTGTATGGCCGCATCACACACAAAACTGTCATCCCACGTGTCACAGATGATGGGTTCTGAAATGTGGAGCATATATGCTGTTTAGGAGGAAAATTGGAAACGCAGGCCAGATGATGTAAGGCAGCAGAACTTGGTGTTTTGGAGGACATCTGAGCATGTGTAGCTGGACTTCGATTATAACTGGTGGGGAGGAAGTTGGGTTGTGCGAGAACTCTGGACTTGGCATCATGAGATGTAGATTTGGGCTACAGTTCCATTGCCGGCTGCAGACTAACAATAGAGCTACTCACGTAAAATGGCAACGGCCATAACACTAGCCCAACAGGGACAGTGTGAGACTTGCAGGAGGTAGTGCAGATGAAAACCTCTGAGAATGGTAGAGTAACTGGCAAATGTGAATAGTTATGGTGCTTTTGTGTTAAGAATAGTTTCAACTAAATTCATTTAGTTTCTAGGATTCTCTGTTTTTCTCTCATTGCTGGCCCTTCTACATTTGAAGGACTTTAGCTTTAGGGTAGGTTAGTTGTCTGTTGAGTTATGGACTCTGAAAAGGACATGACCAGAGATCTCCTGTCTGCCCTTGGTTCTCATTAAGTACCTTCTTCAAAGATGCAGCAAAAGAGGCTCTTCAGGTCCTCATCCTGGAGGGGTTGTGAGCAGGGAAAAGATATCTTCTTCAGTTTCTCCATAGCCACAATGACCGACACGGCATGCCTAAGACTCTTGTTGTCGGGCTGGTGGGAGATTTGCAACTGGATGCCCTCATCTCCCAGAAAACTGTGGCTCAGGTTTTGGAGGCAGCCCTGTGGAGAGACCCAGGAAGAGTATGTTAAGGTGGTTGGGCCAGAGAGCTCCCATTTTGACATCAGAGAAGTAGAAGGGGCCTTAGAGAGAACTGAGCTTCTAATGATAAACTCTCTTCTCTCTGAAGCATATAGAGGTTAAGTGGTTTACCCATGGTGAGTTAGAGACAGAACCCAAACCAGAACTGTGGGCTTTCTGATGGCCTAGATGGTATTCTTTTAGAATAAAACCCATGTCTACCTCATTTATCTTCTTCACAAACTACTCCACCTGGCCGTAAATTTATACCTTCTTCAACTGTGTCCTCTTGGGTCCCTAATGCTCTAACACTGTATATTTAATTTTTCATGGCAATGATGATCATAACATTTTCTATTCATCTATGTTCATTCAACGGGTTTTTAATTATCCTATACAAGTTTTTTCTTTTTTTCTAAACACTGTTTTATAAGCATTCTACAAATACTTCACAAGTGGTTACTATGTGTGAAATACGTTCCCACTTTCCCGTTATTCAGAGAAACCGCAAAACTGCATGAGGGCTTAAGTGAGGTTGCCCTGGTGGCTCGATAATGGTTTGAATGCTCAACAGTTAAAGAGGCCTCTAACAGCACAGAGGAAAGCTGAGTGAGAGAAGTTCCTGCTCAGAGCTGAGGCTCCAGATGAGGCAGAGGGAGAGACAGGCTGTGGAAGGAACAGCAGGGAAAGAGCCAGCCAGAGAAGCACCCCAACCCCCACCACCTCCCCTCAGGGCTGGAGTAAACCAGTTACTGGTTTTAAAGCATTTAGAGAAATAGGCTTTGAACAGCAATAGGGACTGACTTATTAGGCTAGAGGAAGCTGCCATGAACTGAAGAAGAAAAAAAAAAAGTCAGAGAAAAGTGGCTGCTTGCTAATCTGTGCGATTGACCTGGCTGGGTTGATGGCACCTTGGAAAGTTATTAGGCCTTGTACAGAAAAGAAGGGACATCCTGAACGTCAAAATGGCTCTCAGTAAAGGTGAGAGTCAGAGAAACACCAATTTCCTGGGATAAACTTAGCTATCACTGACAGTATTTCAAGACTGAAGGTTACAGGAGGCCAAGAGCTAAGAGATCATCTAGTACATGCCCCTTATATTTCAGAGGTCCAGTGGGTGGGTGAAATGGCTTGAGGTCAGATAGCAAGTGAATGATTTTCTTTCAACTCCCAATTCATCTTTTTGTTTACATCATCCACATCTTATTGTCATCAGCTCTATCCCAGGGAGCAAAAAGCTATTCTACCTTTAAAGGGGGCAGATGTACATGAACTCCCAAGGACTTCAGTGACTAATGTAGGCCGAACCCTCTCTTAAAAGGAGAATTAAATTTGCACTGAAGCCTGGGCCGCCTTCCAAACAAGAGATAGCAAACTTTATCCCCACAGCCATTCCTCCTCGCCCTCCATGAACATGGCCACCATCGCCAAGCCTCAGTGAGTGACTGTGGGAGCGATATCGTGCCATCTGCATCTGCCTCACTGGAAGAGGTGAAAGTCCTTCCATCACAAAATGCCACGGGAACAAGGTGGCCCAGAACCCTTTTCCTGGAGCCTTTCTCATGTCTGAGTCCCTCCAGGAGTTGTGAGCTTGGCCCACGGTCTCACCTTCATCTTTTCGGGGCCATCAGCCTCAAAGAACAGGTCATTCTCATCACTGTAATAAAAACAGAGAGATTGCTCAGTTAGTCTCCCAGACACGTTTTGTTTTCCCTTCCCTGCAAACAGTCTCCACTGTTAATAGGAAACTGCAAATAGCATGTCTCTTAAAGCTACTGAAAGCTGTTGGCAAGTTTTATGCTAATATACACGGGCAGCATGGGAGGCGGGGCAGATATCCTTTGTACTCTCTGTTGGAGCCTGAGACCTAACTTCCAGCCCAGTTAACATCTGAACTTTTCCTCTCCATCAAGCCAAACTTTGCCAAGGAGTCCCCTGTACTGTACACTTGGAATCTTTTTTTCCTGTTTGTCATCTGCAGGAAGCCCTTGTAGCAACAGCATCTGGATGTCCTATGCGGTCCCAAGGCTGGACTTGTAGTGGGAAATATGTCTTTAAACCAGGTTCACTTGGAACCCCACTTGCCACTGGAAGAGGCAGTTTGGGGGACAAATCTGGTCTCCAAGCACAGATAACACTCCACTCTTGAAAGAGGAACCCTGCTCACATTGCTAGTCTCAGTCTCCCCACTGACCTGTAGTAAGCCATCATTTCACTGGTGAGTTCAGGTACTGCTGCCATGGCCATTTCAGAAACCTGGGTAAAGAGGAGAAAATGAGTAACTTCTTGCCAGGCCAGTCCCCACGAGGGCTGCCTTCTTATGTGAATTTCCCTTAGCGCCTGCAACATGGAAGGCATGCAGAGAAACAGCCTTTGAATGAATGAGTGAGTGTGTGAAAGAGCCTTCCTTTGGGTCCAGAGGAAACAGTTGCTAATCCAAACCCAAACCAGGAGCGTATTCGTTAGATCTGGAGCAGAGGCTTTGACACTGATCTCTCAGATGTCCGCTGCTACATAAACAGTGCCCATTCCCAGAATATTTCACAAATCATAACCATAGTAGTACGTGTGGTATCTTTATAGAAAACCCAGCCCTTAGGCAGAGAGGAAGGGAGAGAGGGACAGAGAGACTTGATTAGGATCGAGTCATAAAGAAGAGTTAGTTCAAGTTGTACCTGAGTAATGAAGACTGACTGGAGAGAATAGAATCCCGGAGTGGGCTGCTGTGCCTCGAGAGATCTGCTCTCTGCCAATTTCCATCTCATTCTTTTATATTCTTTAAAAGCAGAAGTAGAGAGCTGAGAAATTTCCCCTTTGGTTAACTAATTTCACAATCAAGTTTTTTAAAAAAAGAATTGATGGGAACTTCTGGGAGAAGATAAAATGAAATAATTTTCTAGGCCATGGAAAGGCAAATGGTAGCAAATGATGACACATCTTTGCAAATGTGTCATTATGCAAATATGTATTGTTTTCCTGATAACAATTACATGAATGGTGTCAATATTAAAATACAGGATTTTCCTAGGTTAGAATAATGTTTTAATTTGGGATCTCTGGGGGCAAAGTGGAGGACATAGAGATACATACGCAAACATGCTTCCTCACTCATGCATTGTACTTAAATTTAGGAGGCTTCCCACTTGGAGATGGATTAAGGGGTAAAAAGAAATGACAGTAACCCTCCCAGTCTGTATTGAGGGTGCTGTTTTCTACTTTGGGAGTTCAGGGTCCATTATAGGAGCCTCTGGGGAGACAGTTGACCTCCTAGGATGGGGCAGAAAAAATATATTTATGCAGGGGTTAGGCTCCTGATGGGGCTGGGGGAACCTTGGAGACAAGCTCATGCAACCCTTTCAGAACAGGTGCTGGTACCCTAGCCAGTTACAAATGTAATCAGTATCAATGCTTGATGAACAGTGCATGAGCCTGGATTGAGAATGTATTTGAAAAGATTGTGAATAAGTCAAGCTTTCAGGAGCACAATTCCGCCTTAAAATGCAGATAAGATGTTTTCTGCTTAAAATAATTTTTCTGTTAACTCTGAAATGTGGACTATTTTTTTAAAGTTTATTTATTTATTTATTTATTTATTTATTTATTTATTTATTTGGGGGGAGAGAGAGAATGAGAATGAGGAGGGGAGGGGCACAGAGAGAGACAGACAGAGGATCCAAAGTGGGCTCTGTGCTGACAGCAGACAGCCTGATGTGGGGCTCGAGCTCACAAACCCAAGATCTTGACCTGAGTGGAAGTCAGACGCTTAACCGACTGAGCCACCCAGGTGCCCTTGGACTATTGTTTTTATAAGACTATCTAGCTGCAACTATATGTCTTGGTATCTCCAAGAGTTATTAGACTGTTTTTCCCCCCAGATCTATTGAGATATAATTCAAAAATAACACTGTGTAAGTTTAAGACGTACAACACAACAGTTTGCTATACATATATGTTGCAAAAAGATTACCACTAAGGTTAATCAACACATCCATCACCTCATATAATTATGTGTATGTATCCTTTTTGGTGAGAACATTTAAGATCTACCCTGAGAGCAATTTTCAAGTACAGGTATATGATATGGAATAGTTAACAAGAGTCACCATGTTGTATATTAGATTCCTAGAACTTATTCATCTTATAACTTGAAGTTTGTATCCTTTGACCAAACACACTCTCCCCATTCTTTTCTCTGTTTCTATGAGTTTGCCTTCTTCTCCTCCTCCTCTACTTCCTCCTCCTCTTCCCCCTCCTTATTCTTTTTCCCCTCTTCCTCCAAGATTCCACATATAGGGGGAATAATAAAGTATTTGTCTTTTTCTGTCTGACTTATTTAACTTAGTGTAATGCCCTCAAGGTCCATCCATATGGTCACAATTGGCAGGATTTCCTTATTTTTTATGGCTGAATAATATTCCTCTGTGTGTGTGTGTGTGTGTGTGTGTGTGTGTGTGTGTTATATAAAATATCTTTGACCCATTCATATGTTGGTTGACACGTATGTTGTTTCCGTGTCTTGGCTGTTGTGAATAAAGCTGCAATGAATTTGTGAGCGCAGATGCGTGAGATAGTGATTTCATTTCATTTAGCTATATACCTAGAAGTGGAAATCCTGGATCATGTGGTAGTTCTATCTTTAATTTTTTGAGTAACCTCTATATTGTTTTCCATAGTGGCTGTACCAATTTACATTCCCACCAACAATGCTCTAGGGTTCCCTTTTCTCTACATCCTCAGTGGTATCTCTTCTGCTTTTGATTTGAATTTCCCTGATGATTAGTGGTGTTAGGCATCTTTTCATGTAGCTGTTGGCCATTTGAATTTCTTTGTTGGAAAAATGTCTATTGAGGTCCTCTGCCCATTTTTTAATTGGATTATTTATTTGTTTATTTTTGCTATTGAGTTATAGGTGTTCCTTATAAATTTTGGATATGAATCCCTTACCTGTAATATGGCAGATACCTTCTCCTATTCTGGAGGTTGGCTTTTTGTTTTGATTGTTTATTTTGCTGTGCAAAAGCTTCTCAGCGTGACATAGTCCCCTTGTTTGTTTTTGCTTTTGTTGCTTGTGTTCTTGGTGTCACATCCACGAAACCATTGTCAAGAATAGTGCCAAGGAGCTTTCCCCCTATGTTTTCTTGTAGGAGCTTTACAGTTTCAGGTCTTATTTTTAAGTTTTTAATCTATTTTGAGTTAATTTTTGTAAATGGTGCAAGTTAGGGGCCTCTAATTTCATTCTTTTGCATGTGAATATCCAGTTTTCCCAACACCATGTATTAGAAAGACTATCTTTTTTACACTGAGTATTCTTGACTCCCTTGTTAAATATTAGCTGACCACGTATGCATGGGCTTATGTCTGGACTCTCAATTCTATTCCTTTGTTCTATGTATCTTTTTATGCCAGTACCATACTGTTTTGGTTACTATGGCTTTGTAGTTTAGTTTGAAATTGGGAAGTGTGATGCCTCCAGCTTTGTTCTTTTTCAAAGTTGCTTTGGCTATTCAGGGTCTTTTGTGGTTCCCTACAGATTTTAGGATTTTTTTTTTCCATTTCTGTAAAATATGCCACTAGATTTTTAATAGTTGTTGCATTGAATATATAGATAGCTTTAAGTAGTGTGGACATTTTAATGTATTAATTATTCCAATTCACAAACATGGGATATCTTTCCACTTATTTGGGTTTTCTTCAGTTTCTTTCATCAATGTCTCAAGTTTTCAGTGTATAGATCTTTCACCTTCTTGGTTAAATTATTCCTATTTATTTTGTTGTTTTTGATACTATTGTAAATGGGATTCTTTTTTCTTTATCAAACTTTGTTTAACTCAGAGACCAGCAGAATGCCTGCCCAGGGTAGCCCTCACATTTGTAGAATGATTGAATGACAGGTCATAAACTATGCATGGAATCTAGGAATGGGGCCTTCCCCACTTATTATGGCACTGAATTGAAACCTTGCTGGCTTATGTGGTTCCCTTAGGAAACTGTGAACTTTTTAAAAATTTTTTTAATTTTAATTTTTTTTAAGGTTTATTTACTTTTGGGAGAGCGACAGAGAGACAGAGTGTGAGCGGGGAGAGACAGAGAAAGAAGGAGACACAGAATTCAAAGCAGGCTGCAGGCTCTGAGCTGTCAGCACAGAGCCTGACGCGGGGCTCAAACTCGCAAACTATGAGATCCTGACCTGAGCCGAAGTCAGACACTCAACCGACTGAGCCACCCAGGTGCCCCAGGAAGCTGTGAACTCTTAAAGCTGGGTCTAGCACAGTGCCTAGCATGCAAACTGAGACAGGAAAATTTGCTGCCTGCATGGGTGCACAGGAATTTGACAGTTTTCCCTCAAATAAGTACGTGCCTGCTATGTGCCAGGTACTGTGCTTGCTCTATGTTGTCCGTAGGAGAGAGTTCCTGACTTTTCCAGGTAGGAGGGAAATAGACCTTACTGTGGGGCAAGGATCGCTCAGCAAACTGGCTCACCGAGCAGCCTTCTGAATCTTAATTAGGTTCCTAATACCTTGATATCAGGAATGTGGTCACAAGAATGCCGTCCTTGGTCAGTTGTATGTTCCACAGGGAATCTAAAAGCTGCCTCCTGTTCAGTGCATCAATTTCTTGTGAGTTTGGTAAGCAATAGTCAGTTCTCAACTCTGAACCCTCATAAAATTGAATGGCTGTTTTTGCAGACATGCTAGAGGTCCTGTCTAGGGAACCTGATGGACATTCCTGTTTTGCTTCCACAGTCTTCACTCTACAAATTAATACTGGTCCCCAAACTTCACTGAAGGAATTACTACCTTCCTCAGAGTCTTTATGCTGGGGTCAGCAGGACCTGGTGGTCTGATAGCTCTGTGGGCTCTCTTGACAGAGAACACAGAGATGCCTTCAGCCTGTTGATGTGATTAGAAGCTGAGTGAAGGAGGGTGAAAGCCAGTGACAGAAAGGGAGGTCTGCAAGAGACTCAAGCGTCATTTGTGAGTTAAACCATTCTATTTCTAAGGACTTGAGATTGAGGTCGGGAGTCTCAAATCTACTTCTCTATCTTCTAGCATCCAGGTTGCATGAGTTCCCATTCTTTTTTGCTCAAGGGAAATTTTTGGAGCCATGGGGCAATGCCCCTTGACGTAGTAGTTTCTACAGTTCTGCCATGTCTCATCCCAGCCCCATAGCCTGGACCCCAAACCTGGCAGCATCCTGACCATCTTAGGAAGTGAAACCTCTTATTGTGTCAGACAGGCATATTGCACAATACGTGTATCAAACCCTGTCTCTCCAAGAAGACTAGTCAGGCCACAGAACTTCCTTCAAGTCCCTAATAAACGGAAAACTTCTTACTACAGAAATAGTTGCACTGGGGGAGGACCTAGAAGAGTGACGGTGGTGTAGATGGCAATGCAGGCCCAGGAAAATGGAACAAGCAGAAGTGGGGAGTTGGCAATGCCAGGATGTAGTGGGAAGATTCATCTCTTGAGTCATTCAAGCCCTTACCAACTGCACGTTGCCCTCTGTGCTGGTCATCTTTCCAAGACAGGAGACTGGCATTTAGTCAGAGCGGGTGCTTTGGTGCCACCTTATGTCTGATATTAAGCCTCTCGCCTCTCTTATCAAGCCTGGCCTCACCCAATGGTCTTTAATCATTTTGAACAGGAAGACAACCCAAATAATCATGGGTTAGTTCTTATATTATCATGTTTAATTGTAGTATCTACTCTCTGCTATGGGCCATTTCTTTCTTATTGACTCTCTTGTGCAGAACAGCATTAAGGCATGACTGTCCCCACCATTTTTGCCAAGTCCCATCTCATCCTTGGCATTGACTTCCAATATTCTTAAGAGTCTGTCATTTTGGGGGCACCTGAGTGGCTCAGTCAGTTGAGCATCCAACTTCGGCTCAGGCCATGATCTCATGGTATGCCGTCAGCGCAGAGCCTGCTTTGGATCCTCTGTCTCCCTCTCTCTCTGTCCCTCCCCCCTCTCAAAAATAAATAAGCATTAAAAAAAAAAGAGTCTGTCATTTCTTTCCACCATTTCCATGGGTCTTTCTGGTGTCTGAAAGTATTTACAGTGTCCTGTGTAGCCATGCCAGTCTCCATGGATACTTCTCTCCTTTTCTTTCTGTTTCAGTGATTAATTCAGATTGGGAGAGTGTGATTTTAGTTTTGAGACCTCTGCTCTTCCTTGTATAGCATCATCTCCATTGGGCCTGCCCCACTCTTGGATCCAGGTACTCAGGGCAGACAGGCAGATTCCAGGGATGGGCCATTTCCCTGCTTGGTCTAGAACAAGGAGGACTCAAATATATAGGCAGGCCACTGGGTCTGGTGAGTATATGGTCTGCAGAGGCTTCTCCCTGTTGACTGAGTCATTATTCCACCTCTGAGAGGCCAATGGAAACTTGTCTTTCCTTTGGATTCAGTAGCAAAAGCCCTTTTGGTAGGTAAGGTGGATGCCAGGCATTTTTCTACTCTATATCTTTTATTGCACATAATGGGTGTAAGACAGTCAGCCCCAAACACTGGGCTCTAGTGCCGCTTATACTAGGAGTCTGGAAACATTGTCTATAAAGAGCCAGTTAGTAAATATTTTAGGTTTTGTGGGTCTTAGGGTCTCTGTTGCAACTACTTAAGTCTCCCATTATTGTGAGAAAGCAGCCATAGAAAACATGTAAATGAATGAGCTTAACTGGATTTATCTTTCAGGTCATAGGATGCAAGCCCCTGTCTTATACCATTGTATTAAATCATTTTTCTCAGATGTAAACTTAGAAATAATACTTTAAAAAAAAACCACCCGTCCTTTGTTGAGCAACTATTACGTACCAGGTGCTTCTTTTCATTGTCTTATTTAGTCTTTATAATAAACTTTAAGGCAGATAGTATGACCCATTTCACCTATGTGAAAACTGAGGCTGACAGAGATAACTTATCTAAGATCACACAACTAGTAAATGCTGGAACCATGACTCAAACATGGTTTAGTTGAACCTAACCAGATTCTTTTTTTTTTTTTTAAATCACTGAGCCAAATCACTGTGTTAATTGTTACACATATTTTTTTTTTAATCCCATCTTGTGCTGTCCACAGGGCACAGACCTCTTTCTCAATGATCCAATTATCTTCTAAATGACATTGGCTTGGCAGATTCATGAATCTTGGCAACTCTGCCCATAAATGTTTCCACACTGTCCTTTTAGGATTAGGGTAAACTCTGTTCCCTTGTCCTCCCTCCTTATCCCACCTGGCTGTGACATGTTATGTGAATTATCTTCTTTCTCCTTCTCTCAGGGTCGCCCTGGCACCTTGCGAACTGGGTGTTTATTTCTCTCTCTTCCCTTTTCTGAGTTTCTTCCTTATTCCTTTTCACTTTCTCACCTGCTCCTGTCAGCTCTGTTGTTTGATTTCTTTTGTCCTTTCCTATCTCCTCAAGACTTTGTTATAGCACTCTCAAAAAAAAAAAAAAAAAAAATCCCTTTAGGATTACTACCCTTGGAATCATCAGCTTAAAAAAAAATAATGCTTACAAATACTTTGCTCCTAAAATTATGATGAAATTCTTCTCTCCTAAACTGCCTGGGTTGTGTGTATTCTACTTGCTGGTTATTACATAATGGAAGGTGATTTGGCCATTTCCTTCCAGGATTCAGTTAATTTCGCTTCTCCAATCACTTCCTTCTTGTTGGCTGTAACTGAGGTTTCTATCTTCTGGAAATAGGAAGTTCCTAGTCAAGCCACTCAGGATTTGTTGGGTTCAATGGTCCAGTCTGGGGCCCAGATTCTAGGTGGTTGATCTCCCCTAATTAGTAAGCAATGTGGAATGAGGAAGTCTGATTGTATAAAGGTATTATAAACATTCTGCCCAAACTCCAATATAATGGATAGGTATTCCAGAATTCACCAACCTCTGACTTGGGTTTCCTTTTTCTCCATGGCATTAGAGGGTTGGAAAATCTTCCAGCATGTAGTCATAAATCTATGAGGCTGCCTCACATGACCCGTTTTTCAAAGTAGGTTTTCACAAGGGAGGATGTTTGATATGATAGTTCTAGACATGATCTATCAAAGTTAACTGATGACGTGCAAGCAGAAAGTTGTATGTTAGAACTAGTAGTGATTTACAAAACATCCTTCTCAGGCTTTTTGTTAATATACACGCTCATTTTCAGAGTTTCAAATAATACAAACATTTAAAGTACAAAGGAGAAGCCCTTCACTACCCCCCTGCCCCATTGCCTTTCTCACTGGATGAACCATTTCACCAGAAAGTATCCCAGTCACTGCAACCCAAGGACTCACCCATCCATTCATTCATCAACCACCATCAGCTGTTTGAATAGGCCTTTTTTTTGAGCACTTCCTGACTGCCTGGGATCTGTAGATTTCTCCCATCTTCATACTCCATTGTCAATTCAAACCCTTCTCCCTTCTTACCTAGGGCATTTAAATCATGTCCTAATTGGTTTGATTGCTGCCATGGAAGCTCCATCCATCCATTCATTCCTTGTACACCAGCCACAGGGATATATATCTCCACAAAGCAAATCTGGTGACATCAAGTCCTTGCTCACATTTCATCACTGGCTCCCTATCTCCTTTGTGAATGAGTCCAAGCACCGGAGCATGCCAAGCAAGGTTCACCATGGAATCCTCTGCTCTCCTCTCCTACCCCACACTTTAACCTTCCCAAACTATTTGTAGTCCCTTGAATGCAATATTCTTTCTAGCCTCTGTGCTTTCGCACAACCTGGAACCTCCATCTCCTCTTTGTAGTTTGTCCATCGTCTAATCCTTCAAGACTCAGTTCATACTTTACCTCCTCCATAACATGCCCCTTCCCAAGCTAAATGGTGGGTGTCCTTCCTCTGTGCCGTGAGCCTCTAACACCCTCCGCAAACCTCCGTCATCATGCTTTATTTGCTCATCTCCCTTACTATTAACATACCTGTTGCAGGGCTTGGATTATAGCTCTCATTTCCATGCCTTGCACATGACAGTGCTTCCCAAATGTTGGCTGACCAAATGAATGAAAGCCAGGAGTGATCATGCTGCCACTCTCATGGCTTCCATCTTGAGCTAGCTTCCTCTGACAAGAAAGTACTTCCTTAGAAAAGAATATCCTGGATTAAAAACAGAGACTCACCAGAAGCACAATGTCCGTCTCAGAATGAACTCCTCAGTCAGCAGCCTTGTTGATAAGCAGAGACAGTAGGTCGGCCTGATCTGGGCCTGATCAGGGATGTTGTCCTCCTGGAAAAGTTTAGTTCCTTCTGCAAAGGCACAGTGAACACCTTGCTACCCTGGCTTGAGTCAGAACGGTGTCCATCTACTTTTCTGGGGAATCCTGAGCTCTTTATGAAGTCTTCTGGGACAGGGAGGTGACAGGAGCTGTCACTATTACCAGGAAGAGATGGTGTTCTGTTCCATGTTTCATCACAAATGCCTGGGAGGTACATTTCTGGAGAGACACTCCCATTTTACCCAAAAGGCAATTTTCAGGTGTTTCTTGAGGACTTTTCCCAATTACTCTGGGAAGGTGGGAGATCCAGAAAGATGAAATCAGAGGTGATGACAAGTCAGGGTAGGTAGCTTTTGGAATGACTTCCATCATTCATCCCACCAAGCACCATGTAAGTTGTGTTTGTGGTGCATGTGTGCCATGGGTGCACAGAGGAAGGAGAACAAAACTATACAAGCCATGGTACTTGTCCTCAAGGAATTTTTGCAAATGCCTACGATTTAAGGCAGAATATGGCAGGTGTTGTGACGTGTATAAGCTTCCATGGAGGGGTCATCTGCCCTTTCCTCTACGTGCGCTTAGGGACATGGCCAGGTCAGAGGAGGGGGAGAAACACGGTTTGGCTCTCGGTGAACTGAGAGTGCTCTGGGCTGCACACTGAGATGGTGTTTGGGAAATTGTGGGTTCATGTTGGAGGGATTGTTCACTGCAGAGCAAAGTGAGGACCTGAAAGCACCAGGAAAGGCATGAGGTGAGTGGTGAGTGTCTCCTCACTTTGGACCAGGGACTGTAAGAAAGAAGTGGGCTGACCTTGGCAAACTGGGCTGTGGACTGGGGTCTCCATGTGGTCATTGTTGCTCTCTGGCTTGGAGCCCTGAAAGGGATGGATACCTACTATCAGACATCCTGGGGAGAAGGCAAGCTGGGGCAGGAGGAGGGCCCTGGTGCATATGGGGTCAATCTTAGGCATCTGGCAGCTGGGGCGAGGACTCTGAGCCTTGGACCTGCCTGGAACCCATCGTGGGGGGTAGGGGCAGGGGAAGTGGGGGTGAGCTGGTTCCTACCACACTGAGAGACTCTACGAGTGAGGCAAGGAAGGAGGCCCTGGACTGTGGGCCTGGAGGTAGCCACAATGCACGTGGCAATTTTACTCCCCTTCGTTCATCCTCAAGCCTTCAGAAAAGCCTCATTGAAGGCAGGAAGGTGGTCTCAGAGATTTAGGGGAGGGCAACATCCCTTCTCCAGAGCTGATAGTACAGGAGCAGTTAGGAGGCATTGTGTGCCCAGCAGTGCAGCCACCTCATGAATGGTCCCCAAGGTCAGGGGCTGGGTGCCTTTGCTCACTGTAGTATCCCCAGACACTAGAGCAGCGCCTAGCAGGTAGCCAGTGCTCAGTACAATTTGATTGACTTGAATGAATGAATGAATGAGTGAATGTCACCAACAGCAGTGTGAGTGTGGCAAACTGAGGTGGAAGTCGGAGGGAGATTCTGAGACAGTGTCCTTGGGACTCTTAGAAGGTGATCGCTGGGGATGCATTTCTGTCCTCATAATTAGGCATAAGGCATATTTGACCCCTGTGAAACCTGGGCATGTTGTAAGTGGTTAATGAATTGAAATAGAATGTGTTATTCAAAATGTACTACTTTGGCATGTGGATTATTTTGAGCTGAAGGCAATCAGACTCAAAACCCAGCTTATTACCTCTCCCTAAAATACCTAAACTACCTAAAATAATTTAGATAAGGGGCCTGTACCAGAAAGAGGGCTATTACCAGAGATAAGTTTTATCTGTAAGACTTTTCTGCTTCAGAGGACAAACATCTGATTACCACACATCTTATTTGCCTGCGAATTGTCCTCCTTCCCTCTGAAGCCCCAGGCCCCTAGCCTTTTCCCTAGCTCAGAATGGCTCCATTGCTTGACTGCTTTGGGTCTCATATTTTTATGGGGCCTCTATGCAAATGAAATTAAATTTGCTTTTCTCCTGTTAATCTGTCTTACAGCAATTTAATTATTAGACCAGCTAACAAACCTAGAAGAGAAGAAGGGAAATTTTGTCTGTCCGTGCAGAATCCTCACCACTGGCCTTCCCCCATCTAGGAGCCCAACTTCACCTTCCCTCTCCCTGGATGTCTGCTTCAGCAGGGCATCTGGCAGGTTTGTACTGTGCAAAAGGAGGCCTAAGGAAATGGTTACTGGGGTCTCTACATCCAGACATGATCTGAAGAGGAGTGGTTCTGTGAGTGCATTGGAGAATAATGGGAGGGCTTTGAGTGCCTGGGTGGTTCACTCTTGGCTAGTCCAGGTCGCCGGTATTGTTTGCCTACTGCTGGGGCCTGTCCACATCTCTGGTTGCAGGATGCTTGTGGACTAGGGAGCATGAGATGGACCCTAGGTGCCCCTCTTTAGGGGATAGGCTACCCCTATGTCTCTGAGTTTGGGGTAGAAGTCCATGACCTCAGCATGCCCCATTGTGACGTCATTAGTTAGTTTAGGTGGGGTCTCCTTCCCTGAGGCCCTTCCAAGGCTCACACAGCCAGCCCTGATGGCACTTTCTTTAATCTCTCAGCCCTCTTCTTCTTGCTTACCACACCTGGCACACAGGCTTTCTGTCTGTTTCTTGACTTGTCAGTCTTGCCCCTAACTGAGGGCAAGTTGGTTTATGTTTTTCTCATCAAGATGTCCTTTGACCCCCAAGTCTCATTCTCTGTCTCCAGTTCCAGCCATCTTTTTTTTTTTTTTTTTTTAATTACGATGGTATGTATAGGCAGCATAGAATGTTATTAGTTTCAGGGGTACGACACAGTGATCTGACAATTCTATACATTATGTAATGCTCACCGTGGTAAGTGTAGTTACCATCTATCACCATACAGTGTTTTTTAATATTACCATGAACCCTATGCTGTACTTCCATCCTTGTGACTCTATCTATCTATCTATCTATCTATTTATTATTTTTAGAATATAATTTATTGTCAAATTGGCTAACGTACAGTGTCTAGAGTATGCTCTTGGTTTTGGGAGTAGATTCCTGTGATTAATCACTCACGTATAACACCCAGTGCTCATTCCAGCAAGTGCCCTCCTCAATGCCCATCACCCATTTTCCCCTCTCCCCGGCTCCCCACATCAACCCTCAGTTTGTTTTCTGTATTTAAGAGTCTCTTATGGTTTGCCTCTCTCCCTCTCTGTTTGTAACTATTTTTTTCCCCTTCCCTTCCCCCATGGGTGACTTAACTTATTTTATACCTGGAAGTTTGTATCCTTAATCCCCTTCATCTATTTCACCCAGCCCCACAACCCCTTTCCTTCTGGCAGCCAGTTAGTTCTCTGTATTTACAAGTCTGTTTCCATTTTTTGTTTGTTTTATTTTTTAGATTCCACATATGAACATAAATGACATCATATAGAATTCGTCTTTCTCTTTCTGACTTATTTCACTTAGCATAGTATCGTCTGTGTCAATCCTTGTTGTTGCAAATGGCAAGATCTCATTCTTTTTTATGGATGAGTAATATTTCATCATGTATATTACATATAATAAACATATACATTTATGATAGTTTAAATATATATAATAGATACCATATTTTTTATAAAACTGGGTGGCTACATGCAAAAGAATGAAGCTGGACCATTTTATTACACCATACACAAAAATGAACTCAACATGGATTAAAGACCTAAATGTGGGACCCAAAGCCATAAAGCTCCTCAAAGGAAACAGGTAGTGGTCTCTTAGCTATGGGCTTCGGCAGTATATTTATGGATATGTCTCCTCAGTTAAGGGAAACAAAACCAAAAATAAACGAATGGGACTCTAGACCAAAATAAAAAGTTCTAGCTACTCATTAGCACATTACTCCTGTGTATTTGCTTCTTGCTGTCTGAAATGATCTCTCATCTGTTGTTTGCTGGCAGACTGCTCCACTAGCCTGTGGCCACAATTGGAGCATACCCCTGCTGCCTTGTTCCTCTTGCGTCCCAGGCCAGGGTGGAGGATTAAGAACTTTTGAGTGGAGATTGGTCAAATGAGCCAGCTGGCTCCTGTCTTAGGTTTCACTCCAGATTTTCCAAAGGATGCAGGCCCTGAAATATTAGAGTCATTCAGTTCAGTGCCTTTGGGTGGGCGGTTTGTGTCCCTGGCTCCTGCCTGGTGGATTTGCCTGCTGTGGCTGAGTGGGTAGGTTCCCTGCCCTTTCTCACTTCTTACTTCCTCTTGGGAGTTCCATCTGAAATTGCTTGTTCAGTTCAGAGAATGACCTTGCCCAACAGGGTTCTACTCCACGTGGTCTTAAGGCACCCAAGAACTCTTGCTCGGATCTCTCCTATTGAGCTACTGAAGTCAGTTTGTAGATGAGGAATGAGTCTAGCCGAGGGTCAAGCCACAGATTGGGGAAGTTGCAGACTCCCATGTAGGTGCCCAATTTCCGCCTGGAGTTTTCCCCACAGGGGTGTTCAGTAAGAGAGAGGGCAGGATGTTACACTGTGCTCCTGGGGAAGCCCAGGACTGAAATCTCAGCCAAGGGCCACATTCTTCAGGAACTTGCTCAACTAGTCCTGACAGTGGGAGTTGGCCCCTGCCTGATTATCTTACTACAAATGGCTCCGTGGACAAGGGGACTAGGTCGGTATGAGTGGAGATGAAGGGAAAGGGGAATAAGACCACAATGTTTTCTCTGAACCCACAGCAGTCTTGCTGGCTTTAACGCAGATTGTTCGACTGTCAGATCACTTAGCTCTTACATTATCTTGTGGACAACCAGATCTCAGGAATCAGCCAGATTTTGTGAACTTTGGTAAGTTCCTGGACTCCCTCTTTCCTGAGATTGATTTCTTAGGAGACACTATTTTATTTATTTATTTAAATTAAAAAAAATTTATTTATTTTTGAGATAGAGAAAGAGCATGAACGGGAGAGGGTTAGAGAGAAGGAGACACAGAATCCGAAGCAGGCTCCAGGCTCTGAGCTGTCAGCACAGAACCCGACACGGGGCTTGAAGTCACGGACTGTGAGATCATGACCTGAGCCGAAATCGGATCCTTAACCGACTGAGCCACCCAGGCTCCCCAGGAGACACTATTTTCTCCTACTGTAGGATTCACCTCAGTCTTTGTTTGCTGGACAGGGAAATTTGCCCTTCTTCTTCTTCTTCTTCTTCTTCTTCTTCTTCTTCTTCTTCTTCTTTTTTTAATGTGTACTTATTTTAGAGAGAGAGAACATGTAGGGGAGAGTCAGAGAGAGGGAGACAGAGGATCCAAAGTGGGCTCTGCACTGACAGCAGGGAGCCCAATGTGGGGCTTGAACCCACGAACCATGAGGTCATGACCTGAGCCAAAGTCGGGCTCTTAGTCAATTGAGCCACCCAGGCTCCCCTGCTCTTACTTCTTCTAAGTGCTAGTCAAAAGAAAGCAATCCTGAAAATAAGCAAACAACACATGTGACCTTCCCCTCTGGTCTTTAAGCTCCTAGAGAGCCATGACAAAATCAACTCCCTCCCCTCCTATGACACCTTGCTTGTGATGAGCACTCAACTAATGGGTGGAATTATCATTGAATGTTGGGTTCTAGGAGATAGTCAGTGGGTGAGTCAAAAAGACCAAAGAGAATTAGCCTCTGCCCTCATAGCCTTCTCACTAAAAGTCATTCATCTTCCTGGCCTGATGTCCTTATGTTTAAAATGAAGACCTATCTCTCAGGGTTGTTATAAAGATAAACACGGTCCCGTATGTGAAAGCATCTAACAGAGAAGGACCATGGTCAACACACAGGAAATACTAGTTTGCCTCCCTTCCTCCTTCTTTCTTCTCTTCCTAATGAGAGTGGCCTCCTTTTCACTGTTGATATCAAATCTCTGATAGTAGTGATAATCCAACAGGGATCACTGGTTATGTGTGTGTACGTGTGCATTAAGACTGGAAAGTGTTAACTGGCAACATTCATTCATAAAGAGCTCACTTGGTCTGGGGTTGTAGTAGGGAGGGGGAATCTTGTTCCCCAGTCAGCATCACTGTCTCTTTGTTTCATTAGTTCCTTGAGGCTGCTGTCCAAATGGAGCCCCCTGCAGTGAGCTCACCATGAATTTTCCAGCATCCTCTGTTCCCAAAAAGTATAATTGCCTTCCATATAGTATTTTTAGTATTACTAGGAATACAAAGATGAATTAAATATAGGTACCTCTCTTCAGGGAACTTATCTTGAGTACAAGAAATTAATGGGAGGTGCTGAGAAGAGGCACCCCTTTTTGCCACCCCCAAGGCTGTGCACCTCTTGGAAAGACTCCATGTAGGCAATCATACACACAGACATCCTTCTTTCTGACCACAACCTTCCTGTTTCTCACTCCCATACTCTCAAAGTGCCAATTATTCACCCTTATCAGGACCACTAGACCACAGATATCCTCCCTCTCTATCTGTCTTTCTGCTTTTGCTTCCTTATTCAGCCAGTCTAGTTTCTGTGCTCCAGCTGTTCAACCATTTTCTTGCTGGTCTTCTCAGCAGCCTTTCCCTTTTTCTTCCCTAATACTTCCTAGGCAAAACCCCAGGCCTAGTTGTATTGATGGTCTGTTTCTTCTGCATCTCTATTGGGGCTGCTGGAGGCTGTTGAAGACAACCACCTAGCCTCACGGATGAGTGCCACCTGGATGCATGGGCTCTCACATTGTCTGTCAGTCCTACAAAGCTCTCACAGCAATGATTTCAAATTCTCACCATTGACCTCAAATCCTGATCCCACCTCTCCCCCTCATACTTAGTCCTTGAAAATAGACACCCCCAGGAGAGCTCCTCCAGCATTTCCTGTCATGCTTCCAGCCTGCATCCCACCCAACCCAGCAATCTGTTCTCTTATTACTGGAGTGGGAGAGGTTTTTTATCCTTCCACCCAGGCCTGGAACCTCCTGACCCACTGTTGTATGATAAAGAGTTTATCTTGTTTTTTCCCTAGATACCTGTTAAGGAATTTTTGAAACCCTTGAAGTTTCTGACTCTTGGCAGAGCCCCTAGATAACGTCAGGATGGAAGCTAGTGTCCAGAAATATCAATCACGTGATTAGAAGATTGGGGCTTTGAGCCACACGATGATACCAGTCAACTCTTCCTCCCAGCCTCCTGGGAGGCCAGGAGAGGGGGACTGAAGATTGACTTCAGTCATGTGGCCAATGATTTAATCAAACATGCTTCCATAATGAAATCCCAGAAAAACTCTAGATGCTGAGCTTGGAGAAGCCTCCTTGTTGTTGAACACAACCATGTGCTGGGAGTCTGATGCATCCTGACTCCACATGGAGAGAGCAGGGAAGCTCTCTGTTCCCTCCCAGACCTTTCCCTCTGTGTCTTGGCATTTGGCTGGTCCCCCTGATTTGTATCCTATGTAATAAAATAGTAATGATAACAGCACTTTCCTGAATTCTGTAACTCTTTCTAATGAATTATAAAACCCAAGGGGGTCTTGGGATCTTCTGAATTTATAGCCAGTCAGTCGGAAGTATGTATGCCCTGGGGGCCCTTGAAGTGCCACTGGCACCTGAGGTCAGGACAGTCTTACTGGGGACCATGTCCTTTAACTTGTGGAGTCTGCACTAACTCTGGGTGGTTACTGCTAGAATTGAATTGAAGTACACCCAATTAGGGTTGAAATGGAACACCCGTCTTCTCAAGGATCTTGCTGTCTTGGGATCTCCCTCTCCCTCATGTTCAACCTTTTACTCTCTACTGGCTCCTTCTCACTAGAGCCTCTCATGCCTTGCTTATTTAAATCAAATCAAAACAAAACAAAACAAAACAAAACAAAACAAAACTTCTTTGTTTCTCTTCAAAAAGTGCCTTCACTTGTTTTTCCTCCTATTCCTCAGCCCTCAACACATTTGCTTCCTCCCTCCACTGGATCAAAACTTCTCTGATGAAGGCCATCCTTGTCCCCACAGTCATTGATCACTTTGAGCCTTTTTTTCCCCTAAAAAACAAACAAACAAACAAAAAACCAAAAAAAACAAAAAAAACCACCTTGACTGGCAGCATCATTTCACACTACTGATCATTTTCTTCTTAAGCCACAATCCCCTCCTGCCCCAGTTTCTGCAATACCACTATGGTTTCCTTTGGCCACTCCTTTCCCGGTCTCCTATCTAGTCTTCTTCTGTTAACCCCTTAACTATGCCAAACTGCAACTATTGTCCACTTCCTACCCTCCTGTTTGGTTCCTAGCCTGTGAAAGTCTCACCATCCCCCCAGATACCTAGAGCATCAACTTGAGCCCTTTATTTTCTTCACCACTCCAACCTCATATCTAATAACCACCATGCTTGGTTCCTTTTACTTCCCAAGTACTCACGTCTCCATGCATTTACATCCTCTGCTTCTGTTGCTCCCCAGTCCAGATGACAACCTCCAGCTCACTTCCTCAGTAGTCTCCCTGCTTCTAGTTTTGTGACCCTCCAACCTGTTCTCCTACAGCCAGAGTGATATTTCTAGAACAGATGCAGTCATGTGGAGCCAGAGCCTATGTGGGACCTGCCCTTTGGCAAGTACCAGTGACTTTTTGTTGAATGAAGGAATGAATGTTATTCCCTTCTTTAAGACCCTTCACGAATTTCCCATGGCTCTTAGAGTCCAAGCTCCTGGACACAGTTTCTAGCCCTCTTGACTTGGCTCTTGCCCATCCCTCTTTTTGGCCGTGAATGTATTATGCTCACCCTTCTTCTATTTGGAACACCCTTCCCTTCCTTTGGCTGGGTAACTGTTATTCATCCCTTACATCCCAGCCTTCACAGGCTTTTTCCTGCCCCACCTGCCATATGTCCTAGTCACTTCCTGCTCCACCTAATATATACTTATTACATTGCATTGCAGTTGTTTGCATTATGATTTACATACCCACTAGCAGTATCTCAACATCCCCATCACTCCACATTTTTGGCAACACTTGATATAGCCAAACTTTAAGAATTTTGACAGTCTATTTGGTGTAAAATGGTATCTTACTATGCTTTAATTTCCATTTCTCTATTAAATTTTTTTTGTTTGTTTTAGAGAGAGGGAGAGAGAGAGAGAGAGAGAGAGAGAGGGAATGTGAGCCTGAGCAGGGGAGTGTCAGAGGGGGAGAGAGAGAGAATCTTAAGCAGGCTCCCCACAGAGCTTGATACCATGACCCTGGGATCATGACTTGAGCTGAAATCAAGTCGGATACTCAACCGACTGACCCACCGAGGCGCACCCCCCCCATTTCTCTAATTTTTAATGAGATGGATCATCTTTTCAAATGTTTCTAGTCATTTATATTTACTTTTCTATGAAATGCATCTGCTTTTTCTTGCTGGATTAAAAAGAAAGTATTTGTAGGAGTTCTTTATATTCTGAATACTAATCTTTGGTGAAATGTATATGTTGCAAATTTTATACCCCGGTTTGTGGCTTGCCTTTCCACTTTTTAATGGTATCTCTTAATGAAAAAAGTTTAACATTCAAAATGAGGTCGACGTGTTCAGTTTCCCATTTATGGTTTATGCCTTTAGTGTCTGGTTTAAGGAATCACTCCCTGACCCCAAATCACAAAGGTTTTAAAGTTTTGCTTTATAAGAGACTCTTGAAAACTGAGAACAAACTGAGGGTTGATGGGGGGCGGGAGGGAGAGGAGGGTGGGTGATGGGTATTGAGGAGGGCATCTTTTGGGATGAGCACTGGGTGTTGTATGGAAACCAATTTGACAATAAATTTCATATATTGAAAAAAAAATAAAGTTTTGCTTTTCACATTTTGCTGTTCTTACATTTAATGGAGTGCCTCCTCTGCTGGAGAGCAGCTGCACAAGGACAGGAGGTATGGTCTTGTTTCATGCTGATCCCCAGAGCTCTGTGTAGTGACTGGTACCCAGTAAGGGATCAGTGATTGAATGAATGATTGAATAATTGAAGGTAGAAACAGAGTGGTGTGGGAATTCAGAGGGGGCAAGAGGTACCTTTGAGAAGGTGAAGGAGATAAAGTAAGATGGTGGTTCTCAATCCTGGGTTTACACTAGAGTTTCCTGGGGGAGCATTAAAATGTAGACAGTTTTACCCCAGAGATTCTTTGTGATGGGTCTGAGGCATGATCTGGGCATCAGGTGATCCTAATATGGGATCAGGGCAGAAAGCACTGGATTTTGAGGTAAAATAGTGCTGTGGCCAAGGGAACAGAAGCTGGGCTTAGTAGACTTGGGCTTGAATTTCAGCCTTGTCACTGACTAGCTGTGTGCTCTTACACTTTTGAACCTGCTTTCTTTGCCTACAAAATGGGTGTAATAACACCTGCCTGCCATGGTGGTTATGAGAGTTAGAGGAGATAAATGTGTTCCCAGAATGAAGGGTATTCTTAATAATTTGTAGTATGTATGTATGTATAAGTTATATTTTTCACAGAGGAGATGACATTTGAGCCAGACCTTGATGCCTGCATGAAACGTAAGCATATGGTGATTGAGAGAGAAGGGCCATTCAGGTGGAAGGAATGTAATGATTCAAGGGCGTGAGGAGAAGACATGCTGGGGGAGAGTGAGCGGGCCAGTTAGCACTGGCAGACAGTGCAAGAAAGAGAGAAGTGGGGAATCTGCCAGAGGAGATGGGTGATGACCAGGTGCCAAGGGTATGGCTCCTCAGAGATTCCTATGGGTGCTATTGTCTTCAACAAATCTCCAGCCTAGCCCTAAGTGAGCAAGAATTCTGGATTCTCTCTCTGTCTCTGTCTCTCCCTTCATTCCCAGACCAGAACAGTGACTGATTTTTAGGAGGAGAGTCAAAGCAGGGTGGCTGTGGGGATCCAGGGGACAGAATACAAGAATGTTCCACATATTCTCTTACTGAATTCCTACCTTAGTACCCCATCTACTCCAAGGCAATGCCCAGTGGGGGTTCTTCTTTCTCCCTCTCCCATATGCCTAGATTATCTTTTTTTTCCATCTCTATCATATTATCTATCACATCTGTTCTGTGCCACAGTTTTTGCATCTGCCTTTCCTCTTTTCTAGATCCTGAGTGTTCCTAGAGGTTTAGATCATTTCCTTCTTATTTACTTGTTCCCCAGAGCACAGAGAGTGCTTAATACATAAATTTTATTTAAATGGTTAATGATTTAAATAAAATTTTATTTAAATGGATATGTTGCACATCTAATTGGCTCCTGGATCAGTGCATTCTTTTCTAGCGTAACCAGGGATGGGGAACCATATCGAAGGCAGGGCTACGCCAGGTAGAAGTGCATAGAACCTTCTCCCTCACTGCTAAAAAACAGGATGGGAAGGTGCCAAAAAACAAAACCTTCCACTTTTAGAAATGTAAAACATGTGACACTTGTCACACTTAGGTGTTATCTTGCTGAGAAGTTGCTGCTGATGTTTTATGACCGCATTGTTTACCCAGATGTGGATTTGTCCCATGTGAGGAACTGAGGACAGGAATATTGTTGATGCACACTCCTGATAGGGAAGCCAATACTCAGAGAATTGTCATGAAGTTTTTGAAGAATTGTTTTGCATTTTTTTAAACATTTACTTGAATGGGTGGTTTAACTTAGTTGTGAAACCTGACAAAATGTTTGAGGTATTCTCGTAATGATGGCTTTGGTTTTTAGAAAAGTTATTATTTCTGGCAATACTTAAACAGCATGGTCATGTGTTTCTTAAGGCCTATCTTCTATTGTGATAGTAAAACTATATCATCGCTATGCTGAAAAATGCTTATCCTTTTGTCCTCTGTAGGCATGTATAAACTTAGCTTGTCCCCAAAACTAAATCAGGTGAGTAAACTGCAGTGTACTAAGAAAATGGGAGGGACCAAACAATCTCTGTTTTATTTACTCTGTTGGAAATCACATATCCATCAGGAGGCTCTTTGACCACAAACAACTCTCATGAATGGATAAAAATAAGAGTTAACAGCATCAATTTGCATTAAAAAAAAAAACAAACTTCAGCATGTTTTAGATAGATTATTGGTTGGGTAAGCTGATAGATATATAATTTTGGGGGGAATTGGTTGTTGCCCTTAGTGGTTTGACTTATTTCAAAGTTATACCTACTTTTGTTGTGAAATAGTCTGGATTCTCTTAAAAAAAGTTGGCTTGGGGCGCCTCGGTGAGTCAGTCAGTTGAGTGGCTGACTTTGGCTCAGGCCATGATCTCACAGCTCATGAATTCCAGCCCTGCGATGGGCTCTGTGCTGACAGCTCAGAGCCTGGAGCCTGCTTTGGATTCTGTCTCTCTGGCTTTCTCTGCCCCTCTCCCGCTCGTGCTCTGTCTCAGTCTCTCTCTCTCAAAAGTAAATAAACATAAAAAAATTAAAAACAGCAACAACAACAACAAAAAGTTGGCTTGTATAATGCTGAGAAGTACTGAACTACTCATCTGAAAGAGTAGGCCTGAGAAATAATTTGAACATGTTTAGAGATGGACACCACTGACATCTACCTCTGTCCTAACTGGCTGCTCAGATATAGACAGGAAGGATAAGAGGAGTAACAATTAAAAGTAGGTGCTGAGCTATGTGTGATCTAGTTGATCTACAACACTGGAAAGACTGGGCCAACGGACCTCCGGGAAGAAGGGTGTGCATTTATTGATCACACTACATGAAAGTCACTATGATAAGCCCTGGAAAAATGAAGTGGAGTAAGAATTGGTCTCTGATCTTAAGAGGCTGACAGATTTGGGGGGAGACAGATAAAAATATTTAATAAAAATATTTAATGTTATAAATGCTCTGATGGAGTTGTGTGCAAGAGATCAAGAGAAGGGCTGGTTGATTGAGTCCCAAGCACAATGGGAGAGCACATTCCTGAGCAGCTACTGGTACTGAGTCTCAAAAGAGGAATAGTACACGAGAGGGGTGGGGAATGTCAGGCAAAGAGATTTCAGGTAGGGTCTCTGCAGGAAGTGATGAAAAATGAGACTAGAAAGTAGGCAGGGACCAGATTAAGAAGAGTCTCATTGTAGGGAGGCAAAGGTGATCTGAGTGACACAGTCAGTTTTGCATTTCAGCAAGTTCATTTTCACACTATAACATAGAAAAAGCTGGAGCTGGGCCAGACTTGAAGCAGGGAGACAGAAAGTCTGGGGGAAGTGATGAGGCCCTGAAACAAGGCAGCAGTGGTAAGGAGAGAGTGGAAGAGATAGAATTGAGGTTTTTTCCAAAGTAAAATCAGAATGGACTTAGTGACCAATTGGATATGCGTGTGGTTCAGGAAGCAAAATCTGAGGATAACTCTGAGACTTCTAGGTTGACCTAGTAAAGTGGCATTATCTAACACCACCTGGAAGCCAGAGGGATGATCAACTTTGTTTGTTTGTTTTGGGGGGAGTGATATATAAGGAGTTACTATGTTAAAGTTGGGATACGTGAATTTGGTATGTCTTTGGGATTTATGGGTAAATCTCCCCAAATGGCAGTTGAATATGTCTGTCTGGGATGAGGAAATAAGAACAGTTTGGCCGGTGATACACAGTTGGAAGTGGTCATTGTATTTCTCAGAACTTAGAGACGGTAGCTGAATGGAGAGGGCAACCCTGAAGGAGCTGGGTGTGGAGCTAGGGGAGTAAATGCTCTCATCTCTCACACCGCTGCCTTCTTCTTCTTTTTCTTTTCTTTTTTTTTTTTTTTTTTGTGATTTTTGTTTCTATGTTATTTCAGATTCCCAGTGGAACCTCCATAAATTCTCCTTTTTTCTTTATTTTAATTTATTTTTTAAATTTACATTCAAGTTAGTTAGCGTATAATGCAACAGTGATTTCAGGAGTAGATTCCTTAGTGCCCCTTCCCCATTTAGCCCATCCCCCCCTCCCATAACCCCTCCAGTAAACCTCTGTTTGTTCTCCATATTTAAGAATCTCTTATGTTTTGTCCCCCTCTCTGTTTGTATATTATTTTTGCTTCCCTTCCTTTATGGTCATGTGTTTTATATCTTAAAGTCCTCATATGAATGAAGTCATGATATTTGTCTTTGTCTGACTAATTTTGCTTAGCATAATACCCTCTAGTTCCATCCACGTAGTTGCAAATGGCAAGATTTCATTCTTTTTGATTGCTGAGTAATACTCCATTGTGTGTGTGTGTGTGTGTGTGTGTGTGTGTGTGTGTGTTCTTTATCCATTCATTTGTCGATGGACATTTGGGCTCTTTCCATACTTTGGCTATTGTTGATAGTACCACTATAAACAGTGGGGTTCATGTGCCCCTTCAAAACAGCATACCTATATCCCTTGGATAAATACCTAGTAGTGCAATTGCTGGGTCGTAGGGTAGTTCTATTTTTAATTTTTTGAGGAACATTCCATACTGTTTTCCAGAGTGGCTACACCAGTTTGCATTGCTACCAGCAGTGCAAAAGAGATCCTCTTTTTCTGCATCCTCGCCAACATCTGTTGTTACCTGAGTTGTTAATGTTAGCGATTCTGACATCGCACCTCTGCCTTCTGACTTCCTCTCAGTTCCTCCTGCTGGCTAAACCCAACTGAAAGACAGCAGGGGAGCCCAGTGGATATAGTCCCATAAGGGTCAGCGTCCTAGGGAACAGAGCAGGATGGAGAAGGGTGATACAGGATCTGGGGGTTCAAAAGGAATATATCCTGGACAACCACCATCTGTGGGCAGGTAGTGCAAGAATTGTCAGTAAAGGAGACTGAGGAGCCAGAGGCCAGAAGAAAAACCAGGTGACTCAGAAGCTAAAGGGAAAAGGAAGTAGAAATGGCCCATGGTGCCCAATGCTGCAGAAGTCAGGCAAAACAAGGATTGAATCCATTAGGTTTGGCAATTAGGAGACCTTCACAAAAGTAGTTTTAATGGAGTGGTAGAGCCAGAACTGGTAGAGCCAGTTAAAGTGGATTAAACAATAAAAAAGGATTTTCATTTCTAGCAGTATGGATGACTAGTTATACAGAGCAGTTTCTCCTAGTAAAAGACATCCGAAAAAGCTGGATAAACTAGTTTTAACTTAAATAGTTTTAAAAGCATGACTGAGCTGATGAGAGAAACGACTTGATGTGAGTTGCAATGGGAAGATTATTCTACAGCCGAGGGTAAACACTAGAGTTGGCAAAGGGGAATTGGTTTATTACAGAGGAACAATACTCAGAATGATGGCAGACTCTTCAACAATGATAGTAAAGCCAGAAAACAGTGCGATATTTTCATAGTATTGTGAGTAGGCCCTATCAACTCATGGTTGGGTACCCAGTGAACCTATCTTTCAGGAACAAGAACCTATGCAAAGATGATGGTGATGAGAGGATTCATACCAAAGAACCTTATTAAGGCAACTTTGAAGGGTGGTACTACAAGGTGGGGAAAACGACCCCACTAGGAAGGCCTGGGACGTAAAAAGGGATGGTAGGCCAAGAAAATGGTCAAAGTTTGGATAAAGCTAAACAAATATCAACTGTTTAAAATGGTAATAATGTCTAATTTGTGAGGGAACTATAATCCCGGGCTACAGTAGTTTTGGAGAGGGGAGAGATTGGGGTTAAAGCATTCTGTGGTTCTTTTTTGTTCTAAAGGAGAGGGAAAATATTGAAATTCTTGATTTTGTTACGTTAGATGTGATGTTAAAAGTTCTTGGAGGTAAGCACCAAAATAATAAAGATAAAATATGTAATTTCCAAACCAGTAAACAAAACACTAATGGTGTAAGAAAAACAGAGTGAAGCAACTCCTACCATCTAAGGAAAGAGAAAAACAAGAAACAGAAAAAGGGGACAAGTAGCACAAAATAAGACAGTAGAAGGAATTAATATATATGAAAAATCACCATCAAAATAAGTGAACTAAACATATGAGTTAAAAGGCAAAGATTATCAGACTGGATATAAGAAAGTAGAGCTGTGTTTTATCACAGAACCCATGAAGATACAACATAACAATACATAGCAATATACATATATGACAGAAAGATAAGCAAAAGTCTGAAAACAAAATGGTGAAAAGAATATATGTTAAGCTAGTTTTAAACAAGATAAAGCTATTGATTAATAACAAAAGAAATAAGCATTAAGACAAATGGCATTACTAGAGATAAATAGGTTCACTCATATTGATTAAAAAGCCCTACAAAGGTATACAATTTTAAACATGTATGCACTAATAATGTACAAAAATAATAAAGCAAAAAAAAAAAGATCCACAAGGAGCCACTGACAGAGCCACCAATATAGTGGGAAATTTAATATACATCTCTTATTAATCGATAGTGCAGATCCATGTCAGTAAGGAAATAACAAGCTTGATTAGACAGATATACCTGGAATGTGGCACCCCGCAACTGGGGCAAGTCTCTCTGTGAAATGAAGATAAGAACTTCAGCCAAATAGAATATGTTGTTAGGAGTAAATGTGATAAACTACTTAAGATACTTTGTATAGAGTCTAGCATGTATTAAGCACTTGATAAGTGTTTGATAAATATTTGTAATTTGTTCCCTGAAGATGCCTCTGGGGGGACTTTGAGAACAAATTAAAAACAAACCAACAAACCCTGTCGCCTTTAAGAGTCATTGACAGGTAGAACCCCAGAGGCCAGGTCTGAATGAATACTACAGAGAGATGGCTGAGGGCCTTGGGGCCCAGGGGCCCCAGTACGACCTGGGGCAGGACCATGAAGGATCAAAGACAGCATAGCAATCAGGTTGAATGTGCTCTAAGCTACACAGTCATAAGGATCCACCAAGACTCAGACTGTAATTTTTAGTTAGTTATTTTTATTTTAAAAAAATTTTTATTAGATTATAATTTTTTTTAAGGTGAGGATGGGGTGTTTCTGGGAATTTCAACAAGAGTTTTGTTAACTGAGGAAAGCAGGGGGAGAGAGTTGAGGGAGGCCATCTGAGGAAGCTTTGTGAGCCCATCTCACAAACCCTTGCATCAGCACAGTTTGCCCTCCTTCCCTTGTACCATCTAGAGGATCCTCCCCAAGCCACTAGTACCAGGGTGATCCCCACATAGTCATAGCCCCTCAGTTCCTGGAACAATGTAAGGAAGCCAGAGTCTTAAGAGATTGTATTAAAAATCATATTGCTCGGCAAGGTATCATTATCTTACCCCAAGCCTGGTTTGAGGAAGAGAATGCTCATAGATAGTTGCTACCCATGATTATGGCAGCTTCTTCAATCTCCTGACCCACGCTCTTCTATATTTGTCTTTCCGGGGCTTCGTCTCTTCTGATAGCCTTTCAGGTTCAGAGTGTCCCACTGAGTGATTCCAGTCCTGGAAGTTTCTAACATTTCTAAATGACAGAGGGGCCTGATGTATGGGAGTGCAAGTGAGGTCCCGGTGACAGCATGCTTTGGGAACATTTAAAACTCTCCCAGCCTAGAGAGAAATTCTGTGAAAAGATTGGCATTTCCACAATTCCAGATTTATATAAAAAGATGACATTAGCAGTGAGTTGGAGGTGGCTAACACTGGGCCTGGGTTTCCAACTGTGGCTTCTCACTTAGATCCTTTTAAAATGGCTCTAGCTTGTTGGGTCACATTCTGAGGACCAGCTTGGGGACTACAGGATAAAGTAATGGAAGATGCCCCTGGTACCTGCTTGATGCCTGCTCTGGGCATGTGAGGCTGGAGTGTGACATTTTTTAAAAGCTTCTTGGAGTTTTACTTTCCTCGAAATAGCTCTACTTGAAGAATTTAAAGAGCTAGACAAAGTAACTGTTCAGCAGGTCCAAGGATCTCCCAGGTGGAGATGGGAGTGGAAAGGTATTGTAGTATATGTAAATTTTTCTCTGAGATAAGCTGGGAGATATTCTCAGAGAGGATACCCAATCCTTGAGACTTGAGCCATCCAGGAAACCTTGGACTAGTAGGGTAGTCATACCTGCGGAAGCCTAGGAATTCCTAGATCACCCGTCTTTAATTCCCACGGCAATCTGCATTAAGGAACTCTGGCTAGTAAACCTCCAAGGTTACTAGCGGTAAATGGGGTAGTGGTGGTGTGTTTGGCCTAAGGGTGCAGTGGGGCTTTGAGGTGAAAAGGCAGTTGGTTCTAAACCTCGGAATTTAATTTATTGTTTCTGAGTGTTCTGGTGCAATTAAATTCAAGTACACAAGATAGGTGCTGTTGATGGACAGGGCTGCTCTAAGTATGTCCAGGGTGTCTTCAACCAGGGTCCTTTCATGCTGGTAATAAATTGGGCCATCTGGGGCGGGGGGTGGTCTCCACCTTCCTTTCTCCATTTTTTTCTTCTTAGCCCTGGAATCAGGGCATGGCCACTTTGTCTGGACTGGCCTTCAGAAAGCAAAACATCCTCCTTCATCTCCATCTTGGACGGGAACTGGTGAGGTCCTGGACGGATAGCAGATGGATCCAAGTGGGATGATAAGGGGTGTGGAAAGACACGAGGAATGAGGGATGCTGCACGTGGTGTTGGAGCTGTGGGGATGGATAGGTATAGAGTTGGTGGTTAGGGGGAAAAGGAGAGACCCAAGGGGGAGTGGATAGAAAAGGCAGGGCCCATGTAAGAGACTGAGGTGGAATGGCCTGCTGCTGGGTGGGCAGTGGTGGCATTTGTATATGTTTTGCATCCCTAGGTACTCAGTGAGCTCTTGAGAGACAGAACCTGGGCCCTAATGCTGCCTCCGTATCCCTGCAGCACAGAGCTGAGTGTGTGGTGGGCGAGTGAGAAAATGCCCTCAGATTCATATTGGCTATTGCATCATGTCTGTATTATATATGTATATGGATTTCAGGATATATAAATTGGATACTGTAGTTTTGAAATTCCTAGAATTTTTTTAAATTAAAAAATTTTTAAAGTATATGAGCTTAGAGGAAGCAATCAAGCAGTGCAGAAGAGTTCACTGTGGAAAGTAGAATGCTCTGTCTCTGCTCAGAAACAGATACTGCAGCCCAGATGTTGCTTCCATCCATCGTGATTTTTTTTTTCCTATTTTGATAGTTTTACGGAGCACATAGCTCAGGAGGCTTGACACGAGGGTGGGTCTCAGAAAATCATTGGCGGTCTCACAAAGGTAGACATACAGCGGGGAGATTTCCCCTGGGGCTCATCAGCCACTTGTCCCCTTTTCCTTCTCTGCCCAAGTTTGGCTCAGAATAGCCTGCAGTGGTGGTCAGCTGTGGGGAGCACGCTGGCATGGAGTTGTCAGGAGCCCACTTAATGTCATCCTAGGCTACCCGGAAGGGTCTGCCAAGGAAACCAGGCCACCTGAGGCTCTTAGGCAGGAAGGATGCTTGTCCATTTAGGGTTTTCTAGATCCAGAGTTTAGGGGAGGAATGGTTTAGTTTTGGGCCATGCGCCCATTTGCCAAACTGGATGGGATGTACCCATGAGCTGTTGGGCTGAGTGCTGGAGAAGAGAGCAAGGCAGAGGCCAGAGACCAGGAAGTTGATGGGGTATAGGAATGCTCATGGGTACCCATCAGGGGGGCTGGGCAGCAAAGGTGGGAGTGGTCATCCCAGTGGCAATGGTGGGGGCTGAGGATAGGGATCAATACAGGACTACGAGCTCACGAACTCGTGGGCTGCCAGTGACCTGACCATGTTCCTCTGCTTTCTTGATGCATTTCGGTCTCTCCAGCTGCAGATGACCAGGCAGCTTGGGCCTCGGTCATTTCCATGTTGTGAGAACTTTGCAGTTGCTATACTGGGCAACACAAGGCTAGTCTGAGTCCTGTCGGGAGGAAACCTGGTAGCAGCAGCAACAGCAGCAGCAGCAGACGGACAGATTGGCTGACAGGAGACATGTAGGTGGCTACTCCATTAGGTTTGTTTTTTTCGAGGACTCCCAGCCAGAGAGCCCTCGATGATTGATTAAATGAGAGAGGAATGGAAGCCACCTGTGAGTCAGACCCACCTAGAGACTAAGGGTCATAGGCAGTGTGTCATCCAGGGCCTGGATCATCTCTGTAGCTGGATCTGAGCCCGGTTGGTAAAGGGTGAGCTGGTCGGAGAGACGTGTTGCAAAGCTACGACACGCTCTCGGAGGAATGTGAGTGTGCAAGCACACACAGGCAGGCATGCTGTCACTTCCCCTTTCACTACCGGGGCTGTGTCTAGGCTGGGATGATGCCATCCTGTGGAAAAACAGGTTGTGCTTAGTACATAAAGATAAAGGACTTTTGGGGAGCCCGGCTATCCTGAGACCCTGGGCCCAGCCCACAGATATTGACAGATTCTGCTCTTCCAAGGCTGGGTCTCAGGGCAGATTTGTGGTCTTTTGCCCACCTGTGACACCCTCCAGCTGATGAAAGGCTGCCTCTCTCTTGTAGCAAGTGGAGGCCCCAGGCCCTGGCCAGGAGCAGTGGCTGTTTGAGCAACTAATGGAAAAGGCGAATCAAAAAAAAAAAAAAAAAAAAAGTTATCCAAATGATATTTCCCTTGAGGTGGGGAGGGGCCTTCATGTCATCTGACCCCATCCCCATCATCAGACCTTGTTCCCAAAGACATACCATGGAGGAGGGAGGTTCTGAGCGGACATCCAAGAAGGAGCCGTGCAACGAGGCCCCATCACCGGGCCTGACCAGAGAAAAACCCAGCTTGACTCACAGCTTACGTTTTAGATCCTTGTGTTGACTCAGCTCTGTTTCATCTCATCAAAACCCCTTTCTGTGACAGAAGGAGATTGGGCTAGTTACTTTCAGTTTATGCAAATCAAACAGGAGGAAGTGAGGAGTTTGTGCTGATGGCCCAGGAGGAGTGACCGGGGAGCCGCCACCAGAGTTGGGACTGGATCCTGCAGCCCAGCCTAGGGGAGAAGCTCCACCCCTAGGGCTGGGGTTTATTTCTATAGCTGAGGGCAGAGCCCTTAGTCTCCTGGCGGGGAGCATTTCCCAGGAGCAGTTTCTCTTCTTGTTATCACCGCCTCCACATTGAAGCAGCCCATGTGCAGGTGTATCAGGTGCACCAGGTACGCCAGGTGCAGCGTGGCCTGGAAGGCATGGAGAGAGGGGAGTGGAAGCATGCCGTTCGACTCCAGCGAACTTGTGTCCTGTTGAAGGAGAGAGGTCACACACGCACCCACCTGCACCCCAAGAATTGCCCAACACAGGCCACTTTTAACAAAGACCAGTGACCTTTCCGAGTCAGAAATGCAAGAATAATGGAGGTAGGGCCCCAAGCAGTAAGCAGGTAGGGGCCATGGATGTTGGGGTGCCATGAAGGGGCAGCACTGACCAGAGGACGACTTAAGAGAAACTGCTGAACGTGTCCAGAACAAAGCCACCACCCAAACCTCCTGTTTTATTGCTGGAGAAAAGGTCAGAACTGGGCTCTCCTGCTGCCTGAGTCTGAGATCGTGGGGCCTGCGGCCATTGCCTCCAATGGTTTCTTGGGGTCAGAGGCTTTTTCGGTCTTGTTTCCACATCGGAGCTGCAGTGGGAAGATGCCAGGCATCCAGAAAATCATGGATGAGAAGGTGGACTGCAGTGCAAGGGCGGCACCCCTGAGCAGCTGCAGCTGGCAAATTGAAAAGCGTATCCATTGTGATTTGCACGGCCACATAGGAAGGCTTGCTTATCCGCAGAAAAACAGAGGCGTGTGGTTTGCTATTTTTATATGTTTTTAAGATAGGCGTTTCAACAGTTGAAACATACAAATATTTTTATCGATTTGATTTAGTTAGGTATTTGGGGGACTAGTTTTGTAGCTCATCTTGAACATCAGGAAAGAAGAATTATTTGATTGTTTTAATTACAAAACGTGTAGGTATTTCTGAAGTGGCAGAAATAAAGGATTTCAGTGTTGGAAGGGGCCTCAGGTAGCCAATCCCTGAGGATGAGGAAGGGCATCTGAGAGATGGACTGATCTACCGGGAACTACTCAGCCAGGGACCGAAGAAGCTGGGGCCCAGATTTGCCACCACCACTAGCCACAATGCCCACTCTGTTCAGTGCCTTCCTTACAGTCTTACACATGCATTATCTCTTTTGATGCAAGCATTTTGTAGCTGTCGATAACTTGCCATTAAAGCCTCCTTAAAATGTTACAAACATTCTACTCGATTCCAATGAGTCTTTTCACTTAGCCTTTACCTAACACACAACTCCCTCCAATATTGATTGCTACGCCAGGCACAGTAAGGGTCTCCCTGAATTGTTGCTTCTTTTTTAAAAAATTTCTTTAATGTTTTATTATTTATTTTTTGAGAGAGAGAGAGAGAGAGACAGACAGACAGACAGAGCATGAGCAGGGGAGGGGCAGAGAGAGAGGGAGACCCAGAATCCGAAGCAGGCTCCTCTGAGCTGTCAGCACAGGGCCCGACGCGGGGCTCAAACCCACAAACCATGAGATCATAACCTGAGCCAATGTCGGACACCTAACCTACTGAGCCACCTAGGCGCCCCTGAATTGTTGCTTCTAAAGTGAACCAGACAATAATGGCAACCACAGATTGAACATCTTCTGTGTGACAAGGGTGGGGAGGGTGTCAGCAGGGTGCACGCTGGAAACCCAAGGGCTGAAGGCTGTTCTTGCAGAAACTGAAAAGGAAGGAAAAGAACAGGAGAAACCCAAGTTAAAGTGACCACCACATCATGGACCCAGTCCCCATCAGAGCCCAGTGATGTCCATCTGCTGGTTCTACGGTGGATCAAGCAGTATAGCCCTACCTCCTCTGTGTCTCCACCTGGCCTCACCCCTAAGGCCTCCAAATGTTACTGCCACATAACTTTCTCCTTTCACACTTGGCGAAATCAAGGCACCCGAAACAAATTATTATGCTTTCCTAAATCAGGTAGAATTTCCCTTCTCTATCCACAATTTTGTACTTTTCGACAGTTTCATTACATTTCACATTTCTCCACATACACCGACTGCCTTTGCAAAGTGAATTTTAAGTACAGTGCAAGGAGTGAACTCGAAATGAGATGACGGCAGTGAGGGAGTCCAGCAGGGCTTTATGTAAGAGAAAAAGTGGCTACCAGCCACCTTATATTTATTATTTCATTTTATCCTTACAACATCAGTAAGCATCAGCTATTATTATCCTTTCCTCTTTGCAGGGGTAAAAACCAGGTTTAATAACTTGCCCCAGTGCCCATAGGTAGGAAGTGGTAGGGGCAGGATTTGTGTCTTTAAAAGTTTTGCACCACGTCGCCTTCTCAAGATTTGACTTTTGGTATTCCTCACAGCCACAGGAACACATCAACATGAAAGCATAAGGAAAAAAAAATACCACAAGCAAACATAAACTTAAACAGAACCTTGGTATTAGGAAACTTCTATTGTTTCAGTTGAGTCACTGACCTTGGAATATAATCAATGAGGGACCACATACAAGGAGACATCAAGTTAATTTTGTGGAGCAGCACTGTCTGGTAGAATTGTCAGCGGCTAAGCTGTACGTGTAATTTAAAATGTTGTAATATCCCTATTAAAAAAGTAAGAAGAAATAGGTAAAATTAAAAATTTTTAAGTTTATTCTTTTTTTTTTAAATTTTTTTTTTCAACGTTTATTTATTTTTGGGACAGAGAGAGACAGAGCATGAACGGGGGAGGGGCAGAGAGAGAGGGAGACACAGAATCGGAAACAGGCTCCAGGCTCCGAGCCATCAGCCCAGAGCCTGACGCGGGGCTCGAATTCACCGACCGTGAGATCGTGACCTGGCTGAAGTTGGATGCTTAACCGACTGCGCCACCCAGGCGCCCCTAAGTTTATTTATTCTGAGAGAGGGAGAGCATGAGTTTGGGGTGGCAGGGAGAGGAAGAGAGAGAGAGAGAATCTCAAGCAGGCTCCATGCTGTGAGTGTGGAATTGGATGCAGGGCTTGAACTCGTGAATCATGAGATCATGACCCGAGCCGAAATCAAGAGTCAGACGCTTAACCGACTGAGCCACCCAGGTGCCCCAGTAAAATTAATTTTAATATATTTTAATACAATATATTCCAAATGTTATCATTTGAACACATAATCAATGTAAAAGTTATCAATGAGATATCATTCTTTTTTTTTAATGTTTATTTTTGAGAGAGAGAGAGAGAAAGAGAGAGGGTAGGAGCAGAGGAGGGGCAGAGAGAGAGGGAGACAGAGGATCCAAAGCAGGCTCTGTGCTGACAGCAGCAAGCCTGACGTGGGGCTCAAACTCACAAACCATGAGATCATGACCTGAGCTGAAGTTGGACACTTAACTGACTGAGGCACCCAGGTGCCCCTGAGATATTATTCTTAATTTTGTGCCACATCTTTGAAATTTGGTGTGTGTTTTATACTTTACATTTCAGGTGCTCAATAGCCTTATGTGGCATGTGGCTGCTCTGATGGACAGTGCAGGTAGGTGTCCAAACAGAAAAGGAAAACTATGTCTGGAAGGATGGTTGTTGAATGTCAATGCCATGGCTAACTCTTAAGGAGTTGGGTATTGAGAATATCGGCAAGAAGTAAGGTGAGACAGTCATTGTTGTGCTTAAATTATTACTATTATTATTTTTTGATTTAAGAAAGTAACACACGCCACATATTGCAGTAGGAGTGAGATGCAATGAGAAGAGAGCAGGTTTGAGGGGTAGTGCTGATGGGTTCATGTTTGGGCTCCATTCCCCACCAGCCAAGCAACTTTGGAGAGGTCATTCAACCGCTCTGAGCCTCAGCTTCCTCATTTGCAAAATGGGGATCATACCTTCTGCCTCCCAGAGATGTCAGCGTAGAAAATGTTGTCTCATTGACCTTGTTTCTGGGGCTCACTTCCTTCTCTGCAAACTTCACAGCCCATTTCCTGAAACAGTGATTTCCCTGCCTTTTGTTCAAGGTCCAGAAACAGAAGTCAGCCTGTGTCTCTCTGGCCAGAACTCGGATTTTGGCCATTTTCCAGATAGTGAACACATTTCACAGGCCACATATTCAGGGGAGCACAAGTGGCACTTCCCTCATTTTTCTATAATTTTCTATAATTCCCCTTCATGTCTGATTGAAGCCTTTAGCATTCGTTTCTCTCAGATAAACTCAGGCACTTCAGTAATTTCGCAGTTTTTTTTAGGTTTAAACTCTGCCAGGTCAGGGCTCTCCCTCCCCCCTCTCTCCCGTGGGGGTGTTCAAGATGTGGTGGGGGTCTCCACAGCACAGGGTTGTTGGCGGGGAGGGGCCAGCGGGTCTGTGGTGGTTCTTGGGAACTGCTAAGCTTAGTCTGGCTCTGACTGGCCGCCGGCCATTGGCCTTGCTCCCCAGCATTCCCATTGCAGGGTACTCTGTGTCCTCCTTGTTCTCAACCACCGGCTTTCGGGCCCACAGGCCTCTCTCACTGCTGAGATACGAAATAAGGGCAGCTTTTGGAAGTTTTTTTGAACTTTCCTGAGGCCACAGGAAATTGCATGTTTCTGTGCTTCTGTCCAGACCTTTCTTGCTACTGTTTTTGTTATTTCTAGTTTCTGTTAGGCTTGCAGCTTCCTTGTGTTCCCTTAGATACCCTCTTCCTCCCACAGCCTCCCCTCTCCACATCAGGGAAGCCTATTTTAGTCTAGTGGGCAGGGTTGTCTGGCTGTTGCACCTAGGGTTGCAGCTTTGAAGGGTATAGTTTGGGGGTAAGGCAGCCCTCGCATGGAATCAGAGTTGCTCTTGGAAATCCCTGAGATCGTTATCACACGGAGACTGTCACCTGGCTGTCCTTAAGTCCACAAACCAGTTTTTCTTGGGGCAGTTTTGGGAGGAGGGTGTTGTAGAGAGTGGTTGAGGAAGGGCAAAAGAAGATAAGCAGATGTATGTAGAGACAATCCTTAGTTAACTTCTCAAGTTTTACCTTGCCACCAAGGCTTTCTGGCTCCCCATTCCCAGATTTGGACTAATTGCCATTTTATCAACTCCTCCTCCCTTTAGAGAGGTAAACCAAAGGAAGCAGTGACAGAGACAAATCCTTCGTATTAATACAGTGGTTAAAGGGTGAGCTAGATGTTGTCTTGTCCCTAGTCTGCTTTAAAAAGCAGCACAAGGTCCCCAGGGCTGATAAATGACTACTCTGCTGGGAGTGTCTGCGTTCAGGACCTTAAGTTGGAAACATCTTTGAAAATGAACTGGCCTTAAAGATTTTCTTCTGTGGACACCTGGGTGGCACAGTCACTTAAGCATCCGACTTCGGCTCAGGTCATGATCTCGCAGTCCGTGGGTTCAGGCCCTGCGTCCTGCTCTGTGCCTGGAGCCTGCCTCAGATTCTGTGTCTCCCTGTCTCTCTGCCCCTTCCCTGCTCTCGCTCTGTCTCTCTCTCTCAAAAATAAGCAAACATTAAAAAAAACAAGATTTTCTTCTGAAGTGTGGCCTTTTCATCATTAAATAGGCATGTTCTGGAGGATTTAGCGAGCAGATTCTAGGTTTGTTGAAAGGCCTCATCACCTCACTTGCGGGCAAAGCGGAGTTCACTCTCCCCGCAGGAGACTCTCTTCCGCCACCTAGTGGCCATGTGCCCACATTCCATGTGCCACTCAGGGCATACCTCAGTGAGTTCATCCGCCCAGGGTGTTAGGGACCTTAGTAAAGAAAAGCTTAACTTAGTAAAGAAAAGCTTAACTCAGTAAAGAAATGGGAAACACACACACACACACACCACCACCACCACCACCACCACCACCACCACCTCAAAAGTATTTTAAGAGAAAATTGGCATTTGTTTGTGTTTCTTTATGTGTCAAGCTTTATGTCAAATTATTGCTTACATAAATAGTGCTTATTATATGTGCCAAGCACTATTCTAAAACAGAAAATAGATTTTTAGTTGTGCCCAGTCTGTGGGCATGAAGAGATAGTTGATATGAAATTTGCTAGGATGCATATTTTTGGGGGTAAGATGAGGGATTTTTTGAGGGCTAGGTTGTAGCATTCTAGAATGCTCAGAGAACCATTCCTGATGGGGCAAAGAAGGGCTGAGCAGCCGCCTCAGCCCCGTGGATTCCAGGGAGAACATTAAGACAGATGAGTCTGTGAGCGCTGTCCATGCCAAAGTGACAGCTGTGGGCGAGGAGGCTGACAGATAGCTCTTCCTATTCCTGAGAAGAAGTTAATGATAAAAATGGCATAAATACACATCTAACAGTTGCAATCAGAAACCACAGCATTAATGTGTTCCCACCGAAGTTTGGCAGTGTTTTTCATGTTTGGGAGTTTTCTAAGTGGCATTTGGACATGGTTTTGCATGTTGTTAGAGTGAGCAACAGGTGATGGAGAACATCTTCCTTTTAAGCCCCCTCCTGGGACTTGGGTTGTTCCCACACATGCAATTAGAAAGCTTCAACTTCAATCCCATCTGCCTCTGGTGTTCCCTGAGCAAATCACTTAAGTTCCGTCTTCTCCTCCGCCTCCTTCCTCTAAGTGTTTTTGTTTTTTGTTTTTTTCACAAAATTCAAATGAAACACAGAATTTGCAGAAGAGAATCTCCAAGTCCCTTTTACACATCCTCACTCCCAAATGAACGCCCTGATGCCAGGATAACTGTGTCAGCTGGTTGGGATCCTTCTAGGTTAAGCCCTTTCTTTTGCATGTATCCATCATAAATATATACTATTTATTTATGTATTTGCCTAGATGAGGTCATACTTAACCATATTATTTTCCCTGGAAAATAAACTTTTTTGAGGTATAATTTATATACAATTTTATTTATTTTTTAATTTATTTTTAATTTAATTTTTGAAGGGGGAGGGAGAGAGCAGAGCAAGAGAGAGAGAGAGAGAGAGAGAGAAAGAGAACCTTAAGAAGGCTCCACACCCAACACGGGACTGGATCCCACGACCCTGGGATCATGACCTGAGCTGAACTCAACAGTCGGACGCTCAACCGACTAAGTCACTCAGATGCCCTGACAACACCCATTTTTAAATGTACAGCTTGGTGATTTTTGACAAATGAAAAACTTGTGAAACTAATACCTTAGCCAAGTCATAGAATATTTCCATCACCCCCTGAAGTTCCCTAATGCCCCTTTCCGGCCAGCCTCCCACCCCATCCCCAGGCAGCCATTTGTCTACTTAGCCACTGCAGGTTTCAGTTGGTCTCTTCTACAGTTTCACGAAAACAAAACCATATATCGTGTGGTCTTTTGTGTCTGGCTTCTTTTGCTCTGGTTGTTTCTGAGATGTGGCTGTGTTTTTGTTTGTTTGTTTGTCAATAATTAATTTCTTTCTGGGACACCTGGGTGGCTTAGTCGGTTGAGCATCCAGTGTCGGCTCAGGTCATGATCTCATGGTTCGCAAGTTCAAGCCCTGGGTCTGGCTCTGTGCTGACAGCTTAGAGCCTGGAGCCGGCTTCGGATTCTGTGTCTCCCTCTCTCTGCCCTCCCCCACCCCCCCACTCGCACTCTCTCTCTCAAAAATAAATAAACATTAAACAAATAAAAGAGTTCATTTCTTTCTATTGATGAGTAGTTTTTCATTTTACAGATGTACAATAATTTGCATGTTCACTCAACTATTGATGGGCATTTGGTTTGTTTCCAGCTTTTAACAATTATGAATAGAGCTGTAATGAAAATTCATGTACAAGTCTTTGTGTGGATTGATGTGTTCATTTCTCTTGGTTAAATAGCTAGGACCAGAATTCCTGGGTCATATAGTAAGTATATGTTTAACTTGGTGAAAAACTGCCCAAGAGTTCTTTGTACATGCTGTACAATGTTGTATTCCCTCCAGTGATGTGTGAGAGTTCCAGTTGCTCCATATCTTTGCCAATCCTTTTTATTTTATTTAATGCTGGATATCTAATTCAGCATATAGAGATATCTCATTGTGGTTCTAATTTTCTTCTCTCTGATGACTAACAATGTAGTGCATCGTTTCATGTGCTTATTGGACATTCACATATCTTTTTTGAAGTTTCTTTTCAGATCTTTTACCTATTTAAAAAATTTGGTGGTTTGTCTTATTGTGTGGGAAAATGTGAGGTGATAAAAAATATTTATATTGGTCTCTGCCCCTTTTTCCTGGTACAGAGCTCCTAAAGCCCTTATAAATTCCTTTTAAATAAGAGTACTAGGAGCAACTTTTGTTCTATTGAGGCTACTCTGGATGGATTCCTAAATGAGGACTGGTCACTAGAAAGGCTTGTCATGAGAGAGGGAAGAGGGACTGGAAACAGAGTTCATAACTGATATGCCTACGTGAGGAAGGCTTCATAAAAGCGCAGTTGCTCAAGGTTCAGAGAGCTTCCAGATGGGTGAATACGTCCACACTGGGAGGGCGATATACCCCAACTCCTTGGGGACAGAAGCTTCTGCACTTGGGACCTTCCCAGACCCTGTCCTATGTATCTCTTTATCTGGATGTTCATCTGTATCCTTTATTATATCCTTTAGTAAATTGGTAAACATGAGTAAGTGTTTTCCTGAGTTCTGTGAGCCATTCTTTCAAATTAATCAAACTGAAGGGGGGGTCATGGGAACCCCTGACTTGTAGCCAAGTCAGATAGAAGTCGTGGGTAACCTGGGCACCTACTATTTGTGACAGGCATCTGAGGGGAGCAGTCTTGTGGATCTGAGCCCTTAACCTGTGGAATCCGACATTATCTCCTGGGGGATGTGTTAGAATTGAATTGAACTGTAGGACACTCAGCTTGTGTTGCAGAGAATTGCTTGGTGGATATTGCTTGGTGGAGAATTACACTGGGTCTTAGAATCATCACAAAAGAGTTCTGTATTTATTTTTTATTCTTTATCTATTTTGTATACAAGTCTTTTGTCAAATATAGTAATATCATGTGTCTTGCCACTTCATAGAACTGGTCAGATAAGATAATGAGCAGGAAAATGGTCTGCAAATGGGGGAACATAATTCATATATTATTCATTAGGGCCATAAGATCCTTCCTGTTGTGGTCACAGAAGCTGCTTCTTGCTTTTTATAGACCAGCACTGTGGAGCCACCCAGGCCGCTATTAAGTTTTTTGTTTTTTTTTTATGATTTTTATTTTCTTTTATTTAAAAAAATTTTTTAATTACATATAATTTATTGTCAAATTGGTTTCCATCCAACACCCAGAGCTCATCCCAGCAGGTGCCCTCCTCAATGCCCATCACCCACTTTCCCCTCTCCCCCACCCCCCATCAACCCTCAGTTTGTTCTCATTATTTAAGAGTCTCTTATGGTTCGTCTCCCTCGCTCTCTGTACCTTTTTTCCCCCGTTCCCCTCCCCCATGGTCTTCTGTTAAGTTTCTGAGGATCCACATATGAGTGAAAACATATGGTATCTGTCGTTCTCTACCTGACTTATTTCACTTAGTATAATACCCTCCAGTTCCATCTATGTTGCTGCAAATGGCCAGATTTCATTCTTTCTCATTGCCAAGTAGTATTCCATTGTATATATAAACCACATCTTCTTTATCCACTCATCAGTTGATAGACATTTAGGCTCTTTCCATAATTTGTCTATGGTTGAAAGTGCTGCTATAAATATTGGGGTCCATGTTCCCCTATGCGTCAGCACTCCTGTATCCCTTGGGTAAATTCCTAGGAGTGCTATTGCCGGGTCATAGGGTAGATCTATTTTTAATTTTTTGAGGAACCTCCACACTGCTTTCCAGAGCAGCTGCACCAGTTTGCATTCCCACCAAGAGTTGGCTGCTATTAGTTAATCAGAGGGTTTTTGTTTGTCTTTTCTTGCCATGTCATTCTAATTTGTGACACACAATCAACCACGATGTGTGTTTTTGGTTATGACGCTGGCCTTGGAAGCCTAGGAGTGATGTGAAGTGGGTTTCCCTGATTTTGCAACAATTGTGTGTTTTGCTGGTCTTATGACACCATCTTCTTTTAACATGAATTCATGGAAGTGAAACATCTAGCAAGATACCTTGAAGACCTTCTCCCCTTCTTCATGAATCTGATTTCTCATAAATGTAATGTTTGTTTCTTTATTCTCAAGAGCAATAAGGCTCACTGAGAAAATTTGGAAACAGCATAGAGGGAAAAACTGTCCATCCCCCTCCCCCAGACCCCCACTGTCTTCTTACTTAAATATAATTTCTGGTCTTTTAAAAGTTTCTTTTCTGGGGCACCTGAGTGGCCAGTGAGTTAAGTGTCCAACTTTGGCTCAGGTCATGGTCTCATGGTTTGTGAGTTTGAGCCCCGCGTTGGGCTCTGTGCTGACAGCTCAGAGCCTGGAGCCTGCTCCCGATTCTGTGTCTCCCTAGCTCTCCACCCCTCCCCGACTCACGCTCTGTCTTTCTCTCTCTCAAAAAAAGAAACGTTAAAAAAAATTTTTTTAATGCTCTAAAAGTTTCTTTTCTGCCCTGATTTCCATGTTTGTGAGTGTTGGTCTTTTTAAGTATTTGGATTTGATGCTGGCTATCAAAGTAATATAACATCTTTGCAGAGAATTGGAAAATATGGAAAAATGGAAGAAAATCATCATAACCCCATATTTCAAAAGCAATCACTGTTAATATATTTCTAGACTGTTGTATTACTTCTTCCTTCTAGCCATTTTAACAGGAATCTTCAGACCACGGTCATGTCTTTGAGTTTTAACCTTTCTTAGATGAAAATAATCTTTATTGAGGTGCTCCTGCTAAAGAGGATTGTGAAATAAGAACTTAAAGATTGAAAATTTACAAAAGAATCATTTTTATTGCCACTGGATTTGGGCCTTGTGGCAAGTTACTGAGAAGAGGGGCTGTAACTCATAAGGGATGAAGGAAAATGAGGAAGCTGATGTTTGGAAAAAGGCCAGAGATGGGGTCACGTTTCCCAAGTGAACCCAAAAGGCGAGTTAGCAGACAAGCAAACTTTGGGTGTGCTCAAACTAGCCATACACCTGGACTACTGGGGGGAGATGAAAGTAAATCTCCTGTACACTGATTGTAGCTGGGGTTCTCACACACGTGGGGGGAGGAGAGAAAGCTCTTCATAACAGCATGTGGAGGAGGCAGGGTCAGCCTGCAGGAGAGTGTAATGAAACAGCAACCTTTAGAAATGTGTACATTTTGGGGGGTGACTTTCTTTATCACTAGGGTGCTGGGTGGGACTTTCTCAGCCATGCAGCCCAATTCTGGTCTCCCCACCCAAGCCTGGAATCTTCCTACCTCTAGGATCTTAGGTTATGTTGTCCTCTCTACTTGAACTCAACCAATCAGTGGATATGTGTTGAGTAACTACCATGTACTACACACTTTATTTAGTGAAGTTTTTGGGGGTAGGATTTGGTGGCTGAACCCTACTGCATGTCTCCCCTTTCCTCTTGTGTTCCCTGTAAAGGAATCTATATGTGCAAATTATAATGGTTCAACAGAGAACAAGGGACTAATTCTGTAAATGATGGGACAAGCATCCTATGGAACTCGATATAGGGCTCTTGTATCTGTGTTGGAGGGGCCCATGGATTGGCCCAAGGCTGGAGGAGAGCCTCACTCAAGTTTCCTCCCCTCTGAATCTAGGTGGTTCAGTGGGTGAAATAATACAAGCCAGCCACCCGGATGAGAGTTGTTATGGAGAAAGCGTGATGGACAGCTGGGCTTCCTTCTAGAAGTCTCTGACCAGGTATATTTACTAACTGGGAGAGGAAACAGAAAGAAGAAAGGAGGATGGCTGGACCTTCTCTCTTGAGGGAGAGTATGGCCAGAATCTGTCATAGGAACCATGGCCTTCCTCACAAAGGCAAGGTGGCCTACTCTGTCTGTTCAGGGAATGAGTGGACATGAGCACAGCCATGGACTATTAGCTCACTCCCTGGTTGAAGGCACCCCAGTGGATGTCAGCGCATCCAATTAGCAACTTCTCCTCTCTGGGGTGGGGGATGCAGGGATGTTGTGGGTGCTGAGCACGTTCTTTCTTCAGGGAGGGACCCTGCAGGGGCATAATGAGGACAGCCTTCTTTGAAAACCAACATGTGAGCTGGGACCTGAATGACAAGCTGCAGAGGACTGGGAGATCTTCAGGACCCCCCAGACCATGGCAGGGTGGTGCTGAGGACTCATTTTAGGCCATCTGGTTGGAAACTGGGTCTCAGCCATTGGCTGGAGGTTTAGGGGCCAGGATTCAGCTTCCAAGAGTAAGAAACTAGGAGTGCGCTTGGGGACTAGGTTTCAGTCCAATAAATCAAGGCAGGGCTTCAGTCATAGTGGGAGAACTGTCATCTGTTAGAAAACCAGGACAAACATATTTACATGGCCAGGGAAGTACAGGGGGCCTCTAGTTAGTCACTCATTTAACAAATATTACTGAACATCTGCTCTGTAACAGGTTATGTTATGGCCACTGGAGTGATGAGGTAGACAAGGTGGCCTGTTCACATAAAGCTTATGTTCCCATGGTGGAGACAGGCAAGGGACCAATTATGAATCATAAATGAAGAAAATGTCCAGATAGTGAAATACTCTGCAAAGAAAATGAAACAAGTGATGAGGGCAGCAGGTATGTAAGCCGAGACAGTTGGTCAAGGAAGTTCTCTGAGTGGTGCCCATGAGAAAGAGTCAGGCATGAGAAGATCTGAGGAGGAGCCCCTACTTGGGGCAGAGGCAACAGTCAGTGCAAAAGCTGTGCCATTATCGGAAGAACTGAAGGAGGCCCATGCAGCACAGGAGTGAGGGAGGGGAGGGTGAAGCGGTCAGAAAGGTAGATGGACCTTATTAAATCAGGGCGAGGAATTAGGATTTTATTTTAAGTGAGCAGGAAACTACTGGAGCGTTTAAGCTGGGGAGTCACATGATCTAATTTACAATGATAAGGATCATCTTATTAGGGCTGGGGTAAAGCAGGGACTCAGGTCCATAGGAGAAAAGAAAACCTCACCATTGGGGAGGTAGGGCAGTAGCAGTGGGGTGAGAGGGAAGTGGACACAGTTGGAATATATCTTGGAAGGTGGAGTTACCAGGAGTCGGTAATAGACCATAGAGGAACGGCAGACCAGGGGTGCCAATCCCTCAGGGGGAAGATTGGGAAGAAGAAGCTTTGGGTGACAGGGAGGCAAGAGTTTGGTTTTGGCCAAACCATTTGAGATGCCAAATATCAATGTCAGATTGGCAGTTAAATGAACAAGCCTGGAGTCTATGGGAGAGGTGAGGGCTACGATGTAAACATGGGCATCATTGGCTAAGAGATTTGAAGCCATGGGACTGGATGAGATGCTTTAAGCTTGCCGGTGCCCGGACACCAGCTTAGGCAGTAAGACCATGACCAAATCCTGCCACCTGGTAGGGGCTGAAGAGGACAGGGTGGGGTCTGGCTTGCAGGTGGACTCTTTCATACCCACAAGGTAGGTGTGGCTGAGTCAGGTGGGCATTGGCACTGCTCCCTCTTCTTTCTCATTTCTCCCTCTGTAGCTCCACTCAAATCTTTTCTAGAAGCCCCCATTGCCTTCATACCCTGCCAGCTGGCCACACCAGTCTCGCTGCAGGGCCCAGGGCAGACATCTAATGGTCCCCGTTTACACGTCTCATTGGTTGTCATGCCCTGGGTTTTGCCCTCGGGCTCATACAGTTGACTGTGTAAAAAACCCACATTGATATTGCAATGCAGCCTCTTCAGTCCATCTGAGGCCTTTCATCTCAAGAACCGCAGGAATTTTGAACAGTCATTCAGTTTCATTTCGAAGATGGGAAATTGAGGTCCAGGGAGGAGAAGTGGCTTGGCTGGGGTTACAAAACAAATCAGCAGAAACTGTGAGCTCCGGGAGGCTGGGGACCACTAGTGCTGTATCTTGATCATTATAGAAAAATTGGGAGTTCCAATAGTAAAAGGGGCCTTCTAAAATTAAATGATGTAGCCTTTTAAGAAAATGTTTCATTTAGAAACAATTACAGACAGGCAGGAAGGTGTAAAGGAGTATACAGGGAGGTTCTGAGCACATTTCAGCCAGCTTCTCCCACTATTAACATCTTATACTTTTTTTTTTTAATGTTTATTTATTTTTGAGAGAGAGACAAAGACAGAGACAGAGACAGAGAGTGCATGCAAGCAGGGGAGGAGCAGAGAAAGAGGGAGGCACAGAATCAGAAGTAGGCTCCAGGCTCTGAGCTGTCAGCACAGAGCCCAACGCGGGGCTCAAACTCACAAAGTGTGAGATCATGACATGAGCCAAAGTCGGACACCTAACCGACTGAGCCACCCAGGCGCCCCATCACATCTTGCACTCTTACAGTATAATGGCAAAACCAGGAAACTGCCCTTGGTACAATCCACAGAGTTTGTTCAGATTTCACTAGTAACACACGCACACTCATTTGTGTGTGTCTGCAGCTGTATGCAGTGATACATGTGTAGCTCCATGTAAGCACCACAGTCAAGATAAGGACTATACCACCTCACATCTCCCTCTTTATAGACACACTCACCTTGTTCCCCTCATCCCTAAGCCCTGGCTTCTACCAATCAATCTGTTCTCCATCTCTGTACTTTTGTTATTTAATGGATGTTACATAAATGGAACCATGAAGTAAGTATCCTGTTGAAATTGGCTTTTCTTTACTCAGCATACTTTCCTTGAGGTTCATTCAAGTTGTTGGGTATATCAAGCGTTCTTACCCTTTCACTGCTGAGTATCTTCCAAGGCATGGGTGTGCCACAGTTTGTTCAACCAGTCACCTCTTGAAGGACATTTGGATAGTTTCCAGTTTGGGGCCATTATGAATAAAGCAACCAGAAATCATCAGTGCATAGGTTTTTGTGTGAACTTAAATCTTTATTTCTCTGGGGTGTATGCCCAAGAGTACAATTGCTGGGTCATATGGTAGGTGTTCATTTTTAGTTTTAAAAGGAGCTGCTGAACAATTTTCCAGAGTGGCTGTGCCGTTTTGTGTTTCTATCACAATATATACATGGTCTAGTTTCTCCACATCTTTGCTAGCATTTGGTGTTCTCATTGTGTTTTCATTCTAGCCGGTGTGACAAGTATGGAGTGATGTCTCAGAGGGGTTTCAATTCATATTTTTCTAATGGCTAATGATGTCGAATATATTTTCGTGTGTTAACTTGTCATCTGCATGTTATTTTGGGTGAAATGTCTGTTCATGTCTTTTGCCCATTTTTTTCTTTCTTTCAAGTTTATATATTTATTTTAAGAGAGAGAGAGAGCACGCGTGTGCATGCATGTGAATGGGGGAAGGGCAGAGAGAGAGACTCCCAAGCAGGCTCCGTGCTGTCAGCATGGAGCCCAAAGCAGGGCTTGAACCCACAAACTGCAAGATCATGATCTGAGCCGAAATCAAGAGTTGGAAGCTTAACCAACTGAGCCACCAGGCACCCCTATTGCCCAATTTCTAATTGTATGGTTTATGTTTTAAATGGTGATCTTTGAGAGTTTTTTGGTATATTCCAGATACTAGTTCTTTGTCAGATATGTGATTTGCAAATATTTTTCCCAGGCTGTAATTTGTTTTTTCACCCTTTTAACAGGATCATTTGCAGAGAAAATATTTTAATTTTGATGAGTTCCAAATTATCAGTTTTTCCCTTTATGGATCATGTTCTTGGTGTCAAGTCTAAGAATTCTTTGTGTAGTCCTAGGTACCAAAGATGTTCTCCATTTTTTTTCTAGAAGTTTTATAGTTTTGTATTTTCTCTTTAAGTCCATGATCCATTTTGAGTTAATTTAAAAAATTTTTAATGTTTATTTATTTTGGGGACAGAGAGAGGCAGAGCATGAGCAGGGGAGGGGCAGAGAGAGAGGGAGACACAGAATCTGAAGCAGGCTCCAGGCTCTGAGCTGTCAGCATAGAGCCCGATGTGGGGCTTGAACTTGGGAAACTCAAGATCATGACCTGAGCCAAAGTTGGACACTTCGGCAACAGAGTCACCCAGGAGCCGTGTTAATTTTTATATATGGTTGAGGTTTAGGTTGAGGTTGAGGTTGAGGTTGAGGTTAATTTTTTGCCTATGGATGTCTAATTGTCCAGCATTGTTTATTGAAAAGGGTATATTTTCTCCACTGAATTACTTTTGCTACTTTGTCAAAAATTAATTGCACGTACTTGTGTGGGTCCATTTCTGAGTTCTCTATTCTGTTCCATTTATCTATGTGTCTGTTCCTCTACCAATACCACATTGTCTTAATCACTGTGGCATTATAATGGCTTTAACATTGGGAAGAATATTTCCTCCTATTTCTACCATTAATCGTGATTTAAAAAAAAAATTCCTCGGAATGTGTGTTTTGTTTTTGGTCAGGGGAGGTTTGGGGGATGCCATTCTTATGTTCACAAACTATTTTTTTTTCTACAAATTATTTTCATCCCTGAACTAGAAAATATGATTGGAACAAAGCTTATAGAACTGTGTGTGTGAAATAGAAGAAAATTGGCCAAAGGTGACACCTTTACCTGGAGGAAGTTGCATGGACTTTATGTCCACTCTCTTGGCTTCTTGGAAGCCTCCTTCATGCCTATCAAATCTCAGAGGATCTTCTGGATAGTCGAAGTTATAGTAATCCTGATCTGTGTGTAAATGGAGTGAGTTTAACCTTACTACAATAGCTTAAACAAAAAGAGAGGCCTTCAGGATCCATGAGCTTTCCAAACAAGGGCTGTCGTATTTGTTCCAAGAATGTATAACCCCAAATATAGTACCTGGTGGGCATGACAGGTGATATAATTGAAAGACGTGGGTTGGGATAAGAAAGAAACCCAAGCACCATCTGAAGGGGGAAATTTCCACTCTGCTCCAGCCGTCTGTGGAAACACAGCCTTAGTATTACCAGATTTTTAAAAAATAGCCAAAACTCTAGATTTTTAAAAATGTGACCTCTCTTTGTTTTTAATGTGGGAACTAATCAGTATTTTGAAATAACACTGGGTGGGCCAGATGAACTTGTCTGTGACTCTAATCTTTCCCAAGGGTGGCCAATTTGCAACCTTTGCTACTTATCTGGGTCAGCCGACAATGGTTTGTTTGTATTGCCAGCCATGAAGGTAATGTGTGATTGTTCAAGCAATTATGTGCTCAGTGTCTAGTCTGTTTCCAAAGAGTCCGAGGGTGCATAAAAACAGTTTATTTGCCCATGCAGATCTTGCAATCTTGTTTACACTGTTCATTTACTTTGCAAATCTTTCATGTTTTTTTTTTAAGCAGCCAGAGCTGAGGAAAGCTTTAGCACATTCTCTTTCTAATGATCAGTCTATCAGACTCTGTGGAATTTGATGGTCTTCTATTAACTGAGAGCCAATGGGTGTGATTCCTTTTCTAGGTGTGGTGGAGAGCCAGGGATGGAGGCTGACAGGGTGTGCATGTGTGTGTGCGCGTGTGCACGCGTGCATGCGTGTGCACATGCAATGTTGGGGAAAGGGGGCTGCAGAGGGCAATACTTAGGTGTAAAAAGCTTAGTCTGAGGCAGCATCAGGAGGCCCATGAGGTCAAAACTATTCTTATAACAATTTAAGGCATTATTACCCTTTCTCCCTCTCATTTTTAAATGTGTGTCCAGGGGAGTGTTCCAGAGGCTCTATCTATGACATATGATGATGTCATTGCTCTGATGGCTAATGAAAGACGTATATGTATGTTTTTGTGTTTTGAATTCTGTTTTAAAACAAACTTCTTTGTGATTTTAATAATATGTGAGAGTAAAACGAGGTCTTGAGATCAAAGAGTTTAAGGACTGCAGTGGTTGTCAACACTGGCTCTGTATTAGAGTCATCTGGGGAGCTTTAAATTAGTACTTTAAACTGGTAAGACCAGATAGTACACTTGATCTTAGTCAAAGGGCCGAGAAGTGATTAAATTCGAGCTTTAAATTAGCTTTAAATTAGTACTTTAATTAGGTTGCCTGAACCTCATCCTAAACCTATCGGTCCAGAATCTCTGTAGATGGGAAGTCATCATTATTGCCATCCCCACCCCCACCCCCATCCCCATCATCATCATCATTACTATTACCATTACCATCCCCATCATCATCATCATCATCATCATCACTATTTCCACCACCACCATCATCATCATTAGTATTTCCATCACCATCGTCATCATCGTTGTCATCGTTATCATCATCATCTTCAGCATCATCGTCGTCATCATCATCATCAGTATCACTGTCACGCCACCTGTGACCTGCCCACCACTGCTCAGGCCCTGTGCTATGTGCTGTACCTCTGATCGTTACAGTTGCCCAGAGAGGCCAACATGATCTTACTTTACAACAGGAGAAGTTTGGGTTGGAAAAGCTGAGGTGAATAAGGTCACAGAGCTGGCGCAGAAGCCAGGATTCGAAGCCAGTTCTCTCTGCTTTGTCAGTGTTCTCTGTCTTTGCACTACTGAAACTTGTTGAATTATGCTTTTATTCCTCCAACTCCACAGTGTATTTTGATAGATTTTTATGAACAAAACTGACTATGAAGCAATAATTAGCTTATGTTTTAAACCATGTGTTAAAACCATGCAATGGTCAGTCATGACTTCTGCTTAGTACAAGATCATCAGACCACACCGCACAGAGCTGACAGAATTCCACCTAAAAGGAGAGAGACCTGATCGCTGGGTTAACTTGGAAGGCCTTCGTGCGGTTAAATATGTATTTTTTCCTGACATTTTGAAATACTCTTCTCAGTATCATGACACCCCCACCTCACAGCTCTTACCTCGATGGACCTCAAGCTGAGTACAATTCATGAGCAGATGAAGGAAGGAATAGGACACCTTATACTTTTTGCTGAATTCTGAGCAGTAGAATGCCCTGGGTGTGCCCAAAGCCTTATCTTGCAAGTAGATCTTCACGAACAATTTATTTTAGTTTTTGTCAGGGAACTGGCTTTATGGGTGCCAGAGGGCGGATCGGTGGGAGGAAGAAAAGTAGGTGCCATGAGCTCTTTGTTTCTGGGGCAGCGATCCTTTTCCTCTATGTGGAAGGAGAGCATGGTGATTAAAGGCACACAGATGAGGTATCTGTAAGACATGCTAACCTGCCAGATACAGAGATGTAGCAATTCTCACGGAGTCCTCATTGCTCTGTCTTTGCGCTGCTTTTGCTTATTCTAATGTTAATAACAAACATTATGATCCTCCAGAGAGCTACGACCTCCCCTCTTGGGCTAGTTAAACCCTGGATCCTCTTTAGATCTCAGTTCAAGAGTCACTGCTGAGAGAAGCCTCTCTCTCCCCTGGCCCCAAATCCCTATGATAAGCTGGGCTCTTCTTTCTCACAGCACTTGTTCTAGGAGTTGTTTTTCATTTGCCTGGGTGGAACTTTGATTGACATTTGTATCCCCCACTAGACTACAATTCCTTCAAGGGTAGGGATGGTGTCTGCATTTGCTCACCATCTTTATTTCTAGCATTTAGCACCATGCCTCATGCAAAGAAGTTTTTGAAAATGAAATGAATGAATGTGTGAATGAATGAGTTTAGCAGTGCTGAAAATGCAACTACAGTTTGTCGTTGTTGTTTGGTTTTGTTTTTAAAGTATTGGATTCCTCTCTGATACTGTTGTTCTCAGAGTCATGTCACATTTTTTTTCTTTATTGTAGTAGGATGCTGATAATGGTCTGTATTTGAGGCTAGACCAAACACTGTTCATGCAGATTGCTAGGTCCCAATTACCCCAAATAGCTCTCAGCTCTGTCATACACCTTATCACACTTAAAAAAATTTTTTTTAACATTTATTTATTTTTGAGAGACAGAGAGAGACAGAGCATGAGCAGGGGAGGGGCAGAGAGAGAGAGGGAGACACAGAATCCAAAGCAGGCTCCAGGCTCCAAGCTGTCAGCACAGAGCCTGATGCAGGTCTCAAACCCACAAACCGCGAGTTTGTGACCTGAGCTGAAGTCGGACGCTCAACCAACTGAGCCACCCAGGCACCCCACTTTATCACACTTTTAAATAAAACATATTTTGTTTTGCAAAATATGACCTGAACCACCTGCACCAGGATCACTTGGGGAGCTTTGTAAGAAAATCTATTTCTGGGCTTACCCCTGGGCCTGCTATATCAGAAGCTCAGGGTGTAAGGAGGTGAGAATTTGCATTTATTGTTATTATCTTTAAAAAAATGGATATGTGCCACATGATTCCAAACCCCAAAGTATAAAAAGTCATATGGATTTTAGCAAAAGATTAAATGTTTAAAAAAATTAATATACATTTTATTTTAGCATAGTTTTAGGTTTATAGAAAAGTTTTGAAGATAGTACAGAGAATACTCATTTATCCCACACTCAATTTCCTCTATTGTTAACATTTTACATTATTAGGGGCAATTTGTCATGATGAATGAACAAATAATATTGATACATTTTTATTAACTAAAATACATACTTTATTCAGATTTTATTAGTTTTTATCTAAAGTCCTTTTACCATTCTAGGATCCCATCCACATTATAATTAGTCATCCTATCTTCCTAGGTCCCTCTTGACTGTAACAGTTTCTCAGACCTTTGTGTTTTAATGACTTTGACAGTTTGAGGTATTTTGTAGATTTTCCTTCAGTTGGGGTTTGCCTCATATTTTTCTTATGATTAAACTGGAGTTACCGGCTTTTGAGAGGAAGACCATAGAGGTAAAGTACCAGTCTTATGACATCATATCAAAACTACATGTTATCAACATGACTTATCAGTGTTGACCTTAGCCTTGATCAACTGACTGAGGAAGAGTCTCTCCGATTCCTCTGCTGTTATATTATGACCCCCCACCCCCTTAACACTGTATTCCTTGGAAGGGAGTCAATATAGGTCAGTGCACACCCGAGATGTGGGGAGTTATGTTCAACCTCTTTTTTCTTTTTAACGTTTATTTTTTTGAGAGACAGAGAGACAGAGAATGCGTGGGGGACGAACCCATGAGACATGACATCATGACCTGAGCTGAAGTCAGACGCTTAACCGACTGAGCCACCCAGGTGCCCCTAATGTTCCACCTCTTTAAGGGAGAAAGTATATACATAAATTATTTGGGTTTCCTCTGCAGAGAGATTTTTCTGCTTTCCCCATTTATTTATTTATTCAATCATTTATTTACATCAGTATGGACTCATGGATATTTATTTTATACTTTCAGTTCTAATCCAATGCTATGTTATTTATTTTATTGCTCAAATTGTTCCAGCTTTGGCCACTGGAAACCCTTCAGCTGGCTCCGGTGTCCCTTTGACATCCCCAATTATTGCCTCTCCCTGTGCCCCCTTTCCTTTCTGGAACTCCCAGTGGCACTCTAGGCTCATCTTGCGCATTTCCCGATCCAGCCCTAGAATTTCAGACATTTTCCCAAGGAGCCTTAATTCTTTTTGTTAGAGAATTGTATTAAAAACTATCAACTGGGCACTAGCTATGCTTACTGTCCTGGGGAATCATTGCTTCTAGGCTCTCTCAGCTGACCGAGCAAGGAAGCATACATGTGTCTACCAACTCAGGCCTATATACATATTTATAAATATTTCTATTTGTAGCCATCTATACTATATTAAGCTAACCCTGAGTTCATACTGATGTCCCTAACTCTAACCCATCACCACATGGATCACATTAGCCTTTTCCCCATGCTTGTCTGTAAGTTCTCACTGTAATAGTGAGAAACCTGTCTGCTACCATCCACCATTCACTTGCTTAACTGTCCGATTCCAGAACCCATGTATACTGGTTTCAAAGCTGTTCACTTGTGCTCCATACTCCATGGGCTACAACTTTACCATCTGTGTGCAGGGCTTATGTACAGTGTCTTTGCCTTTCGTCTTAACACACGTCGCTCATTTCCAGAGTTGCTTTGGGTCAGCACCTTTCTCAACCACTCCCTTCAGTGATGTTATTTCATACCTTCCTAATACACTTAGATTCTTTTTGCTACAGTGTGCATTCCAGCCTGGGTGGGATTTAAAAACTAAAGCGAAGTAAATAAAATAAATTCAATTAATTTTAATACTTTTGTACTTAAATTTTATATTTGATAAATTTAATTTTATATTTATTTAATTTTATATTTTAACCCACGCCCCCCAAATATAAAAAGACCTACAGTTTTGAAATCATCGTCACTCAAACAGTGACATTTTCGAGCACACATTTTTTTAATGCTTGCTTTTTTAAAAAGTTGTATATATTTGGTACTTTCATACTGTTGTATAATTAGAAATTCTAACAGTTTCTCACCATCTACCTGCTGTGTGTGTGGGCCCCTCTTAGGAGACAAGGGCCACAGGCTCCCTGAAGTTTCCAAAAGCTCATATGTGAGTGAGTTTGGAATGTAAGGTGCATTTTCTGATAGGAAAATAAAATGTAGTAAGTGATGATTGGCTTCCCAGTCTCATCCACAAAATCCCACTCAGTTCCTTTTTTATTTATTCCCGGCTGCAATAGTGACATTTTACTAATCTCCAACCCCATGGAGAAGACTTCTTCCCTGGGGAAAAAAAATCCAGATTCCACGTGAGTTTTTTAAGATTGCCTTTTGACAGGGACTGGATGTTCTTTGAGGCAAATGGTAGGACAGTGGGACCTGCAGAAGTATCTTGATACGGGCGGAGAACCCACAGGAGCTTCCCAGTGGTAATGATGAACTTGGCAATTCGGGAATGAAGGAGAATTAAGGGTATATTCTGCTAAACGAAAACAGAGGGTGTTCACTGCTGTAAGGCCTTCCAGAAAGGAAGCTGGAGCTAAGCACTATCAGTACAACTTTCAGACATGACGAAAATGTTCTCTGTTTGTTGCAATAGCCATTAGCCACTTGTGGCTACTGAGCACTTGAAATGTGCCTCTAATGAGGCCAAGGAACTGAATTTTAAATGTTATTCAGTCTTACTTACTTTACACTTAAATAGCCACATGTGGCTGGTGGCTACCATATTAGATAATGCGATTCTAAAGTATGTACTTCAGGTATAAAGAAAATGATCCCAGATGGAAGATATAGATATAAGAAGAAATGAAGAACCAAGAAGATTACTAAATATGTGGGCAAAAGGAAATTAACTCTCATGCTATGAAATAATAATAATGATGATGATGATGATGATAAAATACCTAGTTTTGAAAGTATATGGAATTAAAACATGTGACAGTAGAAGCATAGAAATTGGACAAAGTTGGGGCACCTGGGTGGTTCAGTTGGTTTAGCATCCGACTCTTGACTTCTGCTCAGGTCATGATCTCACAGTTCATGAGTTCGAGCCCTATGTCAGGCTCTGTGCTGACAGCATGGAGCCTGCTTGGGATTCTCTCTCTCTCCCCCTGTCTCTCTCTGCCCTTCCCCTACTCACGTGCTGCCTCTGTCTCTCTCAATATAAATAAATAAACTTAAAAATTTTTTAATTGGGCAAAGTTGAGGTAGATGAAGGTGTTCTGTCATCCTTGAATTGTCTAAGAGGAGAATAAAGTTCTTCATTAGCATGAATCTTAAGGATACACGGGGTACTTCTAGGATAAGCACCAAAAGAGTTGAAAATAAATATAGAGGTATATACATTTCAGACTAGTAGGGAGAGAAATGGAATGATAAAAAATATTCAAACCAAAAGAAAGCAAGAAAGGGGAGGAGAAACAGAATAGGAGTAATGAAAAAAAACACCATAACAGCGGTAGGTTTTTAAACCCAAATGCTCTATTTCATTGATTTTAAGACCACAAGGAGTGCCTGGGCATTTCAGTCACTTGAGCATCTACTTCGGCTCACGAGTTCTCAAATCTTGTGATTCACAAGTTCAAGCCCCACGTCAGGCTCTGTGCTAACAGCTCAGAGCCTGGAGCCTGCTTCAGATTCTGTGTCTCCCTCTCTCTCTGTCCCTCCCCCACTTGTGCTCTGTCTCTCTCCCTCAAAAATAAATAAGCATTAGGGGGGCCTGGGTGGCTCAGTCGGTTAAGTGTCCGGCTTTCGCTCAGGTCATGATCTCATGACCTGGTGAGTTTGAGCCCCGCATCAGGCTCTGTGCTGACATCTCAGAGCCTGGAGCCTGCTTCGAATTCTGTGTCTCCCTCTCTCTCTGCCCTCTTCTGCTCATGCTCTGTCTGTCTCTCTCAAAAATAAATATTAAAAATTTTTTTAATAAATAAATAAATAAACATAAAAAAAGACACACGTTTACTTATATTTTTATATTTCTGAAATTGGGAAACACATGACAGGCTATGGCATCATATGAACCCTGTCAGGGTGTGCTAACGTGTCAGAGTTTTTTTTTTTCTTGGTCATCAGTTGAGTTTTGTGGATCATTGTTATTACATGTGTTGAGTTTAATTTCTGCTGAAAATGTTTCAAAAAGATGCCCTCTGACTTGGCATGGAAACTGAGTAGTGGGGTAAACAGGTAATTTTAATGAAGGGTTTTTTTTTTTTTTTTTTTTTTTTTTGCCAAATACCAACAACTTTCAGAGACCCAAAAAAGAGGCTACCCAGAAGTAGATGAAGCTCTTTATACTTTGTTTCTGAGATATGTGCAATGTAAAACAAGAGAAATTGCCAAATTCCTTGGAATTGATGAAAGAAAATTTGCCGCATGGAGAAGCTGGTATGATTGATCTGTGCATTTGATAGGGCTGTTGTTGAGATGTTATGTCATGGTTTAATTGGTGGCATTTCTCTTTCTTATTGATGTATACAACTTTGGTGTATCTTATAATCCATGATGTTTTAGAGTTGATGTAAGTGGTTTGTATGATAATGTTGATTACGCAAAGCAAAAAGAACTGAATTATATGCTGTTTGCTTTAGATACATGTAAAGCATAAGGGTGGAGGACATTGAAAGGAAAAGGATGAGAAAAGATATACCACACAAATACTAATGAAAAGTCTTCTGTATCTGACAAAGTAGACTTTAAGACAATAAGCATTCGTAGAGATAAAGAGGATTTCTCGTTAGAGATAAAAGTCTCAGATCACCAGAGAGATATAAAAATTATAAATTTATATGCACCTAATTAACATGGCTTCAAAATGCCGAAATCAAGATCAAAATAAATCTATAAATCTACAGCATAGTAGGAGATCTTAATATCCCCCTTACATAATTGATAGAATGAAAGATAACAGTGAGGATAGAGAGGATCTGCTCAAAAGAATTAATACATCTGACTTCATGGTCATGTATAAAATACCATACATAACAACTACAGAATACATGTCAAACATTTACATGCAGACGTTGGTGGAAAAAATGTAAGGTTGAAAGGAGCAGACTGGGGGCAGGTGGGTGGCTAAGTTGTTAAGCGTCCGACTCCTGATTTTGGCTCAGGTCATGATCTCGAGGTTTGTGGGATTGAGTCCCTTATCGGGCCCTGCACTGACAGTGGGAAGCCTGCTTGGGATTCTCTCTCTACCCCTCCCTATCTCTCTCTCACTCTCTCAAAATAAATATTTTTTTTTTTTTTTTAAAGAAAGGGAGCAGACTGGCAGTCAGGAGATTTTAGCTAATAGCAACACTAATAATGGGGATTGCAGCCATCCTTTTACTGACTTCCAAAAACTTTCCTATGGCAAACATGAACTTACATAATTTTCTCTGCTTTCTTACTCTGTTTTCTCTTCTGGATTCGCTCCTACTCACTACTTAACACTATGGACTCTTGAAAGTTGCCAGTCTCCTGAACCTCATGCCAATGATGAGGCCTTGCTTATGGGCCTCTCAGATGCTGGTTGGATGGTCTGCTGGATATGTGGCTACCACCTGACCTGGATTCCTTATTGCTGTGCCCTCCCGTCTGTTGGGACCTGGTGCTACCTATGTGGGAGCCACTTCCCACCTTCCCCCACTAAATGCTCGCAGAGCATTCCCACGCTCCCTTGGCCACTATGTTCTGGACTGCAGGCTGCATGTCTCCTGTGGGCGTCTGCGTCTCTGTTCCTCAAGCACTGTCCAGCTCCTCAGGCCTGGCTAGGTCTATGGCAGGGAATTCACCTTGCTGCCTCTCCTGCTGTTCGTGCCTGGACAAATCATGAGAAGTGCCAGCATCCTATGGTGATGCAGGATGCAGGAATCAAACCGATTTCAGTAACATTCTAATTCTTTGACTGTTGGATGACAAAATTTATACTCAGTTGGGTTTCCCATTTTTTAACTTTATATTTTCCTTCACAATCTCATCCCTATCCCAAAGGCTTATCAAGAAATTCTCCAAAGATCTCTCTATATTAGGCATTTAATAGACAATTTAGAGATTTCTATTCCAGCTATCAAGGGAATCACATTTTTCAGATCTTTAGACCAATAATGAAATACCCTGCAGCAATTAAAAATAACGTAGAAAAGTACTGATGAGATGAAATACTATTTGAGATATCATCTTGACTAGGAAAGGCAGGATGCATTGTAAATAGGGAAGGAAAATAATTTGTCAGACACATTCCTGTCATTGCGTGTTATGTAGATGTGAGCATGGAAGAAGGTTTGAAGATAAGACCCTAGTCTGTGCCCACATTTAAAAGACAGAGCTGCGATGTTCTCAGAAAAGCCTAGGCTGCCTGGAACTCGGTTCGTGATCTCAGGGAAATTGCTTAACCTCGGTAGACTGCTCTGGCTTTTACAGTGGAAGCTGGGAGGACAGCCCCAGCCCCAGGATCAGCATAGGACTTGGGGACATAAGGAATGCAGGGGACATAAAGAATGCCCTGGATTACTGAGAGCACACAGAGGACCGTGGTGGCTGTTACTGTTGCCCCTGTGCTATTGTGCTGTTGCTGCTGACCCAGTGGCTATGACCTTGCTTGGTCACGTGGATTTTCCTCTGAGTGCACCAGCTGTTTTTAGCATTGTAAAACACAACCATACTTATTAACTGACAAGAGCAAATGCAATGCAATGCAATGCAATGCCAAAAAAATAAAAAAAAATAAAAAAACAAAAACAAAAAAAACCAAGGTAAGTAAATAGCCAACAGGCTGTAGGAAGAAGCCAGTTCTTGGTGGGCTTGATCAAGGAAGGTCCGCTGGGGATGTGTTGCATGTCCCCATTGAAGAAGAGTGAACACAGGAGATGTGGATGGGGGTGTCAGTGATGTCCTGGAGTGTTCTTTAAGGAGAGGTGAAAGGACAGTGTTTTTCTCTGGGACGTGGGGCCCCACCTGGCTGAACTCTGGGACTGGGGTAAAGAACCACCATGAGGACAAGGACTTGCCCACACCTCCCAGGCTCGGTGTCCGGGCTGGACACTGCATCTCCCCTTTCCTTTCGTTCGTGTCTCTTTCCTACACCTTCGCTGTTGCACTGGACCAGCAGCCACACAGCCTGTCTCAAGTGCCTTGAAACGTGTTGAATGGATGTGGCACAGTCCTTGGCAGAGTGACACTACTCCACAGGAATTTGTTTATTCCTTTGGGGTGGAAAATGGCAGGCAATGAGTAATGACTGATACCTAAGATGCTGCTTATTATTGGATAAAGGAATGCGCTGCTACATTTGCATACACACTCCCAAACCGATTCTTCAAAACGAGGACCAGACCTGGCCCCTCCACATCAGAGATCCTGAAGGGAGAAGACAAGCAGAGCTCCAGGAGCCACAGAGCGTGGGGACCCTTGCCGCAGGTGGGTGGTACTGATGCGGGTTCAAGAGACCAGTTGACATAGATGGGGAAAAAGAACAGCATCTGGACCTGCCTTGCTTTTTTTCCCATTAGAAGCATGCCCTTCTGTGGATTTCTTGACTTTCTAGGTGATATCTCTGACACCTGCCCAGACCACCTTGCTCTCAGCCCCATGAGCAGCCTGAATGTCTTCCAGGGGGGCTTCTGCCGATAAGTGGGGCATTGCTGAAGGGCCAGGCAGATGCTGAGCTTAGGAAACTTGCCAGCCCTGCTAATGCTAGCTTTCTCTGCTTTCAGCGGCTAGAGAAGAAGAATCTAGAAAGTACTGGTCTTCAGAAAAGAGATTTGGGGACCCTAAATATTTTGAGTGTTCGTAGGTGAAAAGACATGGATCTCAGATGGCTGAATGCACTGCTTCTCTGGGGAGCTCTGGGGAAACCACCTGCATTTATTTTGATACAGGTGGAAAATTCCAGAAGTGACTCACAGGGATCTCCCAAGTACTTCAGCCTGTGGGCATCATTCTGTCCCCCACCAGGACCACCACTGTCTTCGTGTATTTTAGTACCTACATTTCTGCCAGACATTTCTTTGTCTAATGTCATGTGACTGCCAATTTCTCTGACTTCTCCAGGGCCACCAATTCCCTGTGTCCCTTGATCTAGCCCCAAACTGCAAAGAGATTTGTGCTTTGTAGATGTGGGGAATGCAGCCAAATAGCAAATAACTTAAACTCAAGTGGTGACTCTCCATGCCCTTAAAGATCTGTCGGGTGTCCCCACCCCCTAGAGCCACCCAGTGGCCATCCTTCACTGTGGCCATCCTATCATTCACTGTCCTTGCTGCCAAGCCCCGGAGCCTTTCCTTGCCATTTTTTATTTTTGCAAAACCATGTAGCCCCCTTTGTCCCGCTCCTAAGCCCTTCTCAAGGGATTGGGTTTCCACACAAACTGCCCATCTCTGCAAACTAAAAGTGGCGTGACCCTTGAGAATTTACTACCTTTGGGTTTTTCATCTATATAATGGAGATAACAATTATTGCCTCACTTCCTTCTCTGAACTAATGTTGGGGAAAGTTCTTTGTGAAGTGAGTGAAATGTGACTTGCAGAATTGAGGGGTGTTTAGAAATCTCTCTCCTTCAAGTCCTCCCAGTGAAGAGCTCCTGTGTCATCCCTTCCCCAAGACATTAGGAGCTGAGCCTCCTGGGACGTTTGGAGGCTCAGTTTTCTATGACAGGAGGCTACAAAAACAAACAAACAAACAAACAAACAAAACCTGCCTTTCTTTGCAAAGATTAGACTACAGCAGAGGGTTGGCAAACTTCTTCTGTAAATGTTGGGACAGCAGCATTTTAGGCTTTGCTGACCAGATGATCTGTCTTTCAAATACTCATCTCTGCTGTTGAAGCCAGAAAGCAGCCATAGACCACACGTAAAAAAGGACATGGCTGTGTTCCAATAAAACTTTACTTAAAAAAAAAAAAAAAAGGCAGTGGGACAGATTTGTCCTGTGGACTGTAGTTAGTTTGGTAATCCCAGGACTAGAGCAATACACTTTGAGCTTTCTGTTTCATTTTTATCAAATGTTGTCAGGATCCATGAAAATGATATTGTGACCCACTGTTTAGAAAGCATTGCTGTCCAAAAATCAAAGAAGGAATGACAGGAGCAGCACAGTCCATTCTTACAGGCCTTCCTGGACACAGCAAACATTTCTGAGCAGAGAGCAAGGCTGATGGCCTACTAAGCACTTGTGGTGCCCAGCCAGGTTTCCTGGGTTCGGAAGTGTCATAACTGACCTCCTTCCTGCCTTTAATCCCAGGTTCCTGTTGAGTCATTTCATTGTGTTAAAAATGTCATTTTTGGAGGACTCAAGTGTGAAAATGGAGTCTGAAGACCAGGAAGGAGACGAGCCCCAGTGCTGCTCAGAAGGTAAGATTCTTGCAAAAGCATCCATACTAGGACCAAAACATAGCTCCTAAAGCAGGACCTTGTAGGTCTGTGCACAGACTGGTTCCTCCCCGTTGACCTTGCATGGTAAGTAACCTTTGAGAACTTCTCTGGCAAATGCATTAGACCAGAGAAGTCCTTGAAGGGAAAATGAAGCTCTGTCATGGGTGCCTAGGTGCATAAGGTGATAGATAAACAGATCACCTTCACCCGGAGATCTGGGGCTTTGAAGTGAACCAGCTGGATGGTTCTGAATCCTCCCCCAGCCTGCCCAGGCAGAGGAGAAGGCCCTGCAGTAGAAGGAGTTGTCTGGGTCTTGGGTGGGAAAAGTACCCTGGCTCAGGACTTTCGATCATCCCATGGAGGAAGGCACTCTGGTGTTGGTGTTGGCTCAAGGCATATGAAAAGAGGAGGCTTTTGACCCAAATGACTGTCTAGTGCATGAAGTGTGAAGGGAGGGCACGTAACAGGGGCCTTCAACTCACACGTGGAAATCAGAATTCCCAAACTAAAAGTAAGACATTTGTCTGACAAATATGGATCTGCCCACAGAGAGGTTTGGAAAGCACTGCTCCTGCTCTTGGAACAGAGGCCATGTGGTGGCCACCATGCACCTCCTGTCCCTTAGGCAGCAGGAGTGGACACCAGGAAGGTCCACGCACCAGACACTATAATTATGCAACCTTGGGGAACTCCAAATGGTGATACCGACTCCTAACTCTGCCGTTGTTTGTGGCATGTGTGGAAGCGGTAAAGGCTTCCTCTGACTTCCAACACAATCCTTGAGAGTCTCTGTCTGAACTGAGTCTGGGGCAGCTCCACCTTCTGCCATCTTTCCTCACCAAGGTGCAGTCTTCCTGCTTCTTAGAAGCATCGACTGTCAGAGCTGGAGGGACAGACAAGGAAGGGAAGGCTCAGAGCGGTGAGAGGCAGTCACGTACACTACAAGGCAAGTCACTACAGCCAAGCAGTGGGCAAAGCCAAGACTGCCTTCATACCAGAGCACAGCATTTGGGTTTTCTTCTTCCCTAGGTGCTATGTGCTCTCCATGTGCAAAGGTTGTTTGGATTGTGACCAGAGATTTCATTCAGGCATTTCTCAAACTTAATGTTTTGTCAGCTAGAAGCTTCCAGATTACTCTCAGAGTACTGTGGGCAATGTATCCTATACCCCCTGAATTAATGCAATGCATGTGTTTTTAATAACTAAGGCTTCTACAGAGTTCTGCATTCAGAAACTGAGTTCGTTCTATTTCATCTCCATTTCTACCATTTTTGACCAGGAAGGCTATTTTTTGTCATTACTGTCTCTTTGCTTTAGCATTTCTCAAAACATACAACAATAAGTAAAGCATTAAATGGCCCCTGATGTTCCTGAATCCCTGGAAAATCCCAATTGTCATGTGCTAACCTCACTGTCTCTGATTCCAGACTTGGACAGAAGCCCCCTGGAGCCAGACATGAGCCTCACCTCACAAAGCTCTCCCTATTCAAGTAAGGCCCCTGGGTGAACCAATGAGGGTGGCGACAGATGAGGGTGGGCACGAGGCTGGTGCCACGATGTTCTCGTAGGGGCGTCAGAGATCAGAGGCTGCGGGTACCTAAGGGTGCTGGGATGAGGCCAAAGGCTTTTCCTTTGTGGAAACGAATGAAAGAAAGATGAACCCTGGGTGGGCCTCGGGCTTTCCAGAGAGGTGTGGGGAACACATATCACTGAGTGGTCCAGGAGAAGAAAGGTTTTGAGCCTAGGACTCTTCCATGTCCTTCTTCTGACCTTTGCCATGAGGCTGGCAAGCCGGACCTTCTCAAAGAATTTACGAAAAACAGAAACTTGACCAGCAGAGGGCGCACGCGAAACCCTCACCGCGGAGTGTGCCTTGGCTGCCCTCACAGATCTAGATCACAGGCTACTGCGTGAACCTCACAATAACCTTAAGAAAATTCAAGGGCGGAAACCAAAGGCGTGAGGGAGGCTGCCTGCCCCAGGTGACACAGGCAGTATTGGTGACAGATGCTGGAATTTAAAGGTACTGTGACCGCTGTCTGCCCATGTCAGGTTTAAGGCTCCCCGTCACCATCCTCTGCACAGGCAGAGTCGGGAGGCCTCAGCCTGAGTCCCAGGTCTAGTGCGGGTGACCTCCTCGCTGGTAAACCGGAGGTGAGCGCACACATGCCCATGGCCAGCCCCCCCCCCCCCCCCCCCCCCCCCCCCCCCGCCTCCCCGCGACTCTGCAAGGGAGGTTGCCTCAGGCACTATTGCCGCTCCTGTTGCTCCCGCTGTTGTTTGAGAACGGACTCCCCAGAGGAGATAATTACTAGCACAGTAAAACACGGACACCTCTGATGTGGCCTTGAGAAGGGAGTCTGAAGAACGCGGGTCAGGCCAGGAATGATGTGCGAGAACACCAGTTAACGAGGAGGATCCGGCACAAGCCTCAGTGTGAGATGATGGGGGCGCGACTCAGGGTGCGATGGGAGGGAAAGAGAAATAAAAGAAGGACAGGTTTTGGAAATATTTAAGAGGAAGACAGCCCAAAGCTAGTGCTGGACATGCAACGTACAGAGCATGTGTGGGTGTCTCCCAGACCAACCGGAATCTCAGGGCAGCGGGGACCAGGCGTCCATGGTCCTAAAATGTCACCCATCAGATGATTTCCTGTGTAGGCTCCTAGGTACTTCCTACCTAGTTTCTGGCCCACCCCACTCTACTCTTCCCCTGGCCCTCTAAGGATCTGTCCTTAGACAAGGCTTTGCTGACAGCATGATGCCCCCAGTGACAGGCTGCAGGAAAGAGGGTTAAGAAGAATAAAGATCAACATGTTCTGAGTCTTTTATATGGCTCAGATACCTGGCTAAGTGCTACTTGCTTGAATAAGCATTTTAATCTTCCCAATACCCCCTCCAGGGAGGTGCTATTATTACCCCCTTCTCACAGATGAGGAAGTTTAGAGAGATACAGTTACTTTTCCTAGGTCCTAAAGTAGTAAGTGATGGGAATTTGGATTGAACCTATCTGTGAAAATGGATAACCCATGTGTTTACATCGGGCTTTAAACCCATAGTGTTTACATGCTAAATTGCTTATAAGGCAGAAAGACTTGGAGAAATTTTGAGTGGGCTGTGATGTTTGAGGCCACAGGAAGGTAGAGGGCTAGGGCTGAGACCCTTGCATGTGGGCTAGAAAGGATTGCCTGTAAAAGGGCAATCTCAGGGAATTTAATCTGTAGCAAGAACAGAAGCACCCTAATCAGAGGTTCCTTTCATAGCTGGTCACTCCTCCTGCCCCCATCCAAGATCCTGGGGTAGAGTGAGGCAGGTGAGGGCAAGAGGAAGGTGTCTTGGGAATAGAAGGAGAAGACCCTTATCCATCCTGTACTCTGCTTGGCAATGAGTTAACTGCACAGAGATAATAGCCTTAGGAGTGGTGCCCTCCAAGCATTTTGGATCCTAGTGACCCCAATCAATGAAACAAAACTGAGGGCACTCCGTTTTGAAATATGGGCATTAGTCCATTATGAAACTTACACAAAAGTAGAAAGTTCACAAAGACTAAATAAAATAGGAACTGACCTTTAGTGGTTTCTTCCCACATTCCAGTGGATTGTCTGGCTCGCCCAACTGCCACGCCCCACCCCCATCCCAGCAGACACACACCTAGCAATGTGCTGGCAAATGTTTGACAACCAGTTCTCTGGGGATGGGTGGGAGTGGGAGGGAGCTCTTCCTTGGAAATCTGGGAAGAGAAACTGCTGTATTCTTTACAAAGCCCCAAAGCAGATCCTGGCCCCTGATCTGCTTTGTGGAACTGTAGCCGTAGCCTACATATTACTAAAGACTGCCAAGGAGAGGAAAAGCAAGGCGAATTTCATAATGTTAGTATGTGCTAATTACTTCCTGGCTCAGTCAGCAAAACCCTTTAAGAGAAAGATGGACTTAGACCAGCACTCACCAGATAGCAAACAAGATGGAGGGAAAACACTGCTTTGCTAAGGAAGGGGGCTGGTCTGCCGCCTGCAATCTAAGTTCACTGCAAATCATGCCCCCTCCTTTTTTTCTTTCTTTTTAAAAATTTTATTTATTTATGTATTTATTTATGTATTTATTTATTTATTGGAGCTCTGCAGGGCTGAGAAAGCCGACTGTTAATGCATGGGCCATAGAAGCTACAAAGTGGCTGCTTTCATAGTAGATAAGATGTGGGGCCCCACATCTTTATGAAGCATGGTCCTTCAAGAATAAATATATAAGTATATTTATTCCAGTGTATCAGGCATGGTCCCTTAAGAGTTAGGTCCGGTCCGTCTTCCAGCCAGTATCAGACTAAGGATATTTATGATCTCATCTGAGCCCATTCCGAATTATCTCAAGGCTGCATAATGAAATTGAAGGACCTCTCACAACACACATCGGTGGCTCGATGCCACTGTCAAACAAGAGGTGTCAGTTGCTAGAACTCCCAAAATGAAAATAAACACAAACAAAACACATTAAATATTAGTTAAGTACTTACGCTACCATACAAAGTGGAGAATTCTTGAAAATATTGTAACTACAAAGTAATGTTGATTATACATTCTCTTCGGGTTGTAGTCAAAGAAAAAGGCAATTGAATTGTTAAATCTGGCTATTCATCAAGTCACTTTAATTTTTAGATATTAGTCATGTTGTTTTGGACTCTGTATCAGCAGATAAATCAAATGAGTAAGCTAATTGTGTATCAAGATTTTCAGTTAGAAAGTAATAGCGTAGCTCACTGAATTCTAAAGGAAAGGCATAGTGTTTCAGTAACCTGGTGACTTTGGTCTTAAGATGATACAAACAGGGTTTGCCTTTCTAAAGGATACGAGTGGAGGGGCACCTGGGTGGCTCAGTCGGTTAAGCATCCGACTTCGGCTCAGGTCGTGATCTCGTGGTTTATGAGTTCGAGCCCCATGTCTCTGTGCTGATAGCTTGGAGCCTGCTTCAAGTTCTGTGTCTCCTTCTCTCTCTGCCCCTCCTTTGCTCATGCTCTTTCTCTGTCTCTCAAAAATAAATAAATGTTAAAAAAATTTTTTTTAATAAAAAAAAAAGTATACAAGAGGAAAGATCAACAACAGAACAAAAGGAGGCACCAACCTCCAGACTCCAAATTTTCACTAGGTTTTCCCAGTGCAGATCACAATTTTTGAGCAGGTAGGGATCACCCAGACTTTAACCATTAGATCTGTTACATGCAGCCTAGGAAAAAAACAAACCCATATAAGCCTCCAACCTCCCCTGCCCCCAAATTTGTACCTGCCTCCTGAGTTCCTATCCTGATTGCCTGCCTGGCAGCCTAACCCCACTTTAGCATCTGGACTTTGCCTTGCTTTGAACCTAAACCCTGATGAGTCATGAGGGACCTGTGCCTGCCTTCAGGTTTCCCAGAAGCAGCTTCTCCAGGTTCTTTGTTATTGGTTCCTCCCACCCGTTCACACCCACTGCCCCATCCTCCCCCACGGGGGACTCAAAGACAGTACCTTGCCATACCCCTTGGACCCTGGACCCCACTGGACCTCTCTCAATGCACCTGCAGCTGGACCAACTTTCCTAGAATTCATCCAGCATCTACGCGATCACTTATTACAGAGCTTGCATTGTCCAGGCTGGCCTCCTGGAGGAGATAACCAGTAGAGCTTGGCTATATCTCGAAAAACAGAAGCACCTGGGTGAAGTTGGGCATGTTTAGGAAGGCAGCAAACCCACAGGCACTGAGATCATCACTTCCCAGAAATTTATTTCACCTAGAACTTTGTAATTAACCACACTCTACTTTTTATAGCCCAAATGACATACACTTTACAAAAATGCTGATTCAGAGGGTTGTGTGCACCCCAAAATTTATAGCAGCACTATCAACGATAACCAAAGTATGGAAAGAGCCCAAATGCCCATCGACTGATGAATGGATAAAGAAGATATGGTGTATATATGGTATGGTATGTATAGTATGGTATGGTATATATAATATATATATAATGGAATATCACTCAATGACCAAAAAGAATGAAATCTTGCCATTGGCAACAATATGTATGGAACTAGAGTGTATTATCCTAAGTGAAATAAGTCAGAGAAAGACAAATACTGTGTGCTTTCACTCATCTGTGGAATTTAAGAAACAAAATAGATGAACATAAGGGAAGGAAAGGAAAAAAATAAGATAAAAACGGAGAGGGAGGCAAACCACCAGTGACTCTTAAATACAGAGAACAAACTGAGGGTTGCTGGAGGGGCATTGGGTGGGGGGATGGACCTAATGGGTGATGGGCATTGAAGAGGGCACTTGTTGGGATGAGCACTGGGTGTCATATGTAAGTCATGAATCACTGGGTTTTATTCCTGAAATCAATGCTACGCTGTATGATAACTCACTTGATTTTAAATAAATACATTTAAAAAAATAAAAGGACAAATGACACTGAAAGCAAAGCCCACATGCTTGCTGGGTGAAGACAGCATGTTATGGGGGGGAAGCTATGTTATTATTTGCTATTGTCTGTAGAGATAAATGTTGACACAAAATGAACAAACCTTTTAGCATCTCTAAAGAAAGAGAGTTTTATTTGAGCCTAAGTTAGGACAGTTGCCTGGGAAACACCCTCATCGCAGGGAAAAACATGCTCCGGAGAATGAACCGTTTTTACAGGGCTATATTCTTTTTTACAGCTTGCAAAAGCCCAAAAGATAACAGGTTAACATATAGGCAGGAATCACAGGTTTTAATGTCAAGGAATGCAGGGAGATAGAGATCTTAAGGGCAAGGTGGTTTCCCTTAGGCTGTGCATTTACAAGGCAGGTGTACAATGTGTATTTGATGGGCCATAAATCAGGCTTTTGGTTGGAACAAAGTTTATGTACAGTCATGCTGACTTAGAAATCTAAAATGGCTTCCCTTCTATATCAGGACTTTAGAGAAGGTCTCATCATGAAGACTACTCAAAGAACACACAGCAGCTATTTATTCAGAGTTTGCTGTAGCAAAGGAGTCAAGCCTCCATCACTTGCATTTGGCAGTGATTCAAAGGCAGACAGAGGAGTGGGTAAGCTTTATGGTGAAAAAGGTACCTATTGACTGGAGTTGTTGGTCTTGGATGCTGGAGCTGGGGCATCCTAGGTGCTTGGTTTGAAGAGCGTAGTCGGCTTTCTCTGGTTAGTCCTGAGTTGGAAGTGAGGACAAAAATAGAAAAGCTGGCAGCCATTGAACACTTCTGACTCTGGGCCCATTGCTATAGAAGCTGAGGGTTTGAGTTCTGTTGTCTCAGATGTTTGTGTATTCAGTCTCCTCCTGTATTGAGATTCACATTGGTGTTTTCAAATTTGAATTGAGTGTTTTTTTCTTTCCCTAGATCTTTCCTCACTCCCACAGGTTGTCTGTGTGTATGTTGGAAGTATAGACAAAGTATCTGGGATGCACAGCTGACTCCAAAGTGAAACAGGAACCAAACTGTTCCTTAAGGAAGGTGAAGGGATCCTCATTGTTCAGTGAGTTCAGTTCTTTGATGTTCTTTTTCTGAAATACAAAGGAGAATTTATTTGGTAGCCAGGCTACTTTGTGAAGGAAAAAAGGAAAGATCAGGCAATCTTTGCTAAAGTTTGGGTTTTCAGCCTTAGCAGTCAGGCTTCCCACCTCTCTGAATTGGGAGGACAGGGGACATTTCTTTCCCACATCTCTTACCTTCCTTTGCAATGAGAGATGCTTTGGCTCTTTGACTCTATCACAGGAAGGACAGGGCTCTCCTTTAGAGACAATGAAAAAAAAAGTGATCTTTCTTGGTACGAGCTTTTCTGAGTGTGAAGTTGATATATAAAAGGTCTGTGGAAAAAGTCAGAAAACTGGGTCAGCCATAGTCGTAGAAAAATGATCTTTTTGTTTCTCTTGACATTTCTGGTACAACACCCTCTTTCCTTTAGCACCGTCATCAAATTCTTACACCTGAGTTGGCCCAGGAGCCAAGAACATTCCGACTCTTGGAATTTCCTTCTCCCTCTGGCTCCTTCTTCCTTCCAACCCTTCCACGTAAGCTTCTTTTAGATCCAGAACCCCTTTGGGGCCATCCACTGTTGCCCACCACTAGCTGGTCTTCGAGGCTGTTCCCCAGGCGGCAGTCCTTTGCCCATCCCAGAGAAGAGAGTGGCTGAGGGCTGCATGGGGAGAGGGGCTTTATACAGGCCAGGTGGGAAGTGAGAGAGAACGAGAACCATTTCTGCTGAATAAAGCAAGGTGGAGAGTCACCTGGGATTGTGGTGCTTTTGTCTGGAACTGCTTTGAGCACCCTGCCTTCTAGAACCAGAATTTACTGGTTCGGGTCTCGAATAGTATGCATATCTAAGGTTACGGATTTGATTTTTATTCCTGAAAAACAGTACCAGAGATTGTGAGTAGTGAACATACCTCAGTTCACCAGCCTTGAATCCCCACTTTGCCCATTGGGCTCAGGCAATATGTATTTCTCTCATTAGTTTTTCACTCCAACTCATTGACCCATTCGTAAGGGAACATTGGTAACTAACCACACCACTCTGGGGTCAGACTCCGTTGGGGCCAAATTTCTGTTCAGTTGTTTGCAATCTGAACAAGTTACTAAACTTCTCCAATTTCATTTTGCCCACCAGTAAAATGGGGATAATAAAAGTTATCTTACATAGGATTGATATGAGGAATAAGAAGGGATTCAATGAAAGTTCATTATTATTAGTAGTAGTATTAGTATTGATAACTGTCTCTTCTGCACTCTTTCACTGGTGGGCCCATGACATCAGCAATGCCCAGGTGGCATGGATCTCTGCTGTGTTGGGCACCAGCTGGACCGATGGTGAGGACAGTGAAAGGGTGCTGATGATGGGGTGAGGCAGAAAGCACCCAGGAGCAACAGCTTTGTGTCAGGAAGGGTATGGAGATGGCAGGAGTCTTGAGGAAAATTCAAAGGGGTTGTGCCCACCTCTGTGGAGCCTGTCTGAGTGAGAAGGACGAACTGCAGCAGTGACCAAGGATCTGCCTGACTATAGGGGGTTTAGGGATTCAGTTGGCCAGCCAGCCTATGGGAAATGGGGGTGAGGGACAGTTCTAGACAAGGAAGTTGTCCCTGTGCCACCTCTGATAGGGAAGATGACCAAACATCAGTGGTTGAATTCAGGTTTTGCACGGGAGAGGGTATGAGCCCACATATAGGACTGATGATTGAGTCTACTTCGAGCAACACATATAAAATGTGATTGATGTGGTAGGATTATCTTGTGGATTAGCATTTATACTATATAATTATATATAAACATAAACAAACATAGCCTTGTTTCTGACTCCATAAACATGACACCATTAGCATGGATCTATGGTTTGTACCCTCTTCTGTGTCAGCTACTGACTTTAGGTCACCTGAGGAGCTTTAAAATTACAGATCTGGGTCCCATCCCCAGTGACTGCCTCAAATGGTTTGGCGGGTGCCCAGGCATTGGTATTTTTTGAAAGCTCCCAAGTGATTTTAACATATGGCCAGGATGAAGAGTCATTGTGCTATAGGGTTGGGCTCCTAATTGGAAACAGTTTGCACCATCAGGCAATACAGTTTCTGATAGCAGTTAAGCTCCCCTCCTAGATTTTCTGATACAAGATGAGTCATGTTTACAAGTTTGTATCAGCAGAAGAACTACTTTCCTGACCTTGTTTTTTTCTTTGACTATTCTGACTCCAGAGTCCTTTGGAAATCCCACTGGGAGATGATTTAGACCAGGGATGCGTAACTTGTTCTGTAAAGGGCCAGACAGTAAATCTTTCCTGTTTCACAGGCTATATGGCCCCTGTCATGACTACTCAGCTGTGCCTCTGTAGCACAAATGCAGCCATACACAATGTGTAAATGCGTGGGCAGGCCATAGTTTCCCTGATTTAGATGATGAGGTCCTGGACATCAAGCTGATGCCTTAACTGGATGAGACTTTGGGAGCCCTTGGGTGGGTATATGTGTATTTTGCATAAGTGAGGAAGAGAAATAAGGCAGACTATGACAGATTAAAAATAAATGCAAATTCCTTGACATTTCCCTCACTGAAAGATGGCATTTATGTGCACTCTTCTTGAGTCAATGCAGGTTCTGTGATTGATCAATAGAATATGACAGAAATGAAGGATTGCCAGTTTCTGAGTCCAGGCCTTCAAAGACCAGCAACTTCCACAGTTCTTCCACTCTTCTGGAGGTCAGGATACTTGATCTAGATCCTGGAACCCAGCTGCCATTCTTACTATTGCCTCATCAAGAGCAATAAAATGGGAGTGGATTGATGTGAAATAATGAAAGTAACAATTAGTCCATAGCTCCTTGGTAGAGCAGATTAAATATATTGCAAATTATTTGACATTCTTCTCCATGAGAGGGATGGTCAGTGTTTCCTCCCCTTGACTCTGGGTGGGCTCTGTGATTGCTTAACCAATATTTACTAGAATGAAGTAGAATTTTGCCATTCCTTAAGACTCCCAGGTCTTAAGGATGGGCAACTTTTTTTTTAATTGAGATATAATTGATACATAATACCGTGTAAAGGTACAATGTGTTTGATACATTTATATTTTATAGTATAATTACTGCAGTATTTAGCTAACACTCCTTTATTATATCACATAATCATAATTTCTTTTTATATTGGGAGCAGTTAGGATCTGGTCTGTTAGCAACTTTCAAGTTTATAATATAGTATTGTTGATTATAATCACTATGTTGTGCATTAGATTTCTAGAACTTGATTATCTATGAGTTACAAATTTGTCCCCTTAAATAACATCTCCCCAGTTTCCCCACTGGTAACCATTCTACTCTTTGTTTTTGCAAGTTCAGGTTTTTGGTTTTTCAGATTCTACATGCAAGAGATATCATATAGTATTTGTTCTGTCTGACTTATCTCACTTAGCATAATGCCCTCAGTGTCCATCCATGTTGTTGCAAATGGCAAGTTTTCCATCTTTCTCATGGTTGAATACTATTCCATTGTATATGTATACCACATCTTCTTAATTCACTCATCCATTTACAGGCATTCAGGTTACTTCCATATCTTAGCTATTGTGAATAATGCTGCAATGAACATGGGTGTGTCTCTTCAAGATCCTGATTTCAATTCCTTCAGATACATACCCAGGAGTGGGATTTGGTTTTTACTTTTTTTGAGGAACCACCATACTGTTTTCCATAATGGCTGTGCCATTTTACATTGCCAACAATAGTGTAAAAGTGTTCCCTTTTCTCCACATTCACACTAACTTGTTATCTCCCGTCTTTTTGATAAAAGAGGACTGGTAGTTTTTACGTCCTGTCTCCTAAAATATGTATTCTTGCACACCAGTGGGAAATTGTAAGACCTCAGAGAGATTTAGGGCATGCCTGAAAGGTCCTTTAAGAACCAGAAGCCTCACAGGTAACACAAGGTAGAGAAAACTGTCTTGAAAAGAAATGTAGGTGTGTTTTTCCCCTAATGGAATTGATTCTAAATTGAGAATGCAAAACATTTTTAAAAGAATTAAAGTAGATTGGACTGAAAGGGACAGAGAAGTAAAAAATAAAGAGGGGCCTTAACATATAAAATGTTATATAAATGTTATATCTATATATCTATATCTATATACTAAATATATAATATAATATATAAATATAATAAATAATATGTAAATTATATATAATATAATAATATATATAAATACAATAAAAATAATGGCCCCAAAGATTACATCCTAATCCCAGAATTTGTGAATATGTTACCTTACGTGGCAAAAGGGTCTGCAGGTGTGATTAGGTTAAGGGTGGCTCAGTGGGTTAAACGTCTGACTCTTGGCTCAGGTCATGATCTTACAGTTTGTGAGTTCAAGCCCTGTGTCGGGCTCTGCACTGACAGTGCGGAGCCTGTTTGGGATTCTGTCTCTCCCTCTCTCTGCCCTTCCCCAACTTGCTTTCTCCCTCAAAATAAATACACTTAAAAAAATAAAAAGACTCAACTAGCCATTGCTGTTTTTGAAGGTGGAAGGGAGACATGGAACACAGGTGACTCCTAGAAGCTGGAAAAGGCAAGGCAACGATTCTCCCCTAGAGCCTCCAGAGAGAGCATGCCAACATCTTGATTTTGGCCCAGTGGGACCTGTTTTCCACCTCTGACCTCCAGAACTGTAAGATCATGTTTGAGTTGTTTAAGTTATGAAGTTTGTGGTGCTTCTTTTACAGCAGTGATAGGAAACTAACACAGACCTCCAGCTGTCAATGGGCAGGAAGGAAGCAGGCTGAGAAAACTGCTCTGCTGCAAACATGGGCTGTTCCATATGGAAAAGGAAAGATGACTTAGAGGGTAGAACTGATAGTCTAGGGCTAGAACCTGCTCCTGGGGCACAGGGCGGGTCCCTAGTCAAGGAATTGGTGATATGTTCCCAGCTGGACTTCCGAACTGCTATGAACCAGGGAATGCTATGTATGTCTAGACGGTCTCCTTTTAACAGGAAGATCTCATGTGGCCACTCTATGCCTATTCACCATTGCATGTTGGGTCAGTGTGGACAGATAACTTGTCTCTTTAGTTCACAGGTCTTCAGATTGGGAGAAACCTCCCAGTAAGTCATGTCTGTACCTGGACCTGTTTTTGAACAACAGAGAGAGACAGAGTGTGAGTGGGGGAGGGGCAGAGAGAGAGGGAGACACAGAATCCGAAGCAGGCTCCAGGCTCTGGAGCTGTCAGCACAGAGCCTGACTTGGGGCTCGAACTCCCGAACCACGAGGTCATGACCTGAGCTGAAGTCGGATGCTTAACCGACTGAGCTACCTAGGCACCCCAGTCTGAAATGATAAATTGAAGTTAATATTCTATTGGTAGTTATCATTTGAGAATGGAAGCTTTTCATTTTGCTCCATTGGTCTCAAACAGTAACAGTTTTCACACAGGCTGTGTGAGGGATTTGCCTTTAACTGTTAACTGCATCATTTTGTGACTAGCTCCAGTTGTAGCCAAGCTCACAAAATCATTGTTTCTTATTTTGCATTTGTAGATACTTTGGGAATCTCCATTCACTTGCAAGGCGTCCCCATAGTTTGTTTCCTGCTCTTGGTGGTATCTCTTTCATGCAAACTAAGGAAGATAATTATTTGGAGCATGAATCCAAATATGAGATCATTGTTATTGTGTCTCCTATAAAATAAGGTACCGGGCCCAAACCAGAGTTGTTCATTCTAAGCCCCAGGTCACCAAACTGAAGCTCAATTACAGTCTCAACTCTCCCTGAAATGGAATCTGAAACCAGGGGTGAAAAAAACCCAGTCAGTCGGGAGTCACCTGATCAGCAGTGGCTAGCTAATCTGCCTGAGACCCCCACGGTCCCCTGTGGGAAAGTAACCTTGCAGCAATCAATAACCAACCTGATTTTCTGCCAACTTTGATTTCCCTGTTTCCACTCCCTTCTGCCTATGAAAGTCTTTCATTTTGCACAGCTCCTCAGAGCTCCTTTCTATCTGCGGGATTGGATGCTGTTTGATTCGAAGTAATTTCTGCTCAAATAAATTCTCAGTTTATCTTTTAACATGTTGTAGATTTGATGGCAGTTTTATCCCTACAAATCCCTACAGTCATTTTTATCTGAATGACTTGTGAATCAGATACGTTTCTAGTTTTCATTAAAATTTCACACACCCTTTTCCTGAGAAAATAAGTAACTCATGAAAATCAGGTGTTTCATTTTAAGGAGGCTGTAGGCCTTTATGACCTTACACAGTCAAATTGTCATAATATTTTGTTACCCTACATCTTAAAAAAGTGTATTTATTGATTTGGCGGGGGGGGGGGAGAGGGAGAGAGAGAGAGAGAGAGAGAGAGAGAGAGAGAACACAAGCAGGGGAGGGGCAGAGAGAGAGAGAATCCCAAGCAGGCTCCACACTGTCAGTGCAGAGCCCAGTGCAGGGCTTGAACCCATGAACTGTGAGATCATTACCTGAGCCGAAATCACGAGTCGTAAGCTTGACCAACTGAGCCACCCAGGTGCCTCTGTTACCTACATTTTAAAGAGTGTCATGTATTCGGTAACTAAAAATCTGAATATTTTGCCAAAAAAGGCTTCAGTTATATAAAAGCAAATTATTTAAAACACTAATTTGCTGGAAGGTATAAACAACAAAGGTCCACTTTGATTAACTAAATTTAATGTTGTTAAATTATTTTTTATTTTTTGAAAATTCATTTCATTATGAAATTCCATCAGTCAGAATTTGGTAAATTAGCAATGCAAGTGGACAATAAATTTACATGTATGTATGAACTGGGTTGCAAGGTAAAATGGATTTCCAAACGGCCTGCAGTAAAAAAGAAGTTTGAAAGCAGGATTCTAAGCTTTCTGCAAAGTTCTTGCCTTCAGGCACCATGCTGAATTCAGAGCTCCAGCAGCCCCCCTCCCGGGATGTGGTCTCCAGAGGCTTGGCCATTCGAAGGCATTCAATGTCAGGGTGCCCTCTGCTGGTCCCAGGAGGCACAGCTGACCACTCAACCAGAGCCTAGCTCCAAGTCTTTGAAAGCTGAAAACGGTGGATTCCTTGGCAGCCAGGCCCTCTCTGTGGCAGCATCCAGGGACAGAGGATGTCACTTGAAGGGGTTTGTGATGAACCAAACACTTGCATTCATAAAGTTATGGTGAGCGAGGTGGTGAACTGAGTCAGCTCATAACAGGTCGTAGGGTCTCACTACGGAGCTTGGACTTGCTGGGTGGATAGTGAAGAAGGTTTTCCTAGGGGGAGCTGTGTGATCGGGTCTGAGTTTTAGAGAGATTTCTTTTTTTTTTTAAACATTTTATTTATTTATTTATTAATGTTTATTTATTTTTGAGAGAGACAGAGACAGAGATTCCAAAGAAGGCTCCGTGCTGACACCAGAGAGCCCCATGTGGGGCTTGAACCCAGGAACCATGAGATAGATCATGACCTGAGTCGAAGTCAGACGCTTAACCAACTGAGCCCCCCAGGTCCCCCAGAGAGATTTCTTGACCAAAGTGAGGTGGACAGCCTGGAGTGGGAGTGCCTGGAGGTAGGTGGGCAGTTATGGGCTGAGCCAGGAACCCAGGGGGGTGTGTCCTGTGTCTTCACAGGAGACTGTTCTGTCTGTGAGACTGATCTCGTGGGCTGCTTCAGTGGTCTCTTGTCCTCTGTCTCCTGCTTAGGCTGAGGCGATGGGAAATCAGACGGAGGAGGAGAGTTTAGTTAGAGTACACCCCTCCCTGACATTTGCTTTCCCTTCTGCTTTCCCTCCCTGCTTTTCATTCTGATAGAGAAGCCACAGCTTCAGCTGTGGGTATACCAGTCACTGGCAGGTCCCCCTGCCCCTTCTCCTCCTGGGGGCATGGGGATAGGGGACTCCAGCTGTTGGCAGCTCCCCCCTCCTGTGATTCACCATCTCCTGTTGCTTTCTCTAAACCTGCCTGCACTTTTGTAAATACTCCCTTGCTTATGTTCTCCCCAGTGTACAACTTCTGAGTGTACTTCTATCCCTTGCCAGGTCCTGAGCCATGCCAGAGAGTTTGAACTTTACTGTTCAGGCAGTGGGGAGTCATTGAAGGTTTTAGAGAGGACAGTAGCAAGAGCAGAGGTGTACTGGGGAGAATCTGAAGTGAGCAGGACCGCCCAATCGGCGAGGTTTGACGCAAGTAAACCGAGCCCCCGAGCCCGACGTGGTTTGGGTCAGGGAACGGGAGAGGGAAGCTGAGGCATTAGATGATTATGCCAGTTGCACATATTATTTGGTAATTAACTTCAAAAACCTGTACATTTAAGGTTGGGGTTTTTAGGGTTGAAAAAATGAGTATGTCAAAAGTGTTACAATAAGATGTTGTGCTTTGCCTTGGCTCTCAGCCCCTGCCCCTTCCACTCAGGCTGGACCAAGTGGCCGCCCCTTCACTGCTGAATGGTGAGCCACAAATATGGCCACACATGGAATTAAAAATTTTCTAGCAGCCATGTTAACAAAAGTAAAAAGACTTAGGTGAAACTCAAAATATGCAAAGATCTCCTAACATTCAATAATGTAAGCAGAAACAACCCAATTAAAAACAGGCCAAAAATCTGAACAGACACCTCACAAAGAAGACATACAGGTGGCAAATAGGTATATGAAAAGATATTCCACCATCATATGTCATTAGGAGATTGCATATTAAAACAACAGAGATTATTCCGCACCTATGGAAATGGCCAGGATCTGGAACACTGACAACACCAAATGCTGGTGGGGATGTGGAACAGCAGGAATCATTGCTGGTGGGAGTACACAATGGTACAGCCTCTTTGGAAGACAGTCTGGCAGTTTGCTCTTTGTTCTGTCTTGTTTTGTTTTTCTACAAAGCTAAATGCAGAGTCTGACCATATGATCCAGCAATTGCATTCCACACAAAATTTACACATGAATGTTTATAGTAGCCTTTAGGGTTTCAGAATATCATATCCCTCCCACCCCCCCACCCCCTCCCGCCAATATCATCCAAGATGTTGTATTTATACCTTGTGAATATTTTAGAAATTCAATTGTTTAAGAAAATAAATTTGTTACCATTTTTTAAAGTTTATTTATTTATTTTGAGGGGGAGAGGGGCAGAGAGAGAGAGAGAGAGGGAGAGAGAGAGAATCCCAAGCAAGCTCTATGCTGGATCTCATGAACCGAGAGATCATGCCCTGAACTGAAATCAAGAGTGGAATGCTTAACCGACTGAGCCACCCAGCCAGCCCTGTTACCAAAATTTTAATTTATTAAGTATTTCACATTATTTGTTTTGAAACATCCCTAAACATAAAGGTAACGTAAAGTTTGAAGAACTAATTCTCTGGACCCAGAAGGCCTTTATGTATTTATATATAAATAGATTAATACTTTACAGAGATTTGTTTTCTGGACAGCATAATAGGTAATTTTAATTAAAACTGAAAAGTCTCATATTGACAAGACAAATGTTTGTTTTGTTTGGGGAAAAGCAAACAAGAAACTATGTTTAAATCACCGATTAGGCCGTATGCTAGAGAACACCTTAGTTTGGATTTGCCCAACCTGATAATTTTCCTTTTCATTAGTCTAAACACCTTATTTGCATGGAAAAATGATCAAAGAATCAACAGTACCAAACCAACTACCCTACCAGTTTACCATAATACATGCATTTTACTCTTCTCTTTAACTTTTTATTAGAAATAATAATAGAAAAAGTTGAAAAAATGTGCAGGGAATTTACACATTTCATTCATCTAGCTTCCTCTAATGGCAGCAATTTAAATAACCATCATTGTCAGCCTGGCCAGGGTAGCTACCAGTGAGTTCTTCAAGAGACTAGAACGCCCCTCGCCAACACATTGGCTATTGGTCCCTCAGGTCATCCTTGGGGGCGGGGGTGATTAATGGGCAGATAGCTAGGTTAAACACAATAGATGTGTTCCAACATCCCCAGCATTTCCCTGAGCCTCTGGTACAGCAGCGGCTCAACCTGAGCTTCATATGTATGTAGAACATCAGCACACTGGGGCAATGACTAATTCACCTTAGGGTTTCTAGAAATGCAATAGTTGGAGATCCTTCTGAGGTGCTGCTTCACATATACGAGAAAAAATATCTAGGTGTGGCAGGCGGAAAACCTAACTTGAATTGCTTATAGCGAGGATTCATTCTTACCCACTTTCCAGATTTAAGGAAGATCACACACCTGAAGCCCTTTGAGGCAAAGGCCAGGTCCCTTTGAAGAAGAATTTTGCATGGTGTGTTGTAGACCGAATAGTTCCCATCCCACCCCCATTCATATGTTGAATCTCTAACTCTCAAAGTGACTATTTTTGGAGATAGGGCTTTTAAAGGAGTGATTAAGGTTAAATGAAGTCATTACGAGTGGGGCCCTAATCTAAGTATGACTGCTGTCCTTGTAAGAAAAGGAAGAGGCACCAGGGATGCGAATGCACAGAGGCAAGGCCATGAGGGGTCACAAGCCAGAAGGAAAGAAGCCCCAGGAGAAACCAAAGCTGCCCCAACCTTGATCTGGGACTTCCAGCCTCCGGAACTGTGAGAAACAAATTTTTGTTTTTGAGCCGCCTAGTGTGTGGTATTTTGTTACGGCAGCCCAAGCAGACTGATACAAGGTGACAGGTAAACAAGTAGGACTCTTCCTGCCCCTAAGCCTTCCCCAGAGTCACTTGTGGCCATTTATCAGACGACTGTGCGCTGGGAAGACAGAAGGACTTTCCAGGGGTTTCAAATATTGGCTCCATACGGATGCTGATCCCCAGAGATGCAAAACGCTGCTGTGGTCCGTCAAGCCACATGGAAGATTATAAAGGCCAGGAGACAGATGGACTTTGGATCTGTGTCTGTCTGAAGACCCAGCCTTAGATTATTTTCTCAGGCTTAGAATTTATCTAATTTAAATCAATAAATGTAGTGATTGGCAGCAGGCCCATTTTGGGTTCCTTCTCATAGAGTGAAGGTTACTATGAAGAAAATGCAAAGGGGAAGCCTGAGGATTCTTTCTCACCCCTGCCAAGATAATAAACTAAAAACCCCAAAGCAGTACTACATACCTGGTGGAATGACTAGAATCAGTGCCATCATCAAAGACTTGAAAGTTGCAAGGGTATTAATTTCACATCCCCATTTAACTTGCCTTTTTGGCTGATACAAATACTGCACAGGTTGCAGAGAATGCCAGTAGATCATCATAAACTTAACCGGCTTGTAAGGCCAATTGAAGCTGCAGATCAGCATGTAATGTCCTTACTGGAGCAAATAAACACAGCCCCTGAGATCTAGTATACAGCTAGTGACCTGGAAAATGTTTTTTAAACCCCATAGCTAAGAGCAACGATGACCAGAAGCAGTTTGCCTTCACATGCAAGACTGTATTGCCTCACATCTATACCAACTCTCTAATTCCTTATCATAGTAAGACCTGGGGACCTGGTGCTGGTCCATTATATTGATGACATTAAGTGTATCTGGTAAGCTAGAAATAGCAAACACACTAGATGCCTTAGAAAGATAAATGCATGCTAGTGAAATGCAGTCAGAGGTCTGCTATACTGATGAAATTTCCAGGGGTCCAGTAGTCTAACACATCTCAGAATGTCCCCTAGAAAGTTATAGACAAGTTGTTGGACCTTGTATTTCCCAGCGTGAAAACAAACAGACAAAACCCCAAATGCTTAATGGGCCTCTTTGGATTTTAGGGTTAACACATTCCTTGTCTGGGCATGTTGTTTCAGTCCACATACCAAGTAACTCATAAAGCTGCTAGTTTTAATGGGTCCGAGAGCCAGAAAAGATTATGCCGAACGTCTAGGCTTGGATGCAAGTTTATTTGCCCCTTGGGCCTTAAGAATTAAAAAAGCCCAGGGGCGCCTGGGTGGCTCAGTTGGATACACATCCAACTCTTGATTTTGGCTCAGGTCATGATCTCATGGTTCATGGTTTGAGCCCCCCCATTGGGCTCTGCACTGACAGTGTGGAACCTGCTTGGTATTGTCCTCTCTCTATCCCTTTCCCTCTGTCCCTCCTGTGTGTTCTTTCTCCACCACCCCCCCCAAATAAGTAAAATAAGCCTAAAAAAAAAAAAAAAAAATAACAGACCCACTGGTTTTAGAAGTGTTTGTGGCAGATACAGGTGCTGCATGGAGCTCTTACAAGCCCCAGGCTCAAGGATGACAGGGAGCATCCCTGGGGTTTTAGAGTAAGGCCAAGTCCTCTTCTGCTTTGCTGAAAATCAGCTCCTGAATTGCTGTTTGTTCATTACAGAGTCTGAATTCCTAACTGAGACATGAAATGACTATCCAACTTAACTGCCCACCATGAGCTTGGAATGACCTGATCGGCCAAACCATAAAATTGGACAGGCACAGGGATATTCTATTTAAAGAACAATAGTACATAGGAGACCAGGCCCAGGCATATCTGAAAGGCAGAAGTAAACTTCATAAACTGGTAGCTCAGACTCCCACAGTATTTGCTCCTTCAGCTTTTCCAACTATTTCTTAGTTCACAGCAGAATCTTATGGGGGAGATCTAAACATCAAGGAGAAAAACTGTAGGCCTGATTGGATGTATGTATGGGTCTGCATAGTATGCTGGCCCCAGCCGGAAATAGGGGGCTATTGTCATTTCACGATAGCCCCTTCAAGTTGCCCTGAAAAATAATGATGAAGGGAAATCCTCCCACTGGGCAGAAATTGAGATGGCATATTTGGTTATTCATTTCATGTCGGAGGAGATCTATGATACAGATCTACATCAATCTGTGGGCTAATGAGTTGGCTAGCTGGGCAGGGACTTGGCAAGAAAACGATTAGAAAACTGGCTGCAAGGAGGTGTGGAGAGTGGCATGCAGATGAACTTCTCAGAACGGACATGGAATGTGAAGATATTTGTGTTCCAAACAAGGGCCTACCAAAGGGAATCTACTGGAGAGGATGCTGTCAATAAATGAGAGGTCAAGGTGTCCCACCCTGTGGATGTCAATCTTCCCCCAGGCACTTGCCTACTCAGTGGGTCCATGTACAAAGTGACCATGGTGGCAGATATGGAGGTTATGCCTGGACTCAGCAGGTTGATTTCCTTTCAACAAGTTGGATTTGGTTATTGCCACTGCACAGTGCCCAAACCACCATCAGCATAGATCAACAGAAAACCCCTGGTATGGCGCCATTTCCTGGTGAAACCACCCAGTTCCCTATTGGCAGATTGTTTATACTGGACTCTTCCATTATGAAGTCAAAGCTTTCTTCTTGGATACCTATACATTTTGTGTATTGGTTTGTCTTCTCAACTCATAGTACTTTTGCCAGGAACGCCATTCGTAGACTTACTGAATGACTTTATCTATGTCCCATACAGTATCGCTTCTGACTAGGAGTTACATTTTTCAGTAAAGAAATTATGGCAACAACTCACACTCAGGTAATAATAATTCATTAGCTTTGCCATATGCAGCTCTCTTGATAGAATAGTGGGATGGTCTTTTGAAGAGTCAAATGTGGTGCCGGCTAAAATACAACACTCTGAGAGTTCTGTCTTGCTGCAAGCAGTGTATTCCTTAAACCACTGGTTTGTAAATGTTGCTATCTTCCTCATGACGGAAATGCAGAGGTTCAAGAACCAAAGGATGTAATGGGGGAGAGAGCTCCTCTTACTGTTAAACCAAATGACATACTGTAGGAGCTTTTTCTTCTTCGTCTGGGACCTAAGCCTCCATGGAGAGGAGGTTCTAATGCCCAGGAATGAAAGAAATGCTTCCCTTAGGGAATATAGTCAGGATCTGAGGAATTGGAGGTTGGGATGCCTGATAGCCATCTGGCCCCTCATGTCAGTGAATAAACAGGTAGAAAGGAGGGATCTTACTGCTCGGGGTGATTGATGCTGACTATTCAGGGAAAACTAGGTTGTTGCTACTCAGTGGAGGTAAATAGGACTGTGTCTGGAACCCAAGGGATTCCTTAGAGCAGGTCTTATTACTTCTCTGCCCAGTAGTTTCGGACAATTGAAAACTGTAGCACCCAATAAAGAAAAGCACCAAGGACACAGAAGCAAAGATGTGATTCCCACTCCAGGTGAAGAAGAAGAGCATCAGGCTGAGGTACCCGTAGAGACAAGGGGAACATGTGATAGTTAGTGGAAGAAGGCAGCCATGGTTATCAAACTAGAGACCTTGTGAGGAGCTATAGAATCAAGTAGTCTCTCAATTAACTGCTTAACTGTTTCCTCCTCACTCCTGCCTTTTCCTCCAACCACCGCACGTGAGTAAAAAGTTTCAGTTGGGATTATGACCACATTGACCTAACTTGTGATCATTCAGAAGCTAATATTTTTTTATATTTTTCTTGGGATAGGGAACAGAGAGTTCTCACCCATGGAGGAAGAGCGTGGACCTGAGGGGCAAAAGGCTTAGACTATGCTGGATAACTTCCAGTGACCCTTCAAGATCCACTGGAAAGAAATTGGAGGGTGGGAAGAGAGTGAGATCAGGGTATTCCTGATTCCTTCTATCTGGGGTCACCCCAGTCTATTTTTCTTGAGGAGGGTCATGGCTCCTATTATGTTGTCATTTCCACAAAGCTCTCTCTGTGGGTTCTGGTAACCTTTTCCTCCTCTTGTCCATTCAGGCCTATGGGGAGGAAGGGGTGTATCCTATCGTTACTAGCCCTGGGGTTGGGCGCTATGCTTTGGGATTTCCCTATACTCTGCCCATATCTTTATAAATAGCTCCTTTATTACATTTAACTCAAATTGCCAAATTCTGAATGTGTCATATGTTTCTTGTTAGGACCTGATTGGCACAGCATGCCTCCCAAGTTCGCCCAAACGGACTTGAAAGACTTTGATGTGGGAGAGACGTTCTCTCTCTTGAAAAGATGTAAATGACTGAGCATACAGTTATGATTCTCACAGAAAATTATCTTACAGACATGAGGGAACCTGGCCTTAGTAATGAACGTCAGTTCAGAGAGAACTAAATACATGCTGATCCTTGCTGACATTGTGGAATTATCGTATCAGCCATTCTGATCCTGTACTACTTCTAGACTGCCAATGACGGGATCGAGTAAATATTTTGATTACTTTGAATTGGATTTTTCCAGCTTTTTAAGCTGAAAGTAAATTTAACTGATTGGTTCTTGTGAGTAGAATTGAGGAGTCAAGGGGTACACACATTTATTTTTTTCATAGCTCCTGCAAAATTGCCTTCCAAAAAGGCTGTGTTAATTCTCACATTCATCCATACAGTGAGTGAATCTGTTTCTTCACCGCCATTGCCATCTTTAAAAAAAAAAAAAAAAAAGTTTATTTATTTATCCTGAAAGAGAGAGAAAGAGAGAGAGAGGAGAGACAGAGTGCACATGTGTGAGTAGGAAAGAGTCAGAAATAGAGACAGAGAGAGAGAGACAGAGAGAGAATTCCAAACAGGCTCTGTGCCGTCAGTCCAGAGCCTGATGCGAGGCTCGATCCCACCAACCATGAGATCATTACCTGAGCCAAAATCAACAATCAGACGCTTAACTCTGAGCCACCCTGGTGCCCCACCTACCACCTTTTTAATTTGTGCCTTCCTGTTGGGTGGAAATGGAATCTCATTGTTGCTTTGATTCTCATTTTGCTAATTACTAGTGTGGTTAACTATAATTACATTTATTTGTTGGATATTTATATTTTCTTCTCAGTGAAATGCTTTTTACATCTGTAGTTTATTTTCCTATAAAATTACTTGCATTTTAAAATTGATTAGTAGGAACTATTTAAAAACTTTGAATATTAGGTATTAGCTTATTGGATGCATTGTACATATTTTCTCCCACATACTTTTTCTTTTAACTTTCACCTATGTGTTTTGTCAGGTTTGTCCAAAATTCTAAAATTTTGGTGATGTTCAATTTACCATCTTTTGTTTCAAGACTGTTGCATTTTGTGTGATGTGGATCATTGGGCTAAAAGTTCTCTGTCACTTGGCTCTTTGTCCAGGAATTTCAAACTTTAGACATTTAACCTAAACTTTTCCTTCAGTGTTTTACCGCAAGCTGTCTGATGAGGCTTTGAGTGTTTGTTTCTTATTTTGTGGTTGCACATGAATGTACAATTTGATCAATAGATGTTTTAAATTCAGAGAAATATACCTTGATGTTGGTCCTTTAGAGTTGGGCTCTTTTGTCTTGATGCCTTTAATATTTCTATTTATTTTCTATTTATTATTTGGTGAGGTGTGTGGAGGTAATTTTTGCTAATTTGTCTTTCATTTTCACACGAAGGAGAGGAAACTGTTGACCCACAACCTAAAGTCTGGGTTTTCACAGAGGACCCAGCTTCAGGAAGGTGTGATGATGGATCAGCCCACAGGGAAGTAAGTCTTAGACAATGGGCTTGGGCTGCTTAGAGGAGCAGAGGTTTGGGCAAGTTCAACTATATCATCCCACCCACGTTTGGTAAAAGCTGTACTGCAGAGGTCGCCCTGGGAATTTCCTTGGCATTTTCCCATTTTCCTAAATCTACTCAAGTACAAATGGCCTGTGCTGTTCTCTGTGGTGCATGGTACACATCATGTTGCCCCATTAGTTTGACCAAGGTTAGTGCCAGTTCTTTTCCAGTAGCAGGGCCCAAACCAGACTGCCAAGCTTGCTTGTTAGTAGCCCTTGATGGGATGTAAGCTACAGTGGCCCTAGTCTTTTCAGGGGTCCCAAGGGAACTGATGAGCACGGCAGCAGGAAGCCCTGCATTGAGGAGTTGGGAGTTATAGATTCCAAGCCCAGTTCTACTACTAATTTGATTCTGTGTATTTGTCAACTGTGGGGGCCAGGTAACCTCTACTTTCTACCACTTCTTGGTTCCTTCTGCTTTATTCATGTTAGCTTGGCTACATGAATAAGTTTTTATGGAGATTGTGCATCTATGAACAGATTATAGAGATTCTAGTGATGTTGAATGACCAAGCTCTCTCACCCTACCTGGTGTCCATTGATGTTCCCTCCACTTATCAAGATCATGGGCATGTTTGTTTGTTTGTTTATAAATTTACATCCAAGTTATTTAGCATATAATGCAATAATGATTTCAGGAGTAGATTCCAGTGATTCATCCCCTACATATAATACCCGGTGCTGATCCCAACAAGTGTCCTCCTTAATGTCTCTTGCCCATTTAGCCTACCTCCCCACCCAAAACCCCTCCAACAACCCTCAGTTTGTTCTCTGTATTTAAGAGTCTCTTATGTTTTGTTCCCCTCCCTGTTTTTGTATCATTTTTGCTTCCCTTCCCATTGTTCATCTGTTTTGTATCTTAAATTCCACCAAAAAACTGCTAGAACTGATCCATGAATTCAGCAAAGCCGCAGGATATAAAATCAGTGCACAAAAATCGGTTGCATTTCTATACACCAATAAGGAAACAGCAGAAAGAGAAATCAAGGAATTGATCCCATTTACAATTGCACCAAAAACCATAAAATACCTAGGAATAAACCTAACCAAAGAGGTGAAAAATCTATACTGAAAAGTATAGAAAGCTTATGAAAGAAGTTGAAGAAGACACACAAAAAATGGAAAAAGATTTCATGCTCAGATTGGAAGAACAAATATTGTTAAAATATCTATACTACCCAAAGCAATCTACATATTAAATGCAATCCTATCAAAATAACACCAACATTCTTCACAGAGCTAGAACAAACAATCCTAAAATTTGTATGGAACCATAAAAGACCCTGAATAGCCAAAGCAATCCTGAAAAAGAGAACCAAGACTGGAGGCATCACAATTCTGGACTTCAAGATGTATTACAAAGCTATAATCATCAAGACAGTATGGTACTAGCACAAAAACAGACACTCAGATCAATGGAACAGAATAGGGAACCCAGGGGGCGCCTGGGTGGCGCAGTTGGTTAAGCGTCCGACTTCAGCCAGGTCATGATCTCGCGGTCCGGGAGTTCGAGCCCTGCGTCAGGCTCTGGGCTGATGGCTCAGAGCCTGGAGCCTGTTTCCGATTCTGTGTCTCCCTCTCTCTCTGCCCCTCCCCCATTCATGCTCTGTCTCTCTCTGTCCCAAAAATAAATAAACGTTGAAAAAAAAAAAAAAAGAATAGGGAACCCAGAAATGAACCCACAAACGTATGGCCAACTAATCTTTGACAAAGGAGGAAAGAATAGCCAATGGAATAAAGACAGTCTCTTCAGCAAATGGTGTTGGGATAACTGGACAGCAACATGCAGAACTGGACCACTTTCTTATACCATATACAAAAATAAATTCAAAATGTGAGACATCAAAATCCTAGAGGAGAAAGCATGCAGAAATCTCTTTGACCTTGGCTGCAGCAACTTCTTACTCAACACGTCTCCGGAGGCAAGGGAAACAAAAGCAACAATGAACTATTGGGACCTCATCAAGATAAAAAGCTTCTGCACAGTGAAGGAGACAATCAGCAAAACTAAGAGGAAACCATTGGAATGGGAGAAGATATTTGCAAATGACATATCAGATAAAGGGTTAGTATCCAAAATCTATAAAGAACTTATCAAACTCAACACCCCAAAAACAAATAATCCTGTAAAGAAATGGGTAAAAGACATGAATACACACTTTTACAAAGAAGACATCCAGATGCCTAACAGACACATGAAAAGATGCTGAACATCACACAGCATCAGGGAAATACAAATCAAAACCACAATGAGATACCACCTCATACCTGTCAGAATGGTTAACATTAATAACTCAGGCAACAACAGATGTTGGCGAGGATGTGGAGAAAGAGTAACACTTTTGCACTGCTGGTGGGAATGCAAGCTGGTGCAGCCACTCTGGAAAACAGTATGGAGGTTTCTCAAAAAATTAAAAATAGAACTATCCTAGAACCCAGCAATTGCACTCCTAGGTACTTGTCCAAAGGATACAGGTGTGCTGTTTCAAAGGGGCACATGCACCCAATAGCAGTGCTATTGACAATAGCCAAAGTATGGAAAGAGCCCAAATGCCCATTGATGGATGAATGGATAAAGAAGATGTGGGAGGAGGTCAAACTTTCACTCTTCACAGATGACATGATACTCTATATGGGAAACCCAAAAGATTCCACCAAAAAACTGCTAGAACTGATTCATGAATTCAGCAAAGTTGCAGGATATAAAATCAATGCACAGAAATCAGTTGCATTGCTATACACCAACAATGAAGTGACAGAGAAATCAAGGAATCAATCCCATTTACAGTTGCACCAAAAACCATAAAATACATAGGAATAAATCTAACCAAAGAGGTGAAAAATCTATACACTGAAAACTATAGAAAGCTTATGAAAGAAATTGAAGAAGACACAAAGAAATGGAAAAGGATTCCATGCTCCTGGATAGGAAGAACAAATATTGTTAAAATGTCGATACTACCCAAAGCAATCTACATATTCAATGCAATCCCTATCAAGTAACACCAGCATTCTTCACAGAGCTAGAACAAATAATCCTAAAATTTGTATGGAACCAGAAAAGACCCCAAATAGCCAGAGCAATCTTGAAAAAGAAAACCAAAGCAGGAGGCATCACAATCCCAGACTTCAAGCTATACTACAAAGCTGTAATCATCAACACAGTATGGTACTGGCACAAGAACAGACACTCAGATCAATGGAATAGAATAGAGAACCCAGAAATGGACCCACAAACGTATGGCCAACTAATCTTTGACAAAGCAGGAAATAATATCCAATGGAATAAAGGCAGTCTCTTCAGCAAGTGATGCTGGGAAAACTGGACAACGACATGCAGAAGAATGAACCTGGACCACTTTCTTACACCATACACAAAAATAAACTCAAAATGGATGAAAGACCTCAATGTAAGACAGGAAGCCATCAAAATCCTCAAGGAGAAAGCAGGCAAAAACCTCTTTGATCTTGCCCACAGCAACTTCTTACTCAATATGTCTCTGGAGGCAAGGGAAATAAAAGCAAAAATGAAGTACTGGGACCTCATCAAAATAAAAAGCTTCTGCACAGTGAAGGAAATAATCAGCAAAGCTAAAAGGCAACCGACAGAATGGGAGAAGATATTTGCAAATGACATATCAGATAAAGGGTTAGTATCCAAAATCTACAAAGAACTTATCAAACTCAACACCCAAAAACCAAATAATCCAATGAAGAAATGGGCAAAAGACATGAATAGACACTTCTCCAAAGTAGACATCCAGATGGCCAACCGACACATGAAAAAATGCTCAACATCACTCATCATCAGGGAAATACAAATCAAAACCACAATGAGATACCACTTTACACCTGTCAGAATGGCTAACATTAACAACTCAGGCAACAACAGATGTTAGCAAAGATGCGGAGAAAGAGGATCTCTCTGCATTGTTGGTGGCAATGCAAGCTGGTGCAGCCACTCTGGAAAACAGTATGGAGGGTCCTCAAAAAACTAAAAATAGAACTACCCTACAACCCAGCAATGGCACTACTAGGCATTTATCCACGGAATACAGGTGTGCTGTTTCGAAGGGACACATGCACCTCCATGTTTATAGCAGCACTATCAATAATAGCTAAAGTATGGAAAGAGCCCAAATGTCTCTCGATGGATGAATGGATAAAGAAGATGTAGTATATATATATATATATATATATATATATATATATATATACACACACACAATGGAGTCTTACTCAGCAATAAAAAAGAATGAAATCTTGCCATTTGCAACTACGTGGATGGAACTAGAGGGTATTATGCTAAGTGAAATTAGTCAGAGAAAGACATGTCATATGACTTCACTCATATGAGGACTTTAAAACAGATGAACATAAGGGAAGGGAAATAAAAATAATATAAAAACAGGGAGGGGGACAAATCAGAAGAGACTCATAAATATGGAGAACAAACAGAGGGTTGCTGGAGGGGTTGTGGGAGGGGGGATGGGCTAAATGGGTAAAGGGCACTAAGGAATCTACTCCTGAAATCATTGCTTCACTATATGCTAACTAATTTGGGTATAAATTTTAAAAAATAAAAAATAAAGTTAACAACAAAGATGTGGTATGTGTGTATATATATATATACACAGACATACACACAGACACACAGACACACACACACACACACACACTGGGATATTACTCAGCAATCAAAAAGAATGAAATATTGCCATTTGCAACAACATGGATAGAACTAGAGTATATTGTGCTAAGCAAAATTAGAGAAAGACAAATATCATATAACTTTACCATATGTGAAATTTAAGATACAAAAAAGATCATGGGCATGTTAAGTGAGCAAACTAGTGGGGCTTGTTAGCAAACAAGCGTGGATGATAATATCTTAGAGCTTAAAAATTGGAATCTGGACTTAGTGAGCTCATAAAATTATTTTCATGTCTAGGATCTTTGGCTTTACGAGTACTTACTTGAATTCAATTCAAGCCACGCTTAATGGTGTGCATATTTCATTGTTGTAAGTGACAACAAAACATTAATAGAAAGAACCTGGCAAGCTGGGTTATGTTTACATAGCAGAATCACATTCTTTACTTTTTATAACCAGCATAAATATTGATAGTCCTCTCAAATACAGCTAGGGTAACATGTAATTTTATTATCCATGCCTCTAAGACAAAAGTTCTGGTCCATTTCTTCAGTAGATGGGCTGTCTGCTCCTCAATTATGTACCCCAGTGGTTCAGTTCTTCCCTATTATCACCATCACTCCTATTCTAATTTCTCTTATACTCATTCACACTAAAGTTTAAACGGGGAACTTCAGAATGGATACTGATTGCTGGGAACTCTGGAAAGTACTGGATTCTCTGAATATTGGGAAGTGAGGGAAAGGTCAGGATCAAGTGGAATAAAGAGGACACATGTCATCATAAAACATAGATTTTTACACCCTCCTTCTGGGCATGGAAAATTCAAGCTAGATCCAATGGCTTTTGAATCACTGAAAATACAGCTTTCTGGGTTGTGTCGCTTGGGACCTCTGAGCATCTCTTGGGCTCATGCCTCCTCTCCACATTTGTGGTTCATGCACCCAACCGATTATACTCTCTTTTCAGAGGTCTGAGCATCAGTTTGGCAGAAGGTCTCCTCCTGAGGTCTGGGCATCCGTCCTACAAGTTCCTTCCTTTGAGCTCCTAGGCTTTTTTGTTCTCTCTGGTTTCTTTCCTGCAATTAACTATCTGGGATCCCTTAGTACTTCCTTGTTACTCTTTAGCCTTCTGACATGTTTTCTAAACAATTCCCTTTGTTTGAAATTCCTGGTGTGGGTTCTGATTTCCACACTAGATCCTGATTGAAACAGAAGCCTAAAGAATTTGGGGGCCAGATGATAGGACTATTTAGATGCCATTTTATGGGGAGCCTCCCAAGAAAGGTCTGTTGACTGATGCGTAATGGAGAGGCTCTTCAATTGGACAGAGGGGACCCAAGAGAGGTGACCCTGGCTGAGCCTGGCTTTGAACACCAGTGTGCCTGAATTCATTTTCACACTGTCTCCTGGGGTGACAGATAAACTGGAAGCCAAAAATGATGGGTTTGATGTCTCCACAGGAAAGGACCATGTTCATCCAAGGCTAACAGGGAGATGGGGGTGAAAAGTATGAGAGGTTGAGCAAGAAGATTCCTTTCAGGGTTGGGAAAAGGGGCTCATGGAAGTGCTTGCCTAGGAGGTTCTATTTTAGCCCTTCCCCCAACCTCCCTGTAGCTAGGCAGTTAAATATGAAGTTGATTCCAGTCTGTCTTTTGAAATTCACCTCAGTCAAGTTAACTTGTGCCTCAGAAGGTTTTCATGCTTGATCTCAGCAGATGGGGTGTGGAGGTGGGAGTGGAGGCATAAAAAAACATGATACAAAAAAATAATAATAATAGTAACTGTTACCATTAGTTGAGAACCTACAAATGTCCTGCATTACTAGAACAGAGAGGGTGGGAGAGAAGTTGGGTTCTGGGGCTCTGTTTTTAGAGAAATCAGTGCCAACCATTTTAGTCCTTAGGCAGTTCTGGGTCCATTGCATTTTGGGGGCACCAGAGACCAGGTTTGCATCAGTTATGGGTGCACCACTCAGTACCTGTGGCTTCCCAAGGGGATGAGGTGCATCTCTGAGGGGCTGAAAGAGTATAGTAGGCTTTCAGCTTAACCTTTCTTTCAGGGGTGGCCTGAGGTGGTTCAGGCATGGTTGGATGAGTGGGAATGCCATGTGGGAACCCTGACTAAAGCACACAGCTAATTTTGCAATCACAAGACTCCCTTAGTGGAACTGTAAAGGGCAAGCTTGATTGCCCCAGCAGATGGACTTGCCTTGTGGAGGGCCTGGCATTCCAGGTGTAGCCCAAGTGACAAGGCAGGAGAATTGAGCTCCGGGGAAGTCCCGCAGTCTCCCCTTGCTGAGCAGCCTGGGGTCTGTCATCAACTCTATTTCCCCGTAGGTGTGGCTCGGTGCCTCCTTCTCAAGGAGCTCAGGCTGGTCACACTCATGCTGATGCTGTGATTTCTTCATCTGAGTCTCACAGGATCTTCTGGCATATGATTGCCACACCCCACCCAGCCAGGTGGGACCTCCCCATACTTCCCAAATAAATGACAGTCTCGGTCACTGCTCTTGGGAGCTATTGGAGCTGTGATTCAGTCCCCTGCACTTTCGATAAAGGTCCTTCCTTGCCCGCTGATAGCTGGCAAGTTCTCCAGCTCTTCTTTGTGCTTTAGGGCTCAGGGAAGAGATGCGGCCATGCCGGGCTCAGTCCAGCGTGGGGTCAGTGGTTTCCGGGAGTTACTAGGATCTTGGCAGAGATGCCCTGGCCTGGGGCCGCACCCCCTGCTCCCAGACAGAAGCAGTTGCCGATGGGACGAAGGAGGAGGGATGCGGGCATCAGGTGGCGGTGGCTTTTTAAGGTCAAAAGTCACGCCTGGCTCAGGACCTCTAGGGAGAGATTCTGTCACTGGCTGGATCTTTGGGTGGAGTAAACTCTGCGCCATGTCCCCCTCCCTGACACCACCTTGAAGTTTTGTCTCAGGAGGTGGCTCAGATTTTCTGACTAGGGCTTTGTGTCAGGCCAGGCTTCCAGGCCAGCTCCCTATCCAGAATGGGGACCTCAGTAACTAGTGTCCTGGCAAGGTCTTAGGAATGTCTCCTGACCGACCCTTCTGTCTCCTATTGCTGTCCCCGCAGGTGTGGAGACAATCCCATTATGACATGCATTCGAGGAGTCCCTTTCTGTGGAGAACCCTATACAGCAGGTGATGTTGAGATGGGGCTCTGTACCCACGCCTGTGCCCACACCTGTCTCTTCTGGATGCCCCAGCATTCTCTGCCCCTCTTTGTGCATGGCCCTTCCCACCCGGTGCTGTCCATCTTCCACTGGATGGTGGGCTTCCACGGGGTGGGGAGTGGTGCTTATTCTCTGCTCTAGCTCTAGACCCAGCACTGAGCCAAGCACAGAGTAGGCATCAGAAGGAGTACGTGGGTCTTGACTGTACTGTGGGACAGGTTATCCTCTTAGACCAGCTTCAGCCCTGGCCCTCCTCACCACCACCTGTAGCTTTCCTGGAAAGAAGGGCTGGGCTGAGGGTCACGAGATCGCTGCCAGTTTTGGTGTGTAAACCCTGAGTCTTCCTTCCCGAAGGGCCTAGCATCTAGTAAAGTGGCCTAATTAGAATGTTTCCTCATTATTCTTTTCTATTTGAACCGTAGTGAATAAACCTCAGACCGGGGAGGTCTCTGACTTGAATCAGCAGGTGTGGATCCTGCAGGATCAGACCATTGTGACAGTTCCACGGACTGACAGTGTGACTCCAGGTGAGTGGTCATCCTGTGGCTGCTGCCTTGGAGGCAAGGGAGGCGTCATGTTAGCACACATGGGATGCTGGCACTGGCCTTGTGTTCAAAGGCAGCTTTACAAAAGGGTCCACGTGGAGGGGGGAGACTCCCCCACCTGCCTGGAAAGGGGTGTCCTGGGGAGCCGGAGAGCTGCTTTCAGTGACCTGATGGCCTGTTACATGGAAGAGAAGTATCTTATTCTGCCTGACTTCTGGGTATCCTAAAAGGACTCAATGGGTGGGTAACCATGGGAAGGCAGGTTTCAACATCACATGAGGCCAAACTTGCTAATGGACGGAAGTCTTCAAGGAGCAGAGGGGCTGCTTGGGGTTGGAGTTTCCCACCTCCAGGTGGTCCAGCAGGGGCTGCCATCTGTTTAGCTCTTCATGTTTGCTCCATTTCCTAGGGCAGTGACTGGTGCATGGTGTGAGTGAATGAATGAACGAACAAATGTCGTGGTTGGCGTTTTGGTGGGCCTGGGGTAGCAGGGATTGCACTCAAGGTTTCTTCCTGCCCCACCTGGGTGATGCTGGCCTCGTCCTGATTTCAAGAGGAAACTGACACTATCTTCCCTTTTGTCCTTCTTAGTCACTGTCACTGTTGTCCCATGCAAGTATCCAGAGTATCTTGAGCAAGGCAGAGGGATTCCCATTTATATGGGAATAGAGAATCCAGAAATGTGTCTGTCTTGTGAGGACATAGGAGGGCAGCCCACATTGCAACTGAAGGTGAGTAAGAAAAATAATGTTATTAAAAAAAATACCAGTTTCTTTCTTCCTTCCTCCCTTCCTTCCTTCTTTTCTCCCTTCCTTCCTCCCTTTCTCCCTCCCTCCCTCCCTCCCTTCCTTCCTTCCTTCCTTCCTTCCTTCCTTCTTCTTCCTTCCTTTCTTTCTTTCTTTCTTTCTTTCTTTCTTTCTTTCTTTCTTTCTTTCTTTCTTTCTTCCTTTCTTTCAGAGAGAGCAGGGAAGGGCAGAGAGAGAGAGGGAGAGAGAATCCCAAGCATGCTCCATGCTGCAGTGAGGAGCCTGACATGGGGCTCTCCACCTCACGAGCCATGAGGTCATGACCTAAGCCAAAATCAAGAGTCAGACCAGATGCTCAACCAACTGAGCCACCCAGGTGCCCCAAAAGGCCAGTTTCTTTTATGAGATATTTATTTGGTAGATAATCTAGTTTTAGAAGTAAAAAAAGAAATATTCTCCGTTCTTAAACATATTTATTCCTAGATATTTTTGAGTTATCTGCATGCAGTTGCATTATCCTGCACATCACTAGTTGAGGATCTTTGTCTTTCTTGTATTTTAAGATATTGTCTACCATTGTTTCAAGTATATTCTCTCCTTCATTCTGGCTTCTCTTTCCTTCCTTTTGGAATGCCTATTCCTTAGTCATTGGAACATCTAGATCTCTCTTCAGTATCTCATCTTATTTTCCATACTTTCTATCCTTTCACTGTTTTGTTTTTTTCTTGTTGCACCCTGGGAGAATATCTTGGTTTAATCTTCCAGGTCATGATTACATTTTAAGTTTGTCCTGTCTGCTTCCTCATTCTCCTATTCAGTTTTCTGAGATTTCAGTCTTTCCTCTTGTTCCTTAAACTTCAATTTAGTTCGACTCAATTTCATTTCATCCAGTCCAATTAGCTCAGTAAATGTGTAGGTTTTTAGTGACACAGCACCGTTGTGGCCATTTGAGATATATTGGTGCCCAGAATGGCACAGAGCCCTGCCCTCAGAGGGCATGGATTCTAGCGGGAGGAGAGAAGTGGTAGACAGTAAGTGTAATGGGTAAGTCTGTGGTGTCTTTAAGGGTGTTATGTCCCGTGGGAAAGCACAGTTAGAACAGGCTAAAGAGACTGGCAGTGCCAGCCCAGGTGGAGTTGGGCTGCCATAGAAAATAGTGCAGTCGGCATCATCAGATCTTAGTAGACAGTAGAAGGCAAGAAGAGAGTTAGCCAACAGGTGTGAGTGGGAGCAAGTTCAAGAATTAGCGGAGAGAACAGTGTGACAGGAGTGAACTAAGTGGGGAGGAGTTCAGAGAGATAAAAAGGCAGGACACAAAGGGCCTTGCCGGCATTTGTGAGGACTTTGCCTTTCCATCTGAGTAAGATGGGGCATTATTAGAATGTTTTGAGTAGAAGAGTCCCATGCATGAACATAGGTTTGAAAAGAATTATTTTGGCTACCAGTTGAAAGCAGACTGGGGGAGGGGGGCGGGGGCCAGGGTAAAAGTCCTGTTGGGGGACTTCGAGGTGATCTAGGGGAGATTTGATGGACGCAAGTGGGTAGCAGTGGAGGCAGGCAGAAGCCAGTCAGACTCTGAAAATATTTTATTTAAATTGAGGCAAGAGGACTTGCTGACAGAGTGAATGCTGGGTGTGATGAAAGAGGACTGAGAATTACGTTTTCACCTATGTCCTGTCTGCTAAGCCACCCTTCTATTGCGATTTTGTCTACTGTGGTTTTCGATGGATTGAGAATTGACTGTTTCATTCTGCCACATGTGGGTGCTTAGGGACCCTGGTGCCAGCAGTGTTGCTGCAGTGCTGGAGGTGAACACCCAGACCGAGGGGTTTAAGAGTGGGACAGGAGGAGAGAAACTAGAGACAGCCTATATAGACAACTGTTACAGAGAGTTTTCTGCAAAGGGGGAGTTGGGAAAGGTGGTGGGCAAGCGAGATCATTATTTAAGATAGTAGAATGGCAGCGAATGTGCTAATGGAAATGACGGAGAGAACGCAAACACGAATGGCCGGAAGAGGAACAGCAGTAAGCTGGGGAGGGCAGCTGGGGACTTGCCGCCCAGTCCTTCCCAGGCGGGAGGTTGAAAAGGAAGATGGAGGAGGTGGTGTCAGAGTTTGAAATGAGCAAGTGTCTTTTTATTTATTAAACAGCCAACACATCTCTATTGAATTTCTGTGTGTTGGGATATACAGTGATGAACAAGTCTAGCAATAATTATATGATTGATGGATATTCTAAGTTCAGATGGTAATGAGATAGGGAGGAGGTCCAAATGTGGACAAATTATGGACCATCCCTGGCTAGTGTCTCTCTGGAGATCTTGTGTGTGCATAATTTTGCTAAAAATACTTCAATGTACAGTATATAAATACACAAAATGTACTTCTACATATGATATAGAAAGCATTTTCTGATTGCTCTATTTACTTGGTTTGTTTGTTTGTTTAAATACAAATCCTTTGGTTTGTTAGACCCTCTTGTGTCTTTTTTGTGGCACTGACATTCCTCGAGTGTTGGCAGCTGGTCAGAGGCTAATACTGGAACTTTTGTTAGAAGACTGGTTTTGCAAGGTGGAGGCCCTCAACTGTTGCAGCTTTGGTAGGGGAGGTCCTTGGTTTATTGCTGCAGATCTGCAGCTCCTTCTTTTCCCCCCATCAGCCTCTTGTGTGAGATGAGTTCCAATGCATTATTGGAGTGTGCCCACTTGTTCATTAACCTTTCTTTGTGCCATTCCTACTCCATCTCTGGATTTGAGGAAAGGGACCGAGAAGGTGAGATTCCATGCTCACTCTGCTGCTCCTTTGAAATGTGTTTTAATAGAGGGATAAGGCTTTCTCTAACTTTGGAACATTTATTGATTGTGCACAAGTAACTCTGAACCGCTAACAGCCTCTGCTTCTCCTGCTGGGCGTTCTCTGTCACGTTTCAGGAGGAGGAGATACTGGATCTGTACAACGAAGTCGCGCCCGTGGAGCCCTTCCTCTTCTACCACTCAAAAGATGGCAGGACCTCCACCTTCGAGTCCGTGGCGTTCCCTGGCTGGTTCATCGCCTCCTCTGAGATCCGCCATCCCCTCTTCCTCACTTCAGACCTGGGGGGAAAGAACAATGTTAACTTCAATTTAAGTATCAATGCTTGACCTCAGCCTGGAGGGGGCAGCTTGGTCAGAGGCCTTTGTTAAATTTCCTAGTTCCCAGCATGCTTTCATTTATATTCTCTCCGTGTCATTTCACGTCAGTGCTGAGAGGTGGGCAGGACCTTGTTATCATCACACTTTGTGAATGACTTCAGGGCAGCCGAGGCATAGAATGTGAGCTCAGACATGGGGGGAGGGGTCATGTAAAGTTCTCCTCTCAAGCTGAAGTTGTCCATCCCACAGCCATCTGTACGAGGGTGTCTGGACCCCAAGACATTAGTGCCTTCTCTGTGGGTGGATACAGAGAAGCGTCAGAGCTCATGATCTGGTGACTAGTGTGGAACTGATTCGTTTTGTTTTCTTTCCTATTTAGATTACATTTTCCATATGCTTTGTATGTTGCCAGTATATTTCACGTTGTATAATGTATCCTTTTAAGGGTTAAGGAACGTTTAAAGGTAAATAATTCTTAACAATAGTTAAACTATTTTTTTCCTAATTCTAATATGTAAACATAAAGCCAAATATAAACTTCATGTGTTTACACAACAGAAAAGCTAAAACTAAGCTGTAAAATGAAGTAGAAAACGTAGTAAACTGAAATTAGCGAGAGTAATTGAATGAGGCTAGCTCACTGGGGTTTCACTGGGGAAAGAAGGACCCCTATCAGTGGTGATAGTCCAGCGTGGAGATAATGCATGTAAAAGAACACTACTATATGACTATTTTCTGTACAGTCTCACAGCCTTGATTTCTTTGCCTCTTCTAGACTTTTCCTTTTAGGCATCCACAAGATCTCTTTAAAAATAGCAGTAAAGGTGATGACAGAGCCTAAGGCAGGGCAAACTACAAGCTAGCACACTGCCCCCACTCCCCCAGGTGGCATATGTGGGACATTCCTCAGGCACTGCTGGCTGCCCAGGGACAAAGGAGAGGAAATAAACAAGTAGCTAACTGATAGAGATCACAGTCATGCAGGACCAGAGTCTCCCTCAGTTCGCAAATATCTTAGTAAATTTCAAGAAAAAGTCAATCTTATAAAATAGCCTAATCTCCAGAAACCTGTAGAATCAGTTTGCTGGAGCCCCAACGTCACCCTTCCATAGTGATATAGGGAACAAAGGCAAGAAGGAAATGGCAGGTAAAATTAAGTGCCCGTATAACCTGCGGCCCATTGACAAATGCTTGAGGCAAATACAGTGTACCACGTTTCTCCAGGAACCCCCTACCGTCCTAATGTTAATGCCTTACTAGAGGAAAACCAACCTTAGCTTGATAATAGCAAGGCCTCAGGTATCTTAGGAGTCCTCTTTAGCATATCAAAGTCCCTCTGGAGGCCTTCCTTTTGTCTTTACCTCCCCCAGTGCCATAGTGTATAACCAGTCACTGTTCACAACCACAGTGCAGCTCTTCCTGCCCACAGGTCCTGTCCACCTGCTTTAATATCACCTTTTTGCACCAAAGACGTCTTCAAGAATTCTTTCTTGGCCGTCAGCTACGAACCCCACGATCCCCACCATCACCCCAAAACTTCATCAAAGGTGCCTTTTCTTGGAACAGAGAGCCTAGCTTTCCCACCGGTCATGCTTCAGATGATGTATCCTGATGAAATTAAATCACTGTGGGTACAATTGTAGAAAGATGTAGCTACATCTGGTTTGTATATAACAGATTTCTTATTTTGACTCTGATACTACAGACACAGGAAGTTCTGTTTGCTTAAATACAATTTCCAAAATAGCGCCAGTCACTTACTTTTTTTTTTTTCTTCCTACTTTTGGACAATCAGACCACATACTCTACTAAGCAGGCCAGTAAGCCATCAGTAAGCCCGATTTAATGCAACATCTCTTGATTCTTTGAAGTTTTCTTCCTCAATTAAATATAGTTTTAGCATTGCAGTTTTATTAAAAAACAGCATTAAAATGGGCACTGAGGTAATTAGTTCTGGGATATTAAATAGGAGAATTGGTTATTGAATATTTACTACTATACTCACTGCTCATAAATGGTGATAGCTTCTTATATCTGACCATTTACATTGTTACACTGTCAGTTGTTACATCTGCCAGTTGGGATCCAATAACACATTTGCTTGTGACGTGATTATCGTCTGAGTGTTAGAGCACCTCCATCCTCCTACAGGCTGTGTGGTGATTCCATTGTCCCATCTCTTTACCACAAAAACTGCATGCAGGTGCTGTGACACTTTGGATTGTCACTTAGCACAGATTTGAGCTCAAACAGAAGCTCAAATATGAGTCCTGGTGTCATGTAACTGGTTATCCTGATGGTCCAGAAGAGGTTCTGATAACATATTTAGAGTGTAATCAAAATGAAAACATAGTAATCTCTAGCTTGTGGAGCCTGGAGAGCAGACCTCCAGAGACACCCCCCCCCCCCGCTTATCCATCACGTTTGTGAAAGACCACAGCATATGAAATCATAGAAAGGACCCTATGAGTAGCAACGTCCTCGTTTTCAGGTGAACACCTGTTTTTCACACATCTGAATATCCAGTGCTCTTGCATTTGGGTTCCGTGAGCTCCAGGCCAACACTCACTGAAGGATTTGGTTCTTTTGCATCTTTGGTATGAAGGGCTTGATGCCCTGTGTTGGGGGAGGTCATTGAGAGGATGTGACCACCAGCTAACCCATGAGCTGGACCCTGGCAGCTGGAGGCTCCTCACCCCCTCTCCTGTCCTTGCAGTGTGTGCTCTGGGTGCCTTCCTGGCTCCCAGAAGCTGCCCCAAGGACATAGCCTTGAGGCAGTGTAGTGACGTGATGTTGAGACATCTGGACGGTGCCTGTGGCTGAACCCAGTTAAAGCTTCTATATAAATTTTTAATATTCTAGTGGGTGGGTATGGAAATGTACTCATCTTACAGCTGCCCCAAAACAAGCATCATATATAAATTCCCTTGCTTATTAAACTTGCCACCTACAGATCTGGGGTGAATTACTTCTTTCTTTGGTCTCAATCCTGACCTACCCATATGAGGACTGGTTTCAGATTACACTGGGAAGCTCCTGAGAAGGTGTAATCTAAGAGATTACACTGAGAGAGGGGATTTTGGATTCCAGGAAGGAATTTAGAACCTTGCCACCAAAATCACAATTGTAGTGAAAACAGTTGAGTGGGATGTTTTTCTGCTGAGCTGCTTTGGGGCTTGTATCTTCCGGCACCAGGATGGCTGAAGGGCAAAGACCACTTCCTGAAACTGGACTTGAAGATACTGTCCCTGAACTCACAAACGATTGGGCACAGGTACTAAAGACGCTGTCCCTGGGACACTGAGAACAGTGGCTATAATTAATGATCCTCATGTCAATAAAACATTACTTTTTATTTCTCAGCCTTTAAAGAGTTGTTTAAAAGGAGATTCTTACCAAAGCAATACATGTCTATGATTGAAAACAATATCCTGCCCCGATCATATTTCCATGAGGCAACTGCTAAGTCTTTTTCAGCTCTTTTCCCTCCACGTGTCTAGGTATATGTTTTACTCCTATTTCTTGAATTACCAACTTTAGACATTATCTTTTCTTTTTTTAAAAAAAGTTTTATTTAATTATGAGAGAGAGTGAGCACAAGTGGGAGAAGAGCAGAGAGAAAGAGGGAGACACAGAATCTGAAGCAGGCTCCAGGCTCTGAGCTCTCAGCACAGAGCCTGATGCAGGGTTTGAACCCACGAACTGAGAGATCATGACCTGAGCCAAAAACGGATGCTCAACTGACTGAGCCACCCAGGTGCCTGAGACATTATCTTTTTTACCAGGCAGATGGCATTTGCATCCCTACTATACAAAAATCATGTGCTCCTTATCTATTTGCTAAAGTTAATAGAAGTAGTAAGTCAAATAAAATATATTTATAGAGAGTTAGATAAACTTCGGGTGGTCCTGTTAGACAATGCTCTGGTATGACATTGGAAAGGCACACAATAATCCTTTCGCCTTTTTCAGAATTTGGATAACTTCTCTGAATGATATCATTTTCCTTCAGCCTTTTCTTTTTAGGGGTAAGGAATGCGGGGGGAGGTACATGGAGTGGAAGCGACTTGCAGTGACCATTAGTAGTAGGTTTGGAAATGTGATACTCTTGATTTCAATTTCCATCTCCTGGTGTTGGGGTGTTATGAAGCACTGTTTGAGAAATTAGCAACAATTACCCAAAGCAAGACAGCAGAATAAAGTATGATCCCCCTTGTTCCCATCATTGGGGCTGTCTAGCAGGGTGTCAGCAGATGACCCACCCAGGGTGGAACATTCCTGGCCACCTAAACATTGTTATGTAATGGTGTAAGTGCTGAAATATATTGTGTATCTATATTTCTCAAACTTGAAGTAATATCAGAATCATCCGGGGTCTGAACTACAAGCTCAGGTGTTTGGGCTCACTCTGGACCCAGTAAATTAAAACCTATTCCCTGCATAATTCCTACTTAGTAGGTTTAGAGCAGGGCTGAAGAATCAATATTTTACTAATGACCTTAGGGAATAGAATGCATTCCCACTGTTCACATGCCCACAGGGCAGCTGAAGACAAAGCCTGGCTAAGGTCAACTAGCAGAGTGATTTTATTTGCTTGGGTAGCCAGTGACTCTTCTGTGGTTGATGCCTTCTGGCGGACATTAACAAAAAAATACAAACATCTTCGCATTTTGTGCACATTCCTATATGTCCATCCACATGTCTTTACTCTATATCTCTTTATCTTTTAGTCTTCTGATCAGTGAGCAGGCATTGACCACTGCCCAAGAATCTATGTGTATTGTCCTTTTGGGACATTGTTTTTTTGTTTCATTTTTTGGGGACATTTTGTATTTTGTTTTGTTGTCTACTTGTGTGTTCTTGCAGTTCACTGAATTTCTTTAAGAGGGTTATTCAGAGTTCTTTGTCAGACCATTTTTCTCCATTTCTTTAGGGTCAGTCATTGGAACTATATTAACTTTCCTTGGCGATATCATGTTTCCTTGACTATTTGTGATCCTTGTGGCCTTTATTGGTGTCTGTACATTTAAGGAAGTAGGCACTTCTTTCAGTCTTGGCAGGCTGGCTTTGGAAGGGAAAGCCCTATACCAGGCAGCTTGTCCAAAGATTCTGCGTGGGCTTGTTCTGAAGTCCTCAGACAGGCAGGTCTGGTGCCTGGATCAGCAGGTGGGCAGACCTGGTGCTTGGGTCCATAGGGGCCGGTCTGGTGTCTGGGTTCACTGGGACAGGCCCAGTTCCTGTCTGTGGTGGTGGGCCTGGGACCCGGGTCTATGTGGATGGGCCTGGTGTCTGGGTCCATAGGAGCTGGCCTGGAAGCTGAGACATGGAGGCCACCCTAGCAGTTGGGCAAGCCTGAGCCTGGGGCCATGGGAATCAGCCTGTAGCCTGTAGCTGCAGGGGCCATGAAGGACCACTCGAACCCATGGGGGCTGGCTTGGAGGCTAGGGCCCAGGGAAATGTCTGGAGACTGGAGCTCTAGGGACCAACCTGGTGCTGGAGTGGGCTGGGAGCCTGCATCCATGGGAGCCCATGTGGAGCGTAGGTTTATGGGGGGGAGCCTGTCTAAAGCCTGAGGCAATGGGGCTGGCCTGGTGCTAGGGTGAACAGGTGGCCTGGATCCACAGGAGACTGCCTGGACCTTGGCCAACAGTAGCAGCGTGGCACAGGGGCAGGCCAGGACCCTCCTTCCATGGGAACTTATTTGGGGTCTAGGTCTGTGAAGGCTGGCCTGGGTGCTGAGGCAGGCTGGTAGCCTGGGTCCATGAGAGTGAGCCTGATACTAGGGAGGGCCAGGAGTCTGGATTTGCAGGAAGTTGCCTGGAGCCTGGGTTTGTGGGGGGTCTTCCCAGTGCTGGAGTGGACAGGTAGCCTGGGTTTGTTGGAGCCCACCAGAAATCTGGGGCATGGTAACTTGGCCTGGTGCCAGAGTAGGCCAAGAGTCTCAGGCCACAGAAGTCAGTCTGGTGCTGGTGTGGGCTGGTGGTGGAGTCTGCTGTGAAGTCAGTTCCTTACTTCACTCTTCTCCTGTGAACTGGATGTCTCTCTCCATGCTGGGATACTCTGGCTTGGGGGATGGGTGATGGGAAATTATATTTCCTACCCTTTTTTCAATGTATCTTTTCTTATTTCTGTGCTCCACCCAGATGCTGTCATCCCTCACCTGAAATTCTTAACTCTTGTGAAGGTATTTTTGTGTATGGATAATTGTTCAAATTGATGTTTCTGGGAGGCAAAGAGTGCTAGAAATTCCTATACCATCAGCTTGCTTTACTCTCTAATTCTCTCCTCTGCTGTGTGTTGTCTGTTGCCAAATACAAATTTTGGTTTATTTTAATTTTATTTGTTGTATTATATTGTTCTAGAGATGCTGTTTAATGCTTCCAAATCTGCCACTTTTCATAGTTTGCTACTCTAGAAAAACATCCATGTTTGTCATTTGCTTCTTAAATATGGTTAGGATAGTTGTTTTAAGCTCTGTGTATAATAATTATAAAACCAGATGTCTGTGTATGTTTCTACTATCTTGCTTTGTCTATTTTTTTGGTTCTTGTTCTTGTGATCTTGTTTACTTATATGCCTGGTGATCTTCAACTCTTTGTGTCTTGTTGCCTTTGTAAAATTATTTAAGTGGCTCTGCCCTCCTCTAGATGGGTTTTCTCTTTTTGTTTCTGGTGGAAAGCATTTGGCCTACATTAAACCAAATGCAGTTTGAGAGTTCCTGGCTCAATCAAACTGTGAGCACTCAAAGTGAAAATCCTCAGGAGGGCATGTTCATGGCCACAGCCTTCCAGGAATTACTTCTTTTCTTTATATCTTTCCTTCACCCACTTTGTTCAGTGCCAAGACCATCTACTTCATGGGTTCCAGAGATTGGGTGAATCTAGATCTGGTTTGCTTGCCTAGTCCTAGGCAGCCCCTGAGTCCTGATCTCTCTCTCTCTCTCTCTCTCTCTCTCTCTCTCTCTCTCTCGTGCTGGTGTGACTAGAGTATGGCATGGGTGCATGCTATAGCAGCACAGAACATATCGTGGCTTTAAGGCTCCTTTATTTCAGATCCTGATTCTATATGTCTGGGATAAAGCCTGAGATTCTGCATTTCTGACAAGCTGCCAGATGATGCCAATGCTGCTCGTCCACAGATCATACTTTGAACATCAAGGATGTATAGAACAAGGACTCTTTCATTTAATAACTTGGCAATATGTGAACAATAGTCAAACTGAGTGATAGGAATTGTGCTATATAAATTGGGAGAGATTTATGGAACTGAGGGGACTATGTTAGACCATGACCTGACTAGTGAAGGATAGATATGGATGGACAAGGGAATGAAATCCTAATTCAGATCCAGTTCGGGCTACTTGAAGAGAGAAGAAAGGCTATATCTCTAGATTTTATTCATATGGAGTTCTTTTTTTTACAGGGAAAGAGGTTTCCTTCACATATTTTGACCCAGGGGCCCTTCTCAGGATCACCCACCACCTCGGTGGTAAAGGATGCACCTCCATTCTAGGGAGACATAAGTTGAGGTCTTGTGTTATCTGGTGTCACCAAAGCCCCCATCACCTCAGCTAATGGCACTGTGGACTAAGTGCCTAGGCTACACGGAGCTCCATGTATTTATAGGATGAAATAATGAATCTGAAAGGCTCCACATCTTATTAGCTGTGGTCCTGAATGAATTTGCATTAGTATATGAAGTATCCATATCAATGTGTCCTGAATGTTTGCTTCTTTGTACCTTATGGCAGGACATTGAGATCCTCTCCTCAAGATTTCCAAGTGGGTCCAGTCCTATATAAGGAGCATGGGGGTGATGTCATAGGCTCTGGACTTTCTTCTTTGAGCATGGAAATCAACTCATGCTAATGGATACCTGGGGAAACTCCTCTTCATAGCCACAGATTGATTTTGAATCCTAGTTTTGACTCAGACATACCTACTACACATTTGAGTATGAGTGCTTCATGATTCCACACTCTTGAGGGAATGGCCATGGAGCTACTCAGGACAAGATCATAATGACCTTTATATCCCACTGTGCAGTGAGAATCCCTTGGAAGACTATATAGTGTGAACTTGAGAGTGTCTTTATGTGTTAGGTAGGCTGATAAGGTAGCACAAATGTCAAGAGCTAGGATCTACTGGTAGTCAAAGCAAAAAGGCTGGTAGAGACAAATAGGCTGATCTGGGGTCTAGTGACAGACATAGGAGACTCAATAGGCCAGTTGCTACAGGAAGGTGTCATGTACTGGGGACTTTGCATACTCTTCTTTAACCAACACAATAATCCAGCAAGGTACAATGCATTCATATAACAGTCATCTTGGGATCAGAGATGTGAAAGGATTGTGCCAAGGACACAAGTCCAAAAGTTGCAAAGCCTAATTGTGAACATACATCTTTTGAATACGAGTCTCTGGCTCTTGAATACTAAACTACTGTCTTAGTCTGTTTTCTCCCTGAGAAACCCTAGCATTGTTTCAGAAGCTAGGGAGGCTAAGATATTAACCCACCAGTCCCTTCCCCCATTGGTTGAGGTTGCTATTGAAATAAATACCCTTGAGGTGTGAAGCAGACAGGTGCTAGAAACTGCCACAGTGATGGTGAACTCAGTTGGGCTGAAGGGATTGGGGCAGGGTATCTACAGCATTGTCTAAGCTTTCCTTCAGGGAAAACCTAATGTGTGTTCCTAATGTGTGTTTGCTAGATTAGAGCACTGGAGCATCTGGGAGGCATACTCCCTGCCCCACTAATCTAGGTCAGTGACCTATAGTCCATGATGGGCAGGGTGCCCAGGAGCTGGCCTTGCCCAGGGGAGGCTCCCTTGAGTGGAGAAGCAGCATGCATACAGGCTCTGAAAAGCTAGAGAAGCATACACTGGGGTGTTTTTACCTGGTCTGAGATTGGTAGAGAATATGGTGATTGTGAACCAGGAGTAGTTGCAAGCTCCACAGGTCTTAGGGGACCCATTCCTTCCTTAGTCTACTTCCTACCTTGAACCTACTGGGGGCTTCCACTCCTAGGAATAACATTCCAGTGTGTCATTTTGTGGCAAAAGAATCCAGTCATCAGCCCTGGGGCAGTCCCATAATGTTTCTTCCCTCAAACTCAGTGTTGATGACTATATTTCCTGGTTGTTGCTGTTAAGAGCTTACTTAGCATGCCCTACTTTTTCAGGGTGAATGGGCAAGTCACAGTCATACTTGGTTGACATTTACATAAAGACTCACTGAATCTCTGCACCAGGAACCAGAAAATATTCAGCGTCAGGCAGTCCCAACTCAAGTGAGGTAGAACCTCCTTCCTTCCCTGTGTGTATAAAAAGCTTGGAACCTGTTGGATTCAGTCAGAGCACCTAAGTCTGGAAGAAGCCATAGTCCATAATAACAGATTACAGGTGTAGTCTGAAGCCATGAAACCTGCTGATCTTTGATCTTCTCTTGCTTCTGGGGAGTCCTAGACAGCTTTCCAGAGCCCTTGGATACAGCTAGAACCTTTACTTTGGATCCAGGGGAAAAAGCATCTCTTGGACAAAGGTAATTTGAGCTCAGAAGCCATGTGTCTAAGCTTTCCTTTGGGGAAGACCTAATGTGCATCTACTAGCTCAGAGTACTGGAGCATCTGGTAGGTAGACTCCCCTCCCCACCAATCTAGGGCAGTGATCTAGAGTCCATGATGGACTTCTTTCACTGCTGTCCTTGGGGAGCCTTGGGGGACCTTGGTGGAAGGCACAGGATACTGGAGGAGCTAGGGCTACTTCCAAGAGTACAGGTGATGATTTGCTTACTTCCTGTCCATGGATAACTGTTGAATCGGGCACTGAGGATCCTGAGGCAGGGAGGGATATGAACAACTGGCTCTCACTGTGGGGGAGCTTGTGACCTTCTTAGGGAACTGTCCTGGTGCCCTAACCAGAAGCCCAGGAACAGATGACTCCTGACAATCAAAATACCTAATGGAACTTGTGGATGTCCGTGTGCAAGATCCTTAGGGATGCCTCTTTGGATGAAGAATGGGGGAAGATGGGGGTCAGAGAGGCCGATTTTCTGACAGTTATTTAGTAGCCAGGATAAGTGACTTGAAGACAGGATAAGTGGTGACTCACTAGATATGTGGGAGGCTAGAATGGAGATAGATGCACACTCTCCTCTCCCTTCCTTTGAATCCAGAGACTTGGTGCACTGAACAGTGCCCGAGGTGGTGCTCTGGAACCTCCTAACAATCACAGATGTGATGGATGGAGGGCATCCCAAGGCCACTGTAGTCTGAAGAACCAGGACTACCAGTCATGATAGAGATGGGAGTTTCCATTTGGGGTTTTCTGGCCTTGGAAAACCCCCTCCTTAGTCTCAGATGTGCATCTGGGACAGGAGCTTGGAGGCAGCTTTCTTAGAAGCATTTTTACACAAAATTCTGGGGTTGGGAAGGGGAGAGAACAGGATGACATGTTTTCTTCTTCCCTTTTCCACAAGACCTGCTGCTGACAACCTCCTCTCCATCGTCTGATTTACCTTGTCTTCTTCACAGGAAGCTCTGAAGCCAACATGGCCATCCCCCAAGGTGAGTGGTGAATCACAAACCAGCTTGGAAATATCTCCATCCTGCCTCACCAAAGATAATACAGTACAAGGGCCCCTATCATTTACTTAGCTACAGATGCATTTGCTCTTGCTAATATACTCAGATCATAAAACGTGCATTTGAAAATCTCAGAGCATTTAGATCTTTTCTTATTATGTATATTTGGAATTTATTTACTTTGTTAAACAGCATAAAGAAAAAAAACAAGAAACTGATGACAAACTTAAATATTTTTGGCTTTGTTACTACCCAGAGAGTATAAATTAGAAACAGACAAGTCACTGATATCCCTAGAAAAAAGACAAACCTTGAAAATCTCTTGGGGAGTATAAATGCAGGTAGATTCTTACAGATTCTTTGATCCACAAACCAGCTCCTGGCTTATTTCCCCTCCCTTTCTCCTTATAGCCACTCTTTCTCTGAGCAGTGAGCCTACCCCTAAGGATTCAGAAGTCATTATGACCAGGATGCAGCTAGAGTCCTGAAGTTTATAATAACCTTATATGTGTTTTGTGCTTTTCTGTCTTCTGGCAGCGGTAGACTATTCCAGAATCTTTGGTGTTCATGATTCTCTACAGATGGTGTGGGTCCTGAATGGAAATTCTTTAATAACAACTCCTTTTAACAACAATGTCAGTCCTGGTGAGTGACAATCAAAGCCACTTTTTCTTCTTAAAGGGGCACCAGTTCCACTGGAGATGGGGCTGAGCTTGCATGAGCTTACATGCCTTCGGCCTGTCCTGCTTCTGGGACCAATGTCCACAGGAAGGGCAAGCAAGGACAAGATAGTTCCCTTCCACAGAGGAAACCCTGCACCTAGAAATGAGGGGATGAGGGGTTGGCAGCCCTTCTTACCAAGAGAAAATGTCTTCAGATAAGGAGGGATTGTCCACTCAAACAGTATTTGACCTTCTTATTGGAGTTTTTCTCCTTTAAATTTCAACCATTGCTACCTATGTCCTCAGAATCAAACTTGATCATCTTTCCACTATACACTTTCCTAATTCGGTGTCCTCTCTTCTAATATTGGGGATATTCCTTCCTCCCATCAAAAGTCAATCTATCTCAGCTTCTTTCCCTCTTCTAGGACTTCAATGTTTGATTTAATTCTTCTCTTCCCTGTATATTCCACCTTTGTCTATCTACTGGATCCTTTCCATCACTGGTATATGTACTCTAATATAATATTGCTAAGTTTAATAGAAATTCCACCTTCTCTTGATCCCCACATTCCATTCCTACTTCCACTCTTTTTTCCCATATGCTAGTCTCAATACAGTTCTATGTACCAGTCATAGCCAAACTTCATGGAAGAGCTGGCTACATAACTTGTCTCTACTTTACCTTCTGCTCATGTTTGCATCAAACAACATGACTTCTGAACTGTTCTCTCAAGTTCCTCTTCCCAAGGTCACCAGATACACTCTCTGTCCTCACATTATTTGGTTCCTCAGCTGCAGTCAGCATAATTGGTAATTCTTTCTTTCTTGAACACCCTCCATCTTCTCCTTCTGTAGGAACATTCCCTTGTGGTTCACTGGCTTCTCTTTGGCATTCTCCTTTCTGACTCGACTTTTTCTGTACAATCTACAAATACTGGAGGTCCTCAGATCTCAGTCTGCAATCATTGTGCAACCCCACTGAAGGGATTGGGAGCTGGTCTCTTGGATTTATGGATCCAATGCCTCTATCACTCTGGCATTTATGCTTCCAACCAGAAGACCCTCTGAAAAATTTACCCATGTCCTCTTGATATCCTCTCAGACATCTCTAACTCCATCTATCCCAAGCAGAACTATGGACCTGACCTCTCAAAACTGCTGATCAGCCCAGTCTTCCCTATCTCCATTAGTGGCACTACCATTACCTGTTTCCTCCAGCGAGAAATGCAAGAGACATCCGTGATTCAATCTCTGTCCAGTCCAACAGCAAAGACTGATGAGTCTGTGTGCAAAATATGACTTATTTCTAAGATAATATCATGTCTCACCTGGACCACTACCATTGTCTTCTCACTGCCCTCCTTCCCACCTCATTTGTGTAGCCTCTCATCCACTCTCTACAAAGCATTAAGAGTGACCATTTGGACTATGTTAATTGAACAGTGTCTTTCCTATGTGTTTGTGTTTTAGGGGTGGGAAGTGGGGGCTAGTGGGGACACCTCAGGGACACCAGTCTTCTTTCAGAGCTACACAGGGGCCTTTACCCATCCTTTCTCCATAACACTCTCCCTCCAGACCCCCTCCATCATCCTATTCCCATGTCTTCATATACTAGTTTCCTCTTAACTTTCAGATCTTGGTTTGCATTTTACCTCTACAGAGAGGTCTTTCTTGACTCTTCTATGTAAATTTGGTCTCCTACTGTCTCAGGCTTTGGTTCTTCCCTCAAAGCAGATCTTGCAATTTATTGTGGTTCTGTCATTTCTCTGCTTACATCTTTTGGTCTCATCTTCCATAGGGGGAATGACAATGTCTCTCTTATCCTCATCTAAATCTCTGTGTGCTCACATGCATCCTTGTCCCGAGTCGGCATTCAATAAAGAGTGTTGACTGGAGAACTCTCAGCCCGCTGCCCAGAAGGATAGAAGCAGAACACCCAGGCTCCTGGGCTAAATTAGTTGGGAATTAAATTTAGCTGATAGTGACAAGAAACCCACATAACTGGGACTTAACTAAGAAGTTTACTTTAAAAAAAAAAAAAAGTTTATTTCTTTCTCATGAAAAAGAAGCCCGAGCAGGCAGGCTGAGGTTGGTATGGTGGCACCATGATGCTCCCATGGTCCAAGTATTCTAGCTTTCTGCTTTACCAAGCTCAAGTTCTCCTCAACCATCATCCACATATTTGAGGCAGGCAGTAAGAAGACACAACGTGTAAGAAAGGAGCTTCTCCCAGATGAGTCAACTCCTTTTAAAGAACATTCTTAGAAGCCCCACACAACACTTCCATGTTTATCTAGTGGGCTACAAGTTCAGCATATGATAAAATTTAGCTGCAAATGTGGTGGGGAATTTTATTTTTATTTTGGGGATGCAGTGTGCCCTGGTAACATCTGGGGTTCTGATATTAAGTGAAAGAAATGGGCTTCAGATAATGATGTAGGGTCTCAGCTACGTGATGAATAGGAAGAGGCTTCTGGGGGAGTCCTGGCTGCTCAGTGTCCCCCTCACTGGGAGGAGTAATGTCAGGTCAGAAGGACTGTCCTTTCTGCTCCTGGAGCCTGACACCCGTTTCCATTTTTCCTTGTGTTTCCAGTCAGTCTTGATTTAATGACATGTATGGACAAAGAATTCCATGATGCAGGAAAAGGCAATCCAGTTTACTTGGGAATCAAGAACAACCATCTTTGTCTTTTCTGTGCAGAAATTCAGGGCCAGCCAACTTTACAGCTTAAGGTGAGTGGTTGTACAGCTAATGAGAGAAGCACTGTGAGATGTACATTTTATTTCATTTAACGTATCACTGAACAAAAATAACATTTTTTCAATCCTGGATTGTTCAATTCTTGGCTGTCCCCCAAGTCAATAAATGCTGTTTTTGGTGTGGGTGTTAACACTCATTTTAATGTGAAAACATTCTCCAAAAACCAGAGAATACACCCACGAGAATGCTTCAGAAAGGCCAAAGAATGGTGGTTTCTCCATTCTCAGTTTTCTTTAACTACCTCCCAGAAATCCCCCACGATACTGGGCTGCTCGCACTTAAACAAAGGCCACTGTACGACAGAGGAGACAAGGGGGAGATTGTTAGTCTGGATTTTGTGGATTATATGCCTATGGTTCCTGTCCTGAAGGTAGCATTTATAGTTATGAAGCAAATCTTTTTGGTTATGATGAAAGCTTTAAGATCTAAACCCACTCGGAGGCTGAGAATCTTGTGAGACGCCCACACCTGTGGGTGGGTGCCCACCAAGAGCACCCACAAAAGAGACTTAAACCTCTCTCTGTTCTCAGGGAAGACAGAGCTGTCTCAGAGAATCAGAAGCACCTTGTATCATGGGATCCTGGGGTAGAGCCAAGCTATTAGGAGCCAGTGGGTTGCCTCTTCTGACACCTTGTGTCCTTTCATCTGGTTGTGTCCCTGGCCCCTGGCCCTCCCTTTGGGGAAAGCGGTCACTCTCAAGGGCTATGTTAGTTTAGACCCTTTCTCTCAGTAATCCTCTCTAATAAACCTTTTTCCTAATCCTAGGAGAAAAATATCATGGATGTACACAACAAGAAGAAAGCACAGAAGCCTTTTCTCTTTTTCCATAATAAGGAGGGCTCCACCTCCACTTTTCAGTCCGTCTCCTACCCTGACTGGTTCATAGCGACTTCCAAAATAGCAGGACAGCCTGTCATTCTCACCAAGGAGAGGGGCAAAGATTACATCACTAACTTCTATCTAGAGCCTCAGGACTAAATTCAGCCTGGGCTGTGGGTAACTGATTCCAGGAAAGAGGATCAAGCAATCAGAGAATCTTCCATTCAGAGACATAGTAGGTCATCTTCATAGACTAACATGCACTGATGCCCATCCGTAGCCCCACCTCATTCTCGTCACCCAAAACTACCTTTTCCTCTAGACGGCCATTTGTGCACCATGTTTCCTCATATGAACATCACCCCAGTATGAAACCTGAATCACTTTTTATTCTTTCCTGATCTTGTCCCACTATCCACTTAGTTGCCAAGTCCAGTTAAGTCAACATCCCAAATGCTTCTTACGCACACCCCTCTCTATACCTATTCCTTCTGACAACCTATGGCCTAGAGATGCGAGTTCCAAACATTTTTGTTCATACAACCCTATCAATAAAAGAGTATTATTTGTTAATTCTCTGCATGTATTATGATATGTATTCCCAAAGATGAATCTAAAGTTTCTAGTTAAGTAATCTTTACTCCCCATGTGGGACTCGAACTCATGACCCTGAGATCAAGAGTCACGTACTCTTCAAACTGAGCCAGCCAGGCCGCCCACCAAAGAGGAATCTAAGGATAAATGTGAAATACAAATGAATGGGAAGCTGTGAGCTGTACATTTATGATGTAGCCACTTTTCTGTGTGTACATATGTATGCTTCCATTAAAAGTTCGCTTTTAAAAAGAAAACAGATAAAGGTGAAATAAAAAATTTAAATGTCTTGATCATCATAACAGATTCATAATATCATTAGTCAATAATTTGACATGTAATACATACTTTGATTAAGATTAATTATTTACCGTAGTGAATTTAAATCAACCAGTATTTCAAAGAATCACTTAACAAGGGTGCCTGGGTGGCTCAGTTAAGTGTCTGACTCTTGGTTTTGGTCATGATCTTACAGTTCACAAGTTCGAGCCCCGTGTCGGGCTATGCTCTAGCAGTGCAGAGCCTGGTTGGGATTCTGTCTCCCTCTCTCTCTGTGTCTCCCCTGCTTGCTCTCTGTCTTTCTCTCAAAGACAAACAAACAAACAAACAAACAAAAACCAAAAAACAAACTGCCCATGGTTCTGAGCTAATCCTTGAATCCCCTCTTACATCCTGGTGGCATGCCTCTTACTCCAGTCAATGCTGTGCAACCAGCTCGGAGAAGGTATAAATAACCTGACAGCGTGTTATCTCAGCTACACCAAGCATCTGTCTCTCTCTGCTCGGAGGCTCCTAGGACACCATGGGGAAAGACTTGTAGGAACCCACTTGGCACTCACACATGTACACGCTTGGAAGTAAGAGGGAGCAGCTCCACAAGGAACCCTTGACCGTCGTGGGGAGGGGGTGGGAGTAGATGGGAACATGCTACTTGCTGTGACCATTCAAGTGTACAATTCTGAGATGCATTCTACCTGCACAGTACCTTGGAGGGTCCCAGTGGGATTGAGTCATTGTCGCCCATGGCAGTGCTGAGCTCAAGAACATAGCCTTGCATTGGCTTGCCTCATTTCCCTGCTTCAGTTTCTTCAGGCCCCAATCCTGTTCCCTGGGGTCACTTCTCATTATCGGAATGCAAGCCCTTCTCTCAGGTCCTGCTTTCTGGTGTAAACCCAGGGTAAGGCAGATTCGGTCAAAGCGAGCTTCTTTCGTCTACCACCTATTCCCAACGCATTGGATTTCTTCCCTCCGTGCCTCTGCGCGTGCTTTTGCAAACATCTCAAGCACTGTCATCACTGTGTATCTTATCCGCCCCTTATGTCTTCCTAACATCCTACGTCTGTCTAAAGTGTTCAGAAGCCACTCCTCATTCTCCCAACGAAATACAACATCTTCTCTTCTCTGAGGTCTATAGCACTTTACCTTATCCTGAGACATTTCTTTTGTTAGACTCATGCTGGAGTTTTTTTCCTTGTCTTGGCCTCTTTTCTCTCTTTTCAGCCAAATTCTAGGTACATTAGAAGGCAGAGATTGTATCTTTGAGAACCCTATACTCCTTGGGTGCCAGATCTTGCCTCCTACATGGCAGTTGTTGAAACAAATGAATTCTCACTGCATGTACTAACGTCTTCCATTGATACTCAAGTGTGTCAGAGTGGAGTTTGCTCGATCAAGGCAGAGACAGCCCTAACTGCAATAAGGGCACGAGGAACATCAAAGCTCCTCAGAGAAGGTGGGGAAGGACAGCACAGAAAGGCTGACTAGGAGCTTCCCTGTCTCAACTTTTCCTCCTCCTGTGCCAGTCTGACCTTGGGGGACTGTAATGATGTCAGGATATCCTCTCAGGAGAGGGTGGATATAGAAACAAAGCACAGCCCAGAGCTTCCCAGAGAGCCTCCAGCCAATGCCCATTGGCATCTTCTTCTTGGATTTTGTCCAAACCCTCACCAACGCACATTCATGCACTCATAAACCATTTGGGGGCACAGGAAAAGGACACCAGGGGAATCCAGTGTTTTGGTTTTTTTCTCTGACAAGGTCAGGACGCAGCACCAGATGACCCCAGGGATGACTATGAGAGACTTGTGGCAGCAATGAAATGGACATATAGTAAGCAAGTTTTCTGAGAAGGGTAATGCGAGGAATGTGAGTTCTGTAGGTAGCTGAATGTGTAGAAAGAATAGTAGATAGTGATGAAACAAAAACAATGTAACCCTAGGCTGTGCTTATAAATATTAGCTTCTCAGAAATCCCAAGAGCACTGGACATGAGCAGGGGGTAGATGGCCAGCCCGCCTACACTCTTCTCTCTGAAAGAGGAGGTGAGGAAGTGGTGGTGGTGAAGGAGGAGGAGGAGGGAGGGGGAGGGGGAGAAGAAGGAGGAGGGGGAGGGGGAGGGGGAGGAACCATAGAAGGAGCCAAGAGGTGTTCTCAGATATTTTACTGGCTCTCTTAGTTCCAGGGAGGTTTTAGTCTATTTGGGCTACTGTAACAAAATTCCATAGACTAGGAGGCTTAACAAACATGATGTCTCGCAGCTCTGGAGGCTGGAAGTCTGATATGAGGATGCCAGCACAGTCAGGTGAGGGCCCTTGGCAGGTTGCAGACTTCTCATTGTGTCCTCACATGGTAGAAGGGGAGAGGAAGGTCTCCTAGGCCTCTCTTAAATGGCTATTGGTCTCATTCATGAGGGCGCTGCCCTCATGATCTAATCACCTCCCAAAGGCCCCACCTCTTAATCTGATCACACTGGGCATTAGGATTACACCATAGGAATTTTGAAGGACTCAGACATGCCTATTCCCACACCCATCTTCTCCTTCTCAGTTACTCAAGACAGAAACCTAGGAGCCGTCCTTGATTCCTCCTTTCCTTGGAACCCTACCTCTAATTCATGAAGTCTGTCTCCAAAGAAGGCTACCTTCAAAAGACATCTCCAGTACACCCGTCTCTCTTCAACTTCTCTGCCACTCACCACTCCATACCAAGTAGCAGCGATAGCTCACTGGTGCTATAAATCAGACTCCTGACTCGTGAGTTCTGCCTGCTCCTCCCTCTGCCCATTCAGTCTGGTCTCCACAAGCTGGACAGGGTTATCTCCATAAATGGAAATCTAAGCTATGTAGTTTCAATGTTTACCCCTTCAATGCTTCCATTTGCACTTATAAGGAAATGCAAATTCCCTACCATATTTTCAGCGTTGCCTGGATGGCCTGACCCCCATGTCCAACCCCTCTTCCAGGTAATTCTCTTTCCATCTCTATTCTCAGTCATGCCAATCTTTCAGTTCCTTGAACCTGCCAAATTCTTTACAGCCTCGGGACCTTTGCATATGATGTGCTCATGCACATCCCTATACCTGTATCGTTTTACTCTGATTCTCTGCCTTTCTGGCTCCTTCAAGTCACTTCTTTATATGTCACCTTCTCAGAGAAGCCTTCCTTGACCACCATGTCTGAAGTAAGCCCCTTCTTCTACCTCCTGAATTTTCTATCTCTCGTTTTTGACTGTTTATCCTTCACACAATTTATCTTTCTTTATCTCTACTTCCTCCTTACGTACATTACAGTCCTTGATTGCAGGGAAGTAACGTTTGTCTAGTTTACCACTATATCCCCAGTCCCTAGCACAGTGTTTGTGTTTAATAAATATATGTTGAATAAATACATTGCTAATAAATTAATTAGTGAATGAATGATTGAAGACCTGCCTTCCTTCCCAGGCAGCCTGCCCTCCTTCGTGAGATTGGCCTCATTTAGAATAAAACCTACCTTCCTGTTCCTACGTCATGGAACGTCATGGAAAAAGGAGCTCCCGTGTCCACAGAGTCCTTCAGCTTTGTGAATACTACTTCTGTTGCCTTCTTTAACCTCTCTTTCTCCTCTGATGTAATCCACCAAAGAGGGAGAACAGTTCTTCCTCACTCCTGATGTCTCCTGCCATCACACACCTGTTCTCTGCTCTCCCTCCCTCCCTCCCCCCCGCTACCCAAGTGGAGGCAAGACCATACGTCCTAGTGCACACCTACTGTCCTGGTGTAATCGCCAGTACCACCGCCTTTCCCTTTCAAAAGTGCCATGTTTTGTGATAAATGATGTGGTCACCCTACTTATTAGAAAAAGGGATAGTGTGGCTCAGTTGCTATTTGCCTACTTTCCACTGGGAACCAACTGAATTGAAGAAAGCATCCTTATAGAGGTGAAATGACAGAAACATTTTGTGGAACTGTCCTGAGTCAGGTGCCTGGACCCTGTTCTATCTGAACATGGAAGCTCCCTGGTGTCAGGGAGAATACTTCCTCAGGCTGAATGAAGGAATTCTGGTGAGGAGCACCTCCACCTGACAGGTCCCCAGCTTCTCAGAGTCCAGGGAAGGTCACTCCTGTGAGCATCCTGGTCCTTAAAAACAGATTGAAAATCCCTCTGTTAGGATTACAGAAGACAGAGGCACTTTCTCCAAGACTGAGACTCTAGTTTATAGCTTTTCCCGGTAATCTCTTTTCAGTTCCCAGTGCCTGGAAAGTGTGGGCTTTTCTAGAGATTTGTGAAGACAGAGACTCTTCTAGCATTCCCTATGCCAGCAGAGCTTGAAGGGACCGTGGGGTAATATTCTTCAGAAGCAGTTGGTGGAAACTGCCACCCCAGCTCAGAACTTTGGGATATATAGGAGGGTGGAAGATAATCCCAGACGTCCTCAAGACTCATGTAAAGAAGATGGGGTTGGCAGAAGGCTTGGAACCATGAGATTTTTCTCTAAGGGAGCAATGGGTCAAGTGATGAGATGCTGAATCCCAAAAAGAGTTTGAGCCTGGGAGTTACTTAAGTCCTTCGGACAGTGCTTAACAGTGGGTAGAGGCAGGGTGACACCAATAGTCATATCCTCCCCAACAGCCACACACACCCCACCTACTGAAATCTGATGAAACCAGACTACACCCAAGAGTGTGGGAACACCTTCCCTGCAGATCCAAAGCCAGTGCCCCACAGAGGGGGCTGTGACTTTCCTATTTTTGCTCTTTGCTTGCAGCGTTTTGGCCCTAAGCCTGGTAAAAGGGTTCCAAAACCAAAACATCATCTCCTCTTCCCCTACCATTCTGAGAAAAATGACGAGAAAGTTAGGACACCCTGACTGGGTATTGTTAGGGGGCCTGATAATCAGGTGGGAAAGTGGAGTGAATACTGCAAAATCTAAAGAAGTGACTGCTCTAAAGGAAAATAAAAAAATGAAATATTTTGACATTTATACCTAGATGATTAGATGGCCACTTATAAATGGGTTGAAAAGCAAATAGACCAAGGAGAAGAAAGACCCAGGAGTCATAGGATGGGGGCTTAGCCCTGGAGAGGGGCATGGGGATTCCTGCGAAAGCATAGAGAATACCTTTCCTGAAAAGATCTGAAGATTGGGCTAAGAGAAGGAAGATGGTGTGGGGCAAGATTCTGTTGTTTATAGTTATGCATTTAAAAAATTCTATCTAGCCTTTTTGAAATGTTTATTTACTTATTTTGAGGGGCACAGAGGGGCAGAGAGCGAGGGAGACCGAGAATCCTAAGCCGGTTCTGCTCCCAAAGTGGGGCTCAATCCTGTGACTGTGCATCATGACCTGAGCCAAAATCAAGAGTCGCATGTTTAACTGACTGAGCCACCAGGCACCCCTCTATCTGCCTTTTAAAAATAATGTGTATATTACAATGATAAAAATTAAAATGAATTAAAATAGTATGATGCTGTGCCCTTGTTTTACTCATCTGGAAATGTCTTTCTTTTTTCACTGGGAATGGGAACTGATTCCCTTTTAAGGAGATAAATATAGGAAATCCAGGAGGGTTTATCTAAATCACAAAAATGGCATCTTTCCTCTTTTCTCCAGAGAGGAAAACCAAACCTCTGGTGAATACACTTGAGCACATCAAGCTCATTTTTCACATTCATTTTCACCTGGATGTTGGAGTTTCTGCCTCAATCCTTGTCTTTCTTGGTGACAAAGTCAATGATGAACTAGAACTTCCATCCCCTGACCCTTCTGTGGATGCCCAAATAGCTCAGGGCACCTGGACAGGTCATTCTCGGGCCTTCAGAGGCCCTTGAGCCAATGAATGAGTAAGTACTTGATCCTGTCCAGAGTGCCTCATCCTGCTTTCTCAAAGAAAGGAACCCAGAGATGTCCCTCTCCTGGTTTAGAATAAGGTGGATACTATTGGAGACCAGCCTTGGTGATTCAGCCGATCAGAGGAGGCCCTGTCTGGGCAAGATGAAATCTAGGGCTGCACTGCCCTGCCTGCATCCTACCTGTAGGCAATTTGCCCTTCCCTGAGTTTCTCCAGTCTGGAGAGTGTAATCGAATCATGGTAACTGTAGCATAATAATTGCTAAACTAAACCTGAATCTATAGAGTGGGAGGAGCCCTGGCTCTAGATTCCTTCTTCTGACCCTTAGGTATGTTTGTCAGTGCTTGAGAAACAAGTGGCATCCCTCTCTGTCCCTCTCCATGGTGCACACGGGTGTCTGCATGCATCTGCGACCGCAGATAGAAGCTGTGTATCACCATGTCCCGGTTCTTTCTGCCATGAACTTCCATGGATGTTCCAGCATCAAGAATGCTTTGCTGTTTCTGAATTCCTTTGAGACTTGTTTGTGGGTTCTCTCAATAGACCAGAGAGTGCAACCATATGCTCTTTTGGAAGGCTTGGCTCCTATAGAAGACCCAGCTGGTCCATAATTTCTGTTTTTGTACAATCTTCGAATCATTATATGAATAATGGGATTCTTCTGCATCCTTTTTGTTGTCTTTTTATTTTGTCTAGTTTTAAACACACTCAAGTGCCCTTTAGGCAATTGGGCTTAGTAACTGCCAGATATGATTTAGAGGCAAATTCTCATCAAAATCGAATACTAAATTTTAGGTGCTGATTTGACTCTTCAATTGACTCAGCTCAATTAAAGGAGTGCATGTTTGGTACTATTAAATTTGCATGGATAATTTTGTGTTTCTTAGTCTAATTTAGTGTATGCATCATAATTAGGGTAGTTCTGCAATGAGAGAATTTCCTTGGGCATTTCCCTCCTTGAGGGAATGAATAACAGGAGTTTCAGTGAGCCTTTGAAGCTGACATTTGAAGTTCAGTGGTATTGTTCCTTCTGAGGTTAAATGATAGCTTGATGGGCACCTTCTTCCCCTCCACTACAAAGCCCTAAGTGGGGCTGAGATATCCCCAGAGGACAGATTGTATTGATAACTTGGGCCAGGAAACAGCTTGCGATCTGAGCTTTGCACTTCCAAACAGGAAAGATGCTTTTCTTTTTTCCCTTCTTGCTATAAGATGGTGGAGAGGAGGCTTTAGAGAACAAAGTATCCAGACCAGATCCACAAGTCCAGCTCCAGAGGGCTTCTCATTGCTGGCTGGGCTCAGGGATCTGCCCAAGAGAGTGAAAGATGTGAGAACTAAATTGGCTAATGGCATAGTATTTTTTTAAATTTTATTTAAATCCAAGTTAGTTAACATGTAGTGTAATAATAGTTTCACGAGTAGAAACCAATGATTCATCACTTACATATAACATCCAGTGTTCATCCCTACAGTGCCCTCCTTAATGCCCATCGCCCATTTAGCCCATCCCCCCTCCCCTCCCTTCCAACAACCCTCAGTTTGTTCTCTGTATTTAGGAGTCTCTTATAGTTTGCCTCCCTCTCTTTTTTATCTTGTTTTCCTTCCTTTCCCCTATGTTCATCTGTTTTGTTTCTTAGATTCCACATATGAGTGAAATCATGTGATATTTATCTTTCTATGACTGACTTACTACGCTTAGTATAATACACTCTAGTTCCATCCACATTGTTGCAAATGGCAAGATTTCATTCTTTTTGATTGCCGAGTAATACTCCAGAGTGTGTGTGTGCGTGTGTGTGTGTGTGTGTGTGTGTGACATCTTTTTTATCTATTCAGCTAATGATGTAGTTTTAACCCAAATGCTATTTACGTCTGAGCCACCTTTGCTGGTCCTCTGTGCAGAGCAAGTTAATATCAGTCCTTCATTTTCTTTACTTCAGTCACTCTTGGCCTCTGACCAAAAACCAAACTCTGCCCTTTTCCCATCTGGGACCAGCAACAGTTGAGAGGGAAGGGGCCCAGAGCTAGGGGACCAGAAGGCTAGCTGCCCAGGAATGGCCTTCTTTGAGGCCAGACCCGGGGGTGGGATGTAGCTGGATCACTCTGAACATTTTCCATTTGGGAATTTTGCGTTCCATTGTTAGAAAATTTAATCTCTCCCCAGTTAGGATATATATATTGTTAGAGTTGAGTTTTTATTTATTATTAAAACAAAAAGCCCAGCTCTGCCAAGACCTGAGTGTCCCCTGAGGGAATGTCCTCAGTTGGATGGTCTTGAGACCTGATAGGGGTGGCCTGGCCAGACTCTTGCTTGAACAGAGACTCAAGAGGTGACGATATGATGTGTGCATAAAGTAAATATGGACACTTGCAAAAAACTCAAAACCAAAACCAAAATATGGTCATTGTGTACCAAATCCTGTCCTGTGGTACTTCTATTTCTTTGCAAATAGAGGAGCTTTCTTACTGGGAAGTCAAATGGTTCTGGACGTGCCCATTTGTTTTCAGGAAATCTCTGCTCCATGTTTCTTCTCTAGAAGGTCCAATTCCTATAGAAAAGAAAGGTAGTTTCCTGATGGGAAATATTTAACCCAGCTGTGACCTCTGGTTGCATCACTGTGCTGGTTCATACAGAGTGAGATATATGGTAGTGGGTGACATCCTTGAGTCTCAGTCCAGTCTGGCTACAAGCTGAGGAGGCTGACTAATGTTGGGAAAGATACAGGATAGTGAAGACTAAGTCTCAGATGAGAGACCATGGGATTGGTTATTTTAGGAAGTCATGACCCCAGAATGCAGGGAGAAGAGATAAGCTTCATGACTTCAAGGATCAGTGGTAGGAGAGGGAGGCAGAGAGACAGAAATGAGGACAAGAGATTGAGCTTCAGATGGATTCAGAGACAGGCTGAGAGAGCCCATCCCTTCCCCTCAACTGCTCAATCTCCATCTATGCCTGTGTTTCAGGTGATGAACTCAGCAAGGAGACTGACTCAGTGCGAAACTTCCCATTGCAGACCAGACAAAGCACGTCCTCGTGGGATCTACTTCCTTTATCACCGGACTGAAGGCAAGTAATCATGGGTCTAAAGGCTGAGGACAGAGAAAGGGAAGGGTGGTCTCAGATTTCTGCATCTGGCCTCTTGTTTCTGAGTTTGATATCAACTAGTGAAGATTGGACTTTGGATGCCAAACTCACTCCAGGCATCTTGGTGTCCAAGGAGGTAGTCAGTGTGTGCTTTGTAGGATGAGGCAGGCACCAACTTTGAGTTCTGCTCTTTCTTGACCCTTAACCATTACAAGCTGAATGACAGAGTCCCACTGTGCACTCATTACAAAACTCAGTGAACACGAAAGAAGGAAAAATCAGATAACCCCAAACGTGGTCACCACCCTCACCCTGTGGGCATCCTCACTATGGCACATTTCTCCAGCTAAAAACACTGATTAGCTTTGTATTTAGTTGGGTCAGGAAAGATTTTTAAAATAGCTGGAGTAACTATCAAATTAACATAGAGGATGTAACTTCCAAAGTTGAGGGAAGGATGAACAAAGGAGAAACAAAACCTCACTCATCCAGATGAAGGCACTAAATGAAGGAGAAAAAGAAACAAGAGAAAGAAAGAAAGAAAGAAAGAAAGAAAGAAAGAAAGAAAGAAAGAAAGAAAGGAAGAGAAAGAAAGAAAACAAAAGGATGGTAGAAATAAATTGACATATTTCAGTAATTAGTCAATTTAAATTAACTTTCCAGTTAAAAGAAGGTTACCAGACTAGAAAAAGAAATACTGCAATGTGCTAATTACAGGAGACATCCTTAGAACTAAAAGGCATGAGTTTCTTTCAGTGTCACTGAGTAGGCTCTGATTGGACCAAGACTTTCACAAAACCAACTACAAGAGCTGGTGGGAAATGGGGAGGGACCCAGAATGCATTGGTGACCAAGCATAAGCAAACACATGCAAGCACATTCTGCAGGGGAGTAGCTACTTGGAAAAATATGTCCAATTTTTATTCTGATGGCAGGCTTAAGCCGCACAGCATAAGACAACTAAAGCTAAACCCTAAAGTCCTCCTTGAAGAACCAGGGGACAGATCTGGGACAACCACAGCACTGGAAAGTAAGGGGGTAATCTTAGAAGGAGAGAGGCAGGGGCATCTGGGTGGCTCAGTAGGTTAAGCATCCGACTTCGGCTCAGGTCATGATCTCATGTTTTGTGGGTTTGAGCCTTGTGTTGGGCTCTGTGCTGACAGCTCAGAATCTGGAGCCTGCTTCAGATTGCGTCCCCCTCTTTCTCTCTGCCCTTCCTCTGCCCCCTTCTCTGCTTGTGCTCTCTCTCTCTCTCAAAAATAAATAAACACTTAAAAAAAAAAAAAAGGAGAGAGGCAGTGAGGGAGAGCTCAAAATTCAGTGTAAAAAGTGCCCAAATCCCTGGCTGACCCTCGAGCTATGCCTAGAAGCCCAGCTAAAGGTAAAGGAACTGATCTGACATATTTCCTGCCACTTGAGGGACAGGGTTTGTATTTTGAGTCTAATGAAGTTACTGCATGGTAGAGCAGAAATATAAATTTCTTCAAAGGAGTGTAACAGATATAGAGCGTTATAATATATAACGTTTATAATGCCCAGGGAACAATTCAAAGTTACGAGGAACAAAGAATGTGTGCTCCTGTGTCAAGAATTATGGCAATGACGACCAACCCTGAAATGATCTAGATGTCAGAATTAGTGGGCAAGAATTGTAAAACAGAACCATCTTAACAGAATAAAGGAGAAATGCCATATGATTATTTCAATGGCTACAGAGAAAACATTAGGTTAAAGTTAACCCCTACTCATGATATACACTCTCAGTCCACCAGGAACAGAAAAAACTTTTTCAGTATCTAAAAGGGCATCTACACACACACACACACACACACACACACACACACACAAATCTACAGCTCACACTTAATGGTGAGAGACTGGATGTTTTTTCCTGAGATCGGTAATCAGTCAAGGATGGTTGTATTCAACATTTTACCAGAGATCCTAGCCATTTAAATTAAAAATAAATTAAATTAAAATATCCAAGGAATGAAGACCCGAAAATAAGGAAAGCTGTCCCTATTTGCAGACGATATGATTGTATGGAAAATCCTGAGAAATCTACAGAACAACTACCAGAACTAATAAGTGTAAGGTGGCAGGATACCGTGTTAATATAGGAAAGTTAATTGCATTTTTTAATGTTTATTTATTTACTTTGAGTGGGGGGAAGGGACGGGGGGGGGGGGGGGGCGGAGAAAACATTCCAAGCAGGCTCCGTGCTGTCAGCGCAGAGCCCAACGCGGGGTTCAATCTCACGAACACTGAGATGATGACCTGAGCAGAAACCAAGAGCCAGATGAATAATCCACTGAGCCACCCAGGAGCCCCTAACGGTATTTCTTAAACAAATAACAAACTTTCTTTAAAAAATTGCAGTATAACATACACAGAGGACACTGCACAGCTCATCAGGATATAGTTTGCGGAATTTTCCGATTATACACATAAGCAGCCAGAAGCAGCCCTTGCTCCTTGCAGCCACTATTTCTACCTCAGCGTGTGGCTAACCCCTAGCCTGATGTCCAACACCATGGATTGGTTTTCCTCAGTTTTGAATTATGTAAATGAAACAATGCAGCATGCCTTCTTTTTGTGCTTGGTTTCTTTCGCAATATTATGTTTGAGAACCACCTTTGAAGTTAAGCAAAAAAGCAAACTTTAAATAAATAACACACTTGCATGATTTTTTTAAAAAATTCAGGTAGGATGAAGGGAACAAAGTGAAAATCAGTTCTGCCTCCCAACCCATTTTCTCATTTTCTTTTTTGCCTAGAGATAATTTAATTGACTTTTTCCAGTTTGCAGACTATCTTTGGAGAGAAATTTAGGACACAAACAGGCCTCTGAATGTGTACTTTTTCCACATACATGGTAGCACATGCTACATATAGAAGAGGACCCTTCAGAGGATGTACTTCTGAGATATTTTCTGAGTCAACCTACTCTTTCTCCATCCCTGTTGTCATTGTTCATTCACCGTTGAAGAATAAGGGGCTGTTAGTTTGTGACTGTCCCTCAAGTTGGGATTGTCTGGCATTTCCTCATGATTAGATTCAGCTTATGCACGGTTGGCAGGAACATTCCAGAAGAGATCACGTGTCCTTCTCAGTGTATCATCTGTAAGGAGATGCCTTGTGTTGGCTTGTGCCCTTACTGGTAAATGAAATTTTGGCCACTTGGTTAAGGTGAGGTTGGCTAGGTTTCTCCACTGCAAAATTCCCAATTTTTCTTTTGTTTAAAGATTTTTTTAAATTATTTATTCATTTTTTAAAATATTTTTTTTAATTTTTTTTAACGTTTATTTATTTTTGAGACAGAGAGAGACAGAGCATGAACAGGGGGGGCAGAGAGAGAGGTGAGGTTGCTAGTTCTCACTGCAAATCCAATTTTCTTTGTTAAGATTTTTTAAATTTATCATTTTTAAATTTTTTTATTTTTTACGTTATTATTTTGAGACAGAGAGACAGAGCATGAACAGGGGGGGCAGAGAGAGAGGGAGACACAGAATCTGAAACAGGCTCCAGGCTCTGAGCAGTCAGCACAGAGCCTGACGCGGGGCTCGAACTCACGGACCGTGAGATCGTGACCTGAGCCGAAGTCGGATGCTTAACCAACTGAGCCACCCAGGCGCCCCTAAAATATTTATTTTTTGAGAGAGAGACACACACAGAGTGTGAGCTGAGGAGGGACAGAGAGAGAGGGAGACACAGAGTCTGAAGCAGGCTCCAGGCTCTGAGCTATCAGCACATAGCTCGACATGGGGCCCAAACTCACAAACCGCGGGATCATGACCCGAGCCGAAGTCAGACGTTCAATTGACTGAGCCACCCAGGCGCCCCACCAATTTTCCTTTTGTAATTGATAGGTAGTCTGTGAGGAGATTCTTTAAGGCAATGTACATCTTGTGCTTATCAAACATTTGCTTAAAGGTTTTAACTCTTGTTGATGATTTTTGCCTGAATCAGTCATTACTATGATGATTGCAAAATATTACTACGTTTATTTTTATTATCCTTGAACTCACTGTATTTTTTTATATGGTGACAGCAAGCTGTTAGAAAATGAAATAAAAAAGCAATTCCATTTATAATAAAATACTTAGGAGAGATTTAACAAAAGATGTAAAAGATCCATACGTGGCTGTAAACTTAAAAATGGTCAAGATGATAAATTTGTTAAGTGTATTTTACCACAGTTAGATATAATGATAATAATAATAATAATAAATTAGAAAAGACAAATATGTAAACACTTATATAATAACTGTTATATATTTTTTCTGCCTATTGTTTTGTTTTTATTTACATATGCAGCTACACAGAGTTCTGCTTTTTTTTTTTAATTTTTTTAACATTTATTCATTTTTGAAAGGCAGAGAGAGACAGAGCGTGAATGGGGGAGGGGCAGAGAGAGAGGGAGACACAGAAACAAGCAGGCTCCAGGCTCCAAGCTGTCAGCACAGTGCCCAACGCGGGGCTCGAACTCACAGACCGCGAGATCACGACCTGAGCCAAAGTCGGCCGCTTAACCAACTGAGCCACCCAGGCGCCCCAGAGTTCTGCTTTTTTAAAAAATAATTTATTGTCAAGTTAGCTAACATACAGTGTATAATGTGAGACAGGAGACCATCAAAATCCAAGAGGAGAAAACAGGCAACAACCTCTTTGACCTCGGCCACAGCAGCATGTAGATATTAAAAAAAGAAGTAGTCCCTGGTTCTTGAGGCGTTTTGAAAGGAGATGATTCTACTCCATCAGTGCTAAGTGTCACAGTCAGAGCCAAGGAAGGCTTGAGGCCTCCTCTGGGGGAGCCCCAAGGCAGTTGGCCTGGCCTTGTCTAATTCTGCTATGGATGCTCACTGGTCCAGGTCCTCTGTGGAAGGAGACAAAAAACAAAAAAAACCCCGCGGAGGAAAGACTGTCCAATCCAGCCTGGCCAAGAGTGGCCTCTCTGTGGGGTCATAGCCTTGCACCCAGAGCCTGTGCTTTGGCTGGGCAGGAGGAGGCTATGGCCCAGAAAGCAAAGATGGGGCCAGACCAGTACTCTTCCTGACCTGTTGGCTTTTCCTTTCCACAATTGGCTTATTTCCAATTTTCAGCTACAGAATCTGGTTCACGTCCTAGCTGTTCTGTGGACAGAGGTCCAGCAATGGCCAAACCACACAATCTGTGGGAGGTGAGTCCTAGACTCTTGGAGGCCTCAGAAGTACAGATGAACAAAGCACCTGGACCTGCTTTGGAGGGTCTCACCATGATCTGAGGTGAGGAGGTTGCCAATGGCTCTTCTGTCCTTGGTGACTCAGTCAGGAGAAACTGCCCGTAGGTGTGACACACACAAGTCTCACCCCATCGTTGTCTACACACTTCCCGGTTCCAGCTTGTAGAACTGGCCCTTCCCTAGACCCTCCACCCTGGAAGATGCCAGGGGACTAAGCAAAAACAACAAAGCAACACGTTCTGGCTCAGCACGTTCTGGCTGCAGTGACATGACCCACAAACTTCCCTGTGATTTCACAGGGTTTCCAGTGTTAACTCAAATATGCTGTGAGCCAAGTAGCACCTTCCGTTCTGTTGCTCCCCACAGCGACCACAGGATGTGGCTGTAGTTGGGGTAGGGGTCCTGGGCTGTGGTAGGAGGTAACCTTCTGTTCACAGCTCCCTGGAGGCTGTGTGTCTATGTATCACCATCATCTCCCCTATGCCAGGTAGGGCCTTCATGGTTGTTCTAAGCCACGAAAAGTCACTCTAGGGAATGAAGAATTCCCTCTGTCCTGATGTGTACCACACTCTGTCTTGGTGGGAGCCCTTTGTCTCTGGACCAACTCTATTGGTTTCTTCTGACTTTTTTGAAGCCTCTGTTCTTCTCAAGAAGCCCCTTAGTCCTTTCTGCAAAAGACTCCTGGAAGGGAGCCCCTCTGGCCTCCAGCTCTGCCCTCCATTCCTTGATTGCTTGAATCTATAAGCATTACATGGTTTATTCGTTCACAGTGGGGAATGGGGATGAGTTAGTATGAAATTGAATTGCCAGAGTACTAATACCAGGTCCATCTCTTACTAGTTTGTGACCTTGGCTTTAGTTACTTAATCTCTCCATGCCTGACTTTGTCTTAACGGTTCAATGGGAATAAAAATTGCACTCACTTCACAGGCCCGATGGCACAATGCCTATATTGCTTTCAAGATAATGCTTGACCCAGTGAATGTGCAGCAAATGTTAACCTTTCCTGTAAGGGATTTGCATGTGCTCAGATGGGGCCTTCTCCCTCTCTGGGTCAAGTAAGATGCATTTGCACACGGGCAAGGAAGTGTTTAGTCTTGAACTAGCCTCACATTTAGGTCAATGTAAACATGGCCTCTGCCACGTTCTCAGGGTTTTCTTTACATACCTGGGGAGGGGTGCCGGAGAGGTGGGAAACAGGGGTGGGTGGGTGGGTAGGAAGGAGGTGTCTCTGGGTTTGTGCTAAGTGCTGACCTTGCTCTTCACAGCCTCTGTTTCATCCATCCTCATGACAACCCGGTGAGGTGGTTTGTTCCTCTTTTCTTTACAAAAAAATGCAAATGAGGTGAGATGAATCATGGAATCAGAGAGATGAGGCAAATTTCCCCAGGCCACGTGGCTGATGAGAAGGAGGATGATACAGCTGACATTTAAGCACCTGTCTGTGCCGGGCACTGGTCTAAACACTGCACAAACATTAACTCCTTTAATCTTAACAACCACCCCTGAGCCAGTACTATTTTTTATCCCCATTTTGCAGATGAGAACTCCAAACCCCAGAAAGATTAAACAACTTGGCCAAAGACATATGCTAATAAGTGACAGATTTAGGACTGGAATCAAGATGGTCTTGACCAGAGTTTGGCAAACATTTTCCTATCAAGGGCCACACAGTAAATATCTTACGTTTTGCACCCTACGCAGTATCTGTCACAGATACTCAACTCTGCCATTGTGGTGTAGAAGGACCCACAGACTGTAAACAAATGAGCGTGGCTGTGTTCCAATAAAGCTTTGTTTAGAAAACAAACAGAGGGCCCATGTTAGCCCACTGGCCCAAGTATGTCTACCATGGTCTTAACTGCTGTATTAAGAGAATGAGGACCCAGAAGCATCAAAGTTCTCTGAGAAATAAAAAGATCATAATTGCGAGCAAAACGTGAGACAATTGTCTGGCCTTTTCAATGTGAAACAGCATACAACTTGTTTAGTGTTAGTGCAATATTATTTATTAAAGGCATACTGTGTGGGGCACCTGGGTGACTCAGTTGGTTATGCGTCTGACTTCAGCTCAGGTCATGATCTCACAGTTCGTGGGTTCAAGCCCTGTGTCAGGCTCTGTGCTGACAGCTCAGAGCCTGGAGCCTGCTTCGGATTCTGTGTCTCCCTCTCTGTCTGCCTCTCCCCTGTTCATGCTCTGTCTCCCTCTGTCTCTCAAAAATGAGTAAATGTCAAAAAAAAAAATTTTTTTTAAGGCATACTGTATACCAGGCCCATAAAGTGCTTGGAATACACTAATGAACAGAATAGACAGGAAACAGCTCCCTTGTATGAGCTTATCTTCCAGCAGGGTTCGGTGGGGGAGCTGATGAATAATACCCATAACACACAGCTGAATTATACAATGTATTAACAGATGATGAGCGCTGGGAAGAAATAGAGCATGGTAAGGGGAGTGTGATAGCAGGGAAGGAAAGAATAGGATGATGAGTATTGGTCTCACGGAGAAGGTGATATTTTAGCAAAGGCTTTAAGGATGTAAGGGAGTGAGCCACGCTCATATCTTGAAGTTCCCAGGCAGAGACAATAGCCGGTGGAAAGGCCCTGAGGTAGGACTGTGCCGGGCTTGTTCAAGAAAGAGCATGAGGTCCATGGGCTTGAGTTACTGCATGGTGTGATCAAAGAACGTGGTCAAGAGTTAATGACAGCCTGGTTTTGTGGGGCCCGGGAGCATGGCAGAGACTTGCCTCTTACTCTCAGAGACTCAGGGACCAGAAGAACTACATGATCTGAGGCCGACTGAGGAAGGCTCCCTCTGACTGCCGTGTTGTATCCTGTGGTCAACAGCTTTAGATTTAGCTTTCCTGGATTTGGTTCTGACCAATACTAATGATTGGTTTCGTATCAGGCAACATAATTAACCTTTCTGTACTTGGTTTCCACATCCATGAAACAGAGATAATAATAGCATTTACAACACAGGGCAGTTATGAGCATAAAATGGGAAAGTTCTCATGAAATAGAAAAAAAAACCCACTACACATAATTCTAGGGACATAGTGAACACCAAATGGATACTGGTCATTTTAAATTATTGTGAAATGTATCTTCCTAATAAAAAATTACTGTTTTACTATAATAAACTGCTTGTGAATGTGTGCTTACACACTGATACAGGTGTGTCCCTTGTGCTGTTTGATTCCTCATCTCCACAGCAAGAGCGGGAACCATACCCCACTCCGGGGCACTGTCAATCTCACAAAGGTGGTGAGAATCACCATGGGGAAGCATTACCCCTCTGCAGACTGGGACAGCTTCTGGGGCAACCTCCATGGCCATATAAAGTCCATGAAGACTTGAGATGTTTCCTAAGAAGGGAAGACACCCACTGAAGACTGAGGAGAATGAAAAGAGAACAGGAGCAGAAATGCCCCATAGTGATGGCAAAGTGTATTCATTACCTATTGCCGTGTAACAAAGTATTCCAAGCCTTAGCCGCGGCTTCAAACAGCAAGCATTATTCCACAGAGGTTCTCAGAATCTGGAATCAGAAGAGTGGCATTATCTGGGTCTGGCTCAGGGCTCCTCATGAAGCTGCAGTCAAGATGTCATCAGGGCTGCCTCATCCGAAGGCTGGAATGAAGATGTGGGGCCTGTTTCTAAGATTGCTCACACATAGCTGTTGTCAGGAGGCCTCAGTTCACCACGTGGGCCTCTCCACAGGCTGCTGGAGTGTCCTCCTCACCTGGCAGCTGGCTCCCCCCAGGGGTGAGAGCCAAGAAAGATCAGGAAGAAGCTACAACACCTTTTGTAATCTAGCCTCAGATGTCACACACCATCACTTCTACCAGGTAGTAGATTCTTTGGAAGCAAGTGACTAAGTCCAGCCCACACTTGAAGGAAAATTAAGCTCCACCTCTTAAATGGTAGAGTATTAAAGGATTTGTGGACAGATTTTAAAACCACCACACGTGATGTGTGACTTGGGACAAAATAACATTGTCTTAAGTATTACCAGTTTAGTTTTCAACAAGTCCAAAATATAACTCTCATACAAACACAAAGTGGGCATGTGCCAAAGATTTACCATTGTTAATAAATGAAGGAACCAGCAGGACGATGAAACTGATTCAAAAGGTACGATCAGTCAGGAAAGAAATGGTGGAATGGGTTGGCTGACTTAGATTAAGAAAAACAAAAACAAAACCCTGCTTAATGAATTGCAAGGCAATAAAACTGCACCCTTTGGATGCTATATTTTTTATCAGGCAGAAATGATTTGCAATTTATCTCTCTCTTCTTAGTTCACATCTAACTTTGCAGAATCTGGTATCTACTCCACCATCATAAGTCAAGCCAAGGCATCCGTTTCCTAGAGAATTGAGTAACCACTGGTGGAGCCTGTTCCATGATGTTCCAATGCAACATTGAAAGCACATGTGGTCACCATTTTGTCTTTTTTCAAGATTGAAGAACTTAACTTTTTTTTTCTAAATTTTTTTAGCGTTTATTCATTTTTGAGAGATAGAGACAGAGTATGAGCAGGGGAGGGGAAGAGACAGAGGGAGACACAGAACTTGAAGCAGGCTCCAGACTCCGAGCTGTCAGCACAGAGCCTGCCACGGAGCTGGAACTCACGAATCGAGAGATTGTGACCTGAGCCGAAGTCAGACATTTAACCGACTGAGCCATCCAGGTGCCCCAAGAACTTAACTTTCTTAATGAGGGCTCGTTTTGTTTTATTTATTTATTTATTTATTTATTTATTTATTTATTTATTTATTTATATTTTCACCATCTTAGCTCCTTCATTCACCTCTCCATCCATTTGTCCTGTACCCATCATCATGAAACACATTGCAGAGCAAACACAGCTGGCAGAAACATCCCCCTGCACCCTCAGCAAGTCGCCCCATCTGGAGGGGGACAGCCATGCATTGGCATCATTTCATGTTAGTCAGAATGAGGACAGAGCTTTTGAAGCCCCACACACGTGTCCTGTGGGCACGTGGGTGCAATTCACTGGGGTTAGAGGATCAGAGCCCAGAGAGGTTGGTGTTTTACTTTTTTGGGTGAAACAATATGTACTTCTCTATAATCACTTTACAAATGAAAGCCTGTCTGCTTAAACCCATTTTGCTGATAGGACAACACCTTCTGGAGTTTCCTTTTGGTTTTGTTCTTTTTTGCAATTATTTCAATGTCATTTCCATTTGGTCCATTTAATGATTTTAAAATGTTTTGGCAGGTGTTTTTCACATTCGAATAACTTGATATTTTATTTATTCCTGAATGCTGTAAGGGTTTTTTAGTCTATAGGCTGGAATGCAATTTCTTTAACATTTATACCTGAACAATAAATTGCTATCAATGGCACTCAAGATATAATTAAATTGTTATTATGCACTGCCCTCTACCTTTAATTCAGATCCATCACAGAGAATGTATGGAGGTGTTGAAACTGCATGAATTGTTATCCAATCACATTTTATTTTGCCAGTCAGGTACTGGAGAAAGGTCATTCACAGATGGCATGAGCTAGATTTTACTTTCTGAGGAAATAATCAAACGCATGAGCAAAGATGTTGATGCAAAAAATTTGTCACAACATGATTTTCAAGCAAATAATAATAAACTAATAATAATTCATTGCTATAAATAAATGATGCTGCATCTATATAATGAAATGTATTCAGCTATTCAATGTTGCATCGTTCATATTTGGTATGGAAAGATATTCTGCTATTTGCTATATGAAAAAAGCAAATTGCAAGTCTAGTGTAGGTTTCTGTGAAACACTGTTGACAGTTACGTGTGTATGTATGCAGAGGAAAACTGTTTTCATTGGCTTTCTGGTGGCACACTCACAGAACACAAGTATTCACTTTTTTTTTTCCTGATCTGGATTTTCAGGTTTTTCTACAGTGAACATGTAGACTAAACATTGCCTACACAGGAAAACCCCACCTCCAGCATTTTCCATAGGCTTGGCAAAGTCAGGAAGGGAGGAGGGAAGGAAGGAAGGAAGGAAGGAAGGAAGGAAGGAAGGAAGGAAGGAAGGGAGGAAGGGGGAGGAAAGGGGGTTTGTTCTAAAATCTGCTTGCCTAGGGGGGCTATCTGCACTGCAGTCTTTGGGTCTGGAAGCACTTGAAGTCCAGGAGCTGAGCGCTGGGAAGCGCTGGAAAGCTTCAGGGAAGTTCTTCAGAATTGCTAAAAGAAGATTATCTCCAGAACCTTCCTTCCCTGGGAGAGGTAAGGAACAGCAGGTGTTTCTGGAGGCTTCGGGTGGTGTGAAATACCTGGGAAACCCCGCTCCTCCTCAGCTTGTGGCAGTTTCAGGGGCTCCTCCCTAGCGCATTATTAAAAGGGCTGTGGCACCTCGGAGGAGTAGGAAGATACCGCGGGCTCTGCCAGGAGAAAGGAGCATTCTGAGGTGTCCTTTGGGGAGCTGGGCTTCATTCTCCCCAGCAGGGCCGAGGCTCTCTCCTGACCCCAGACCTGGAATCCCCTGCTCTGGGGGGGATGTTCCCATGCTGAGGGGTTGGGGTCAGAACGCTGCTTGCTACCCAGGCCCCTGCCAGCTCAACCTCTATTTCCACCTAAGATTTTGTGTTATTTCAAAACAGGAGAGTCTACACACTGTGAAACTCAAGATGGTCCTGAGTGGGGCGCTGTGCTTTCGGTGAGTATCTGAGCCTCTGATGGGCTGTGTCCTCTGGGGAGAAGTTAAGCTCCAGGTAGACCTGTTGTCCATCCTTTCTGCGTAGGGAGGGGCTGTGGCTGCTCAAAGCGCAGGTGGGTGGGCAGCTGGGCAGTTATGAACAGCCCCTCACTGTCCTAAGGAAAGTTTTTCCAGCCTTCGTCAGGCTGAGGCTGGCCACCTCATGGGGGTTCCCTGATGAGAAGGGGAGCAAGTGAATCACTCTGTGTCAAGCTGCAGCTTCATGTATCCATAATGAGGATGGAAGTCGGGAGACCCGGCTTGGAGCTGTTACCACCCACTGGGGTGAATATTAATGTCCATCCAGCGGCTCGGCTCTGCTACATCCTTGCTGCCCTTTGGGGCAAAACTAGTCAGTCTGTCTGTCTCCTGGCATGTACTGAGCCAGGCAGTCTGCCGTGTTCTGGACTTTGCACTAATGAGCAAAAATGGTCCCTGCTCTCTCTGAATCGAGAGTCTACTATAGCTTTTTGCAAGGTGTGTTCAGTGGAACCCCAATCCTATGAGCTGCTTGATACAGTGGTGATCAAGAAATGTGGGAAATATTGCTTTCTACGTCTCCGCATAAGAGAACCATGGTGTAATTCCGCATGTTAGCAACTCTGAAGTACAGATTTGTTTATGTTTAGCTACCATTGAACCAGTTTGCACGCAGCGTGCTTGT